>NW_018744167.1:1785000-2385000 GCF_001683475.1 Chenopodium quinoa
TCTGTCATCCTTTCGTAATTAGTTTTTCTATTTTTCTCAAACTTTGCTAATTATTATTTTGAGATGGATTTACCTTATCAATTTTACAATAATACCTTTTTCCAATAGTTGTAGTAATTTGGTGGTTTTTCTTTAACTTTGTTTAAGTATCTAGTGACACTGAAAAATGTGGTCAATTTTAGTCATATTTTTATATGTAACCATTCTTTTCCTATGAAAATTAATTTAAAACCTAATTAGTCAAACCATATTGATCCGTACACTTTTGTTACCACAAGGCCGACCAAAATTATTTTCAAAATAAACCACATCAATGAAGATTAAGTGTGAAAGAATTTCCTTAACAATATTAGCTACACATTCCTGATTATTATGTTCTATTTTGTAAAATAAATCAAATAAATAAAATCTTTTTCATTTTGTATGATACAAAAAAGTGATGATGAATAAAGAATTAAAGCCGGACTCAAACAAATAAATTGCTATATTCTTTATATGATACCGTATAATGCATTATTCCAGTATGAATTTTTCAACACCAAAACTACCCCACTTATCACTTACTTGTTATTATATAAAGTCAATTACATTTTTAAAAATTATGTGTTGGACAAAGTGTAACACTTAAAAAAATAAACGGTTGTAATATTAATTTTTTTTAAAAATCATTATTAAAAGATTTTATAGGGAAAAAATAAAGAAGATTGAAGGATATAATACAGTATTGAATATGTATATAGAGGATGATACGTGATTAATACTCTAATGATGTTGTTGGATATGTGGGAATAATTTAATGGTTGGGGCTTGGCCAACATAAGACTACCTTTTTAGTTTGAAATTTTGCATTTAGAAGTAAAGCCCCGTGATCACACCGACACGTGGCGGTAAATCTCTCACAAACATAATTATAATCATACCCGATCTATCCGAATATGAAGAATTGTGGATACAATTTTATTTTATTTATTTTTATTTTCTGGGTGCACGTTAAATGTTATTTCATGATTTGTTATTCTATAAAATTTGATCACGCACTAAAGATCTTGAATGGGATTTGAGATTTCCATTAGGAATGGGAAATAAATAAATGGGATTAAAATTAATGCACCTTTAAAAATTAAAATTATATACCCATTTGGCCACATGGCTTATAAAATCAAGGAGAAAAGATATAAACCATTAAAAAAAAAAATAACATGCAACCTTTAATTACCTTTAAGTGAAAATAATATATTGTGATCAACATGAGATTTTATCACACATTATTGAATCAATTCTTCAATTTAAATTTTCATTGATTAAAATATAAAGTGTTCTTCTTTTAATTTTCCATTGTTAGCTACCGTACGGGAAGAAAACAATATATAGTTGTTGCTAATTGATTAGCAAATAAGGGATCGTTTGAAGCTAAATGTCATTCGAGTTCCTCTACTAGTTGGGTCGTGCGTTACACAAACATCTAATCCCAAAAAAAATAAAAAAATAATGCTCTTTTTATGCATACTTTATTTTCACTTAAATAGTTTAATGGGATGCATATATTAAATGGATTGTTTCTCCACAGCTATTTTGTCAATCTCTACAAATATTCATGTCAGTGTAAGTCTTTGTCAAGATTAAAGGTCTATAAATAATGAACAATCGAGCAAATGTATTCCAATGTGTATGAGTTTTCAAGTCATATAATTCACAATATTGGATTTTATTGTTGTACTCTTGAGTAGTACTCTCTCTCATTTGCTGTTGTCAAAAAAAAAAAAAAAAAAAAAAAAAAAAAAACAAATTAAAACTTTCCTACAGAAAAGTAAAATACAAAGATATTCTTTATTCACCACTCATCTCGGATTTTAGAGGAGCTAAAGGCTAATATGTTCGGTATATGCTCATGTAATCAAGTTTGGCCATTGAAAATGATATGAGAGAGGATCAATCAACAATGTCCATTGAATAAATACACTTATACACTCACATTGAATGTACAGAAATTTCCAATAATAAACAAAACTAAAAACATATCAACAAACTACAAACTTATGGATTAGTATTAGTTTATGTAAATCCAGTGATAGATAAACCTTAATTTTTTTGGTACCCTATTCCACCTTTAAGAAAAAAAAAAAAAGAAGAAGTTTTACCCTTTTTCCCTCTAAAAAGCTTAAACAATAAGATAAATTGGAGATTAACACACCTATTAACGATATGATAACTATGTTTATGCTATCGATATGAGAAAGATTCAAATGAAACAACACCATATTCAACTATCTAAATTTGATTTTTTTTTAATTTTATTTTTACCCTTTAATTACTCTTGATTAGTTTACATTCTAAAATAAACTACAAACTTATGTATCTATCAACTATTCAATACTATGTTCTCACAAGCACATTATCGATAAAATAAAGATCTATTTTGTACTCCATATAATTAATTACACAATCCATATTTTTATGGATAACCTTACATTAATTGCATGATGATATTAAGCTTTCACTTCCAACAAAGATTTATTGGGTTCAATTTTCACCACCTTCAATTTATATATATATATATATATATATATATATATATATATATATATATATATATATATATATATATATGCTTCATGGTAAAATAGTAAATCGTTATGTGTAAATTAATTTCAAAATGTTTAAAATCTTTCATTTATTGCACACTTGTCTATGATGTATCACTATAATTCCAAAACAATTTTAACAAATTTAAGATAAGCTAAATTTGTACCAATCTATTGAGATGAAACTGTGTATTATCATGGGACCACATACCTTCCCATCAAATTGTAGTAGGCGCTCAAAAAAAAAAAAACAATTATTTATGATTTCACACGCGCCAACGTTAAGAGAGTGTGTGAAGAAATTAATAGCCAGTAGTGGTGTGAAAGAGCTGGAAATTGTACCCATTTATATGAATAATTAATTTAAAAATATTCTCTTCAAAATTTTAAGTACTTCAAAATAGAATACGTGTTTGGTGAGTCAGCACCGTTGGAGTTATTTACTTTTCATCGACGCTAACACTCTTAACTCCCAATCCTACGGCCACTAATACGCAATTGACCCTTCTACAAAATTCAACAATTTTTACATAAATTTTTAATTAAGGCGAACTTTCATTAATTTATTATAGAATGGGTTAAAGCCTTGAAAATTGTTAAAATTATCTTCCTAAATAAAATTAACATAAGTTTGCCCTACACATGACTTATTGTAATTTTTATTAGATTGGATTGACATGTGTGAGGTTTAACTAGATAAAGCTTTCAACTTATCTTAAAAAATCAACAATTATTACAATATTAGTGAGATCTAATATAAGCTTTGAATATATTTCCTAATACAAATTTTTAAGATATTAATATTATTCTGTCAATAATTAAACAATAATTTTAGTTATGGAAGGAAAGTAGTACATAGTAATTACGTGTCGATCAGTGTTATTGATATCAATATGAGGGTTAATGCTTTAACTCGCTTTGATGGGTACCTATAATATTTCCAAAAATAAGAAAATAATAATAATTGAAAAAAAAATACCACATAGGCTTTAAGAAGAAACTAATGTTTTCTCTCTCCTGGGGGGTTATAATTAAGAGAATCAATTCAATATCACAAGAGAAACTCTCCCTTCTTTTAACATTCACATTGATATTCTCTCTCCTTTTTTCTTCCTTACATCACACCAAATGTATGAAATTTCTCTCTCTTAAATTCTGTTTCTCTTCCTTTTGTCCGTTTCTAATGTATTAGCAATTTCTTAACCCAAATAAATTTGAAAGCATTAGAATAAGATGACATCTGGGTATTCCGGTGATCTTTTCTACGCCGGAGGAGGGGCAGGGACGGGTGCAGGGAGGCCATCGTCGTTAGCCGGGATGGCGGGTTTTCAACAACAACAGCAACAACAACAACAGCAAGGGATGTTAATCTCGCCGATTGACCAGATCGCTCAAAGGAGAGCGGATTTGTTGATGGGTAAACGCTCTTTTGGTGATTTTTACCAACAACAAATCATCCTTCAACAACAACAACAGCAACAGCATCCGCTTTTGTATTTGCAAAAACAACAACAGTCGCAGCAACAACAACAGCAATCTCATCAGCAGTTGTCGTTCTTGCAACAACAATACTTGATGCGATCGGTAAAACAAAGAACCAATGCTTTTGCTTCTTCGCCGATATCTCCGCTTTCACCAACCATTGATCTTTGTTCTCCTACTAGCAATAACAATTCTCTCTCTTCATCCTCAACTCGTTTCGGTGTTCCGATTTACCAGCAACTCCGTCAACAACAACTACAACAACACCAGCAACAACAAGCAATTTCTGTTCTAAACAATAACAACAATAATCACCAATTTCTCCACCATAACCAATTCAACAACCCCACAAATAATTGTTTAATCCCAACCCTTTCTAATAATTCCAACAATAACCTCATCAACCCGATTCAAAGCCCGAACGTGGGGTATTCAAATTACGGGCCAAATTCGGTCAAACCGAAACCCGAGCCTCAGCCCGATACTTTTTCTGGTTCTGGGTTTTCAAATTTGGGGCAGAACCCCAACCTCGTTGAGCCGAAGATGGAAGCTGATTCAGAAGATCACAAGATTCTCAACACCCTTCAAGAGCTTGAGAAACAGCTTCTCGATGACGACGACAACGACGATGAAAACGATGCCGTATCGGTAATCACCAACAGTGAATGGTCCGAAACGATTCAGAATCTCATGAGTCCCAGCGGAAATCCAAACCCGAGCCCGAGTCCAAGCCCGAGCCCGAATACCAACCATGCTTCTTCCAGCACAAGCGGGAGCAGCAACACCAATAATACAAATACCATTGCAAGCAATAACAATAACATGATTTCGCCTTCGCCAACATCATCTACTTCATCATGCTGCTCTACTTCGGCTCCATCGCTTCCACCGCAGCAACAACCGCCTCCCGAGACCCTCTCGGCAAAGCAACTGATTGCCGAGGCAGCGATGGCTATAGCGGAAGGGAAGAACGAGCCAGCAACCGATTTGCTGGCTCGTTTGAGTCGAATTTCGAACTCGAAAGGGAGTTCGGAGCAAAGGTTGGCCTTTTACATGGGGAACGCGCTACGTTGTCGCGCGTGCCCCAATGAGATCTCTGCCCCTGTGCATGAACTCTACTCAGAGGAACAAATGCTAGCGATGTACTCGTTGTATGATATCTCCCCTTGCTTTAAGTTCGGGCTATTGGCCGCAAACCTCGTGATGTTGGAAGCAATCACGAGTGCTTTGCAGGAAGGGATTAAGGTTCATGTCATTGATTTCGACGTCGGCCACGGTGCGCAGTACATTAATCTACTGCGCGCCTTGGCTGAGCGTCGGTCACAAATTGTATCGGCCAGGGCCGGGTCTTATGAGCTGAAGGTCACTGTCGTCGAGACAGAGGTTAACAATCGCGGGGTTAAGGAGTCTGTGAGAGAAGGGTTGATCAAGCTAGCTGAGCGGGTTGGTATAAATTTGAAATTTCAGGGTTTGAGTCGGAGGATCACCGAGTTGACTCGCGAGTCACTTGGGTGCGAAGATGGAGAGGCGATTGTTGTGAATTTTGCTTTCAAGCTTCACCGGGTACCGGATGAAAGCGTATCAATGGAGAATTTACGTGACGAGCTACTTAGGCGCGTGAAAGGGCTTAACCCACGCGCAGTTACGTTAGTGGAGCAGGAAATGAATGGGAATACTGCGCCTTTTATGACTCGCGTGAATGAATCATGTGCGTACTATGGGGCGTTGTTGGATTCCCTCGAATCGACTCTCCCTAAGGAGAATTCGGACCGGGCTCGAGTTGAGGAGGGGCTAGGGCGGAAGATGTCGAATTCGGTTGCGTGTGAGGGGAGGGAGCGCGTGGAACGTGCGGAAGTGTTTGGAAAGTGGCGGGCCCGGATGGGGATGGCTGGGTTTGAGCTAAAACCGCTTAGCCAGAGCGTGGCGGAGTCAATGCGGGCTAAGTTAAACTCGGCCCGTGGTGGGAACCCGGGTTTTACGGTGAAGGAAGAAAATGGTGGGGTCGGGTTTGGGTGGATGGGTCGGACTCTTACCGTCGCATCTGCTTGGCGTTAACTTCACTCATTATCTTTCCAAACACACCCTTAAGGAAACTTAGTATTAGTATATTATCGTTTTACTTACTTTTGCCCACAATTGTCATAGTATATGTTTATTTTAATTTAAGTATTAGTATATTTTTAATCAATTTTTCCTTTTTAAATTTTGTTTAAGGGAGAGGGGAATTGCGTAAGGAGGGAAAACCCCACCAAACAAAGTAATAAAAAGAAGGTT
Organism: Chenopodium quinoa; assembly: GCF_001683475.1. Classification (NCBI taxonomy): domain Eukaryota; kingdom Viridiplantae; phylum Streptophyta; class Magnoliopsida; order Caryophyllales; family Amaranthaceae; genus Chenopodium; species Chenopodium quinoa. Next base: position 1,791,339 of record NW_018744167.1, read on the forward strand.
GGGGGAAGTGTTTGGATGGATGTGAGCGAAAATTCTTGTGATCAATTATTTTATTTTGTTTTTAATTTTTAATTTTAAGTGGTTAAAGGAAGGTGGGATTTAAGGGATTGTTGAAATAGGAAAAGTTTGTTTGGCAAATTGGGCTGACTTGTATGGATAGGTTCTTCTCTTAATTGGCAAAAATATATTGAATGGGGTCCACTGTTTTATTAGCATTTGTAGCATTATTATTATTATATTATATCATTTTTATTATTTGGCATGTATGTATAAATTTGTTTTCTCTTTTATCATAAAGTTTTTGGATACTTGGATCATATGCTTGAATATGTTCTTTTTAACAAGCAAAATGTAAGGTTGTGTTAGAGAAATAGGGTTTACTTGTCCTATTTTTATTGGCTAAAATAGAACGATAATAATAATTTTTTTTCTAATAATATCTCCAGTTGATTCAAAAACAATACAAATAATTGATTAGGCCTTTTCCCCTATTTTGTGGGCTATGAATGGCTAGTTGTTTATGAGCCTTATAAAAGCATGCTTTGACTTAAGCAGGCAAAAAAATTTAATCTTTTTCACCAAGTTGCAATAATCATTTATGATACAAATTGCAACAATGGTTTTCGTATTTTCTACCTTCATGTACAAACAAGATGTAAAAGTTAGGTCAGCACGAATTGGTTGCCAACTTATTTTGTCAAATGCCAACCAACTATAATTAGAATTTATTTGTTGAACTTATTTCGCCAAATTAATTATCATTTTGGATGCACGTACACATACTCGCTCATAGTCCTCATATACTACGCATATAAATAAGATTGGTTGAGGTTAAAAAATTTCCTCTAAGGATATATAAAAATCTAACCTATTTTTGCAATTAATAGCAGTTCGTACGTACTCCTCTTATCAATTATTTAGTTGGTTCACTAATCACTTGTACGAGTGTACGATGTTAGATCATTGACCTCTTTGCAATACAAAGAATTTCGATCACTTTAAACAGATAATAGGTCGTGGCAATCCCGTCACCAATTACTTTATAAGTTTATCCATATGTGTACTATTTTTTGAGTTTTTGTACAATCAATATTAAATTTGACTATATTTTATGATTAGTGTGTAAGAATAATGTATCTTAAAAAAATTGTTGTTGAGTCAAAATTTTAAAATGTAAACTTTTTATTACTTTAACCTAGTAATTTACGAAGTATAGTTACGGTTAAAGTCTGAGTGTTGATAAACATGAATTTTAAAACATCCGAAAATTGCAAAACGGAGTAAAAATATGTTAGTTATTTCTACATTTTTCTGGCCTTTTTTGGATTAAGGATGAGAGCTTATTGCCTTATTATCATCTGATATGGATTGTAACAAGCTAAAAGGGGAAGTTGGTTTATTTTCCTTGAATGGAATGCAATGTGAAAATATTATTTTACTTATTGCCAAAATAATTGCTTCATTTGCGCTCAATTCAACTATGCAATGCCAAATTGTACTATGCGGTCACTAAGGATTAAGTCTAAATGCGGCTAATCTGCTTCAAGGAGATATCAATCTTCAATTTCAATAATATTACAAAGTCATTTATTAAAAGTTAGGGTGGATAGAGCGTGAATTCCTAGGGGCTAACACCATATGTAGAACTCATACGGGTTTAGAAAAGTCGGAATAACTCAATCAGGAAGTAAAATCGTCAAAACAGTACTAGAACCGGTCAAAATTGTTTGTCAAAAATTTTGCAGGTACGTGAAAAACCAAGGCCTATCCTTGTTTTAAACAAAATTGCAATACCGCAAAATAAAACCGAGGGAAATATCAAGGCCAGCATAAACCAGGCCCTTAACTCCCATTAAATGGTTGGGTGCTTCTAGGTTGCGTGGCCTAGTAGGCACCTGATTGTGTCTCCCCTAAAACCAAACCTAGTGATGGATACCTTTCACGTCTTTAATTACCAAATTAGGTGAAAAATTGAAGAGTCTTGTGAAGTTCCTTATAACGTCCTAGGCATGATACTAAATGGATTAATAACAAACCCTAACATGTCACTAATAATAATAATAATCAAAGTATTAGCCTAAACATGATACTAGAAAACATGATATTAGAAATATTAATTAAGACCCTTACTCAACATCAAAAATCAAAAGCCTTACGTGATTTGAGCAAAAGGATACACTAAGCAATATTATCCATTAGAGGTTGCGGATCACCGATCTTACTTGATTGAATTTTGGTCATTAATATATATATCACCAAGTAAATTTTAGACACTGGACCTATTAAATACAATCAACAACTTTCACGTTGACCTATAGAGGTCTTTTGGTCTTGGCCTAAGGGTTAATTGGCCGGGCTTGTGTACACAGGTTACATGTTCAAATCGTCCATCCTATTTGTTATTCAATTCGTAGGCTACTTTAGAAGTGAAGATGCCTAATAAATTTCATCGTTATAACTATAAAAAATAATTCAATAAGATATTAACAAAAACTCAAAAAAGACACAATATTTAACATTATCAAAGTAGAATCTATACGTTCTATAGGGAAAAAAAAAGAAGTAATTCGTACTAAAGTAGCATTGATGAAATAGAAAAATATGATTTATACCATATTAAAGTAATAATTAATTTATTGTTGATGATTTAATTATACACCATGGTCAAGAAATTTATATTAAAAAAAAAAAAATTGATGCAGAAGAAAATTTTAAAGTATTGGAAGTTACATATGTATAATTATTAATAAATTAATACGGAGTATATAAGTTTAAAATTGCAGCAATCGTATAAAAATAAATAAATAGATAAATAAAGCTTACCAATTGGCCTTAACTCTAGTTAATAAGGCCAAATTTGAACAAGAAAAATTAGTTTTCCGTAGTCCTAATGTATTTAAAATTTTGTAACAACTACAGAACCAGTGGAATAACAAATATTCTAAATTTTGTTTCCAACAGAACAACATTTTGTATGCGTACTTGTGTGAGCCTAAATTACCCAAAAGATGTAAAAGAATGTTACTGCATTTTTTTTCTAGCGTCATAAATGTTTTAAATTCATTAATTGCATCACAATTCACAAACTATTTATTGTGGTACCTTTTTTTTTTTTTTTTTTTTAATTTTATTTTACTATAACAGTTTTCTTTACTAACGATTTGGATATGCTAGCTAGAGCGTTTCATATAAACTTGGATTTTAAAATGAGGAACTATTAGCCTCTAATAATTAGAGTCATGGATGACTCTAATAACACACGATGGATTGGTATTTCACATGATACAAACAACAAATTATATCGAAACTAACAAAATTTATTTACATTCGTTGGTATCACTGAATAAGGTTGTTGGTATCATGATGATACCATCTAAAGTATAATGAAATACCAACACGTGTTATGACATTTTTTTTTCCACGTACGGTAAAATTGAACTGACCAATATGCCCTTATTAGAGGCATTTATGACTCTAACTACTAGAATCTTAGAATTCCTCAAAATGAAATTTACCTTATTGTTTCACACATTATACTTGTACCCTTTTTTTTTTTTTTTAATTTTTTTTTTTTTTTTTTTTTTTTTTTTTTTTCAAGTTGCAAGTCATGGAAATTTTGTTAGAAGCTAGAATCAACTCGATTTCTACCTAACAATTTCCACATCTACTTCACTACTTGCATTTTTCTATTCAATTCTGTTACTTGTATAATATAAGGTTCAGAGTTTGAACTTCAACTATGGTACTATTGTATAATTATAGCTTAAGTTACCTCCTTCCAAATAATATACTAAAAATGATTGTGTTTATTGCAATTCGTTTATCTTCATATACAATACAAGTATCATTAAGAAACATAAAGTATGGGTTGGAGCTAATGATAGGGTCCAACAATTTCGGGTATTGGGGCTGTAATTGGGCCTTTTTGGGCTATAACCGGGCTGTACATCAACCAATTGAGGCTAACTAACGTAGTAACATAGAGTCTATGTCACACGGACTATTCATTTCATCTCAAATATTCATGTCAAATCCTCGAAACTCAGATATGGGTATGATACTTGGACACTTCACTTTTGGTTCAAAACCATGGATTTTTTTTTATTATTATTTTTTTCACAACATAACTGAGTCGGATGCCTGGACACATACCTGTGTCGAACACGGGTACCCGAGTCCATATAACATAGCATAGAGTATTAAGTATAACAAGAATAAAACTAAAAATATTAGTATTCGTTTGTCAATTTAGTAGGTCATTAACATGGAATCAACATAAAAAATAAGAGATTAATAAGCAATCTAATGATTTAGTGAAGGGCTTGAGTATGAAATAACTAACAGATGCGTAATACTGACCCAATAAGTAAACATGAGTGCAAAACCATACTAACAAAATTCTTTTATTGAAACTATTTACTACGTACAATTAATTTTTTTTTTTTTTTTTTTGTTGTTGTTGTTGTTGTTTTTTTTTTTTTTTTTTTTTTTTTATTATTATTATTATTTACAAGATACAATGTAATAATATAACCATTACTATAAAACATGTTGGCTAAAGAATGGCAATGAGTCTAGGATTCTGTACGGTATCTATTAGAGCCAGCCTTTTTAAGGGTCCAAGGCCAAACTTTTTTGGAAATGGTTTGGGTCTTAAGATATTAGACTTTTTTTTTAAAAGTTTTTTTATTTTATTGGAAACCTTACTATACTACTCCGTACGAAGTATTTTAAATTTGATTAAGACATATTTATGAGTTATTGTTTTAAAATGTAACAATTACATAAAAACACACTAAAATGTCATGCTCATGTTTAACTTTTTTTACAAAGTATTACACATAAAAAAAAAAACCCGAAAAGAATACCACGCAAAAAAAAAAAAAAAAAAAAAAATTAATAATAATAAAAAAAATTTAAAAATGTGGACAATTCATTTTGGACACATTTTCAACTGTGGATTCAATAGAACTAATGAATTGTCTGGAACATAGTTTTTTATAACCTGTGGTTTCATGTTAGATTTGAGTCTATATTCAAACATTGAGTTATTGTTTACACAAATCATTGATTAAGGTGGCCTTTTACTAAGTTATTGTTAAACGGGTTAAAGTTAACCTATTAGTATTTAAAGATACCCTTATATATTATAAAAATTACCATTTTTGTAACCTAAATTCTACCCTTGAAAATTGTTTTAATCACCCTTAAATTAACCGTTCTACAATAAAAATAACATAAACCCGACTTATACAAAACTTATTGTTTTATTTATTAATTAAACTCGACCCAAATCTGACCTAGTGCCGTCCTTAATGTTGCTCAATACCAATACTCGGTATATTTTTCTTTTCTAGTCCTACCCAAATGTGGGCAACTATAGGAAAATCACAAAATCAAACCAATCAATAGGCCCATTTTTACGATCCAAGTAGTTTCTGGGCCAAGTCGTACGATCCACAATAGTAAAGAAACAAAAGGGTATAATCGTAAATCAACTCTAAAATGTTACCGTTGTAGCAAAGAGCGCCTTTTTATACACGCATCATAGAGTAACAAATAACTCTCCTTTTATTGCATCTCTTTCCCTGTAAACTCATACTTTGACGTTGAGAGGTTCAAGAATTAAGCGCCAGAAAATCCACTCAAATTTTCGATCAACTGAAGTTTTTACTCAAGTAAGCATCAATTTTTTCTTTAATCTTTCCCTAATTAGTATTTTTTTGGGTACAATTTTTATACAAAATTTCTGCAGCGATTATATGTCAAAATTTGAGAGTTGATTATTAAGTTAGCATAATTATTGATTGTTTCTGTCGAAATTATGTGCAAAATATTAAATTGTTTGCAGAAATTTGGTAATTTTTCGCTTGATATTTGAAATCTGCAATTGCAAAATTTCCGGTTAGGGTTTTAGGGTTTTTCGGCTTTAATTTTTTTGGGGTCTTTATACTTTGTCAGAAATCGGTTATAATTTGTGGGTTTTAATCAAATTTTCAAAGAACTTATGCTATTAATGGTTAATTTTGATGGAATGTAGTTTTTCCTTTTTCTTCTAGAGGGGTTTTTGTGGAAAATGCAGTGGGATTGTTTAGGAAATTAGAGCTCGTCTGGCGGAAAGGAAATTATATTTCTGGGAATGGATTTATATGATGTAAATTAGGCAATTCATTATATTCCCAGTGCATACATAGTTTTGGCCTTTACTGAGGTGAAATTTGCTGGATTTTTGTATCTGTTCTGTATCTTCTTGGTGCTGTCTTTCTTTGTGTAATTGTGTGCATTGTGGTTGTGTTGTCGAATTGACTACCCCGTAAAGGTAAGCATTTTAGGTGCTGTCTTTCTTTGTGTAATTGTGTGCATTGTGGTTGTGTTGTCGAATTGACTACCCCGTAAAGGTAAGCATTTTAGGATGATTCTTGCAAGTTAAAGTTTATGTCTTTATTCTGATTGTGTCACTGGCTGAGTTCCTTGCAGTTTTGAAACAGAAGTGTACTGAAATCTGCCCCTTAGCATCAATGACGTCGTTTGAACCTATCATTCGAATGGATGAAAATGCGTTTAGAGCTCATGAGAAAATTCAGCAGCCTCGAGTAACCAGGAAACCTCTTACTGATATGACCAACTCTAGGAAGCCACCTGCAAAGGACAAGTCATCAGTGAAGAATTTCAATGGTTTCAAGGCTCCAGAGAAGGTGGTGCAGCCTAATAAGGTTGGCAGGAAACCTCTTGGTGATCTAACAAACTCGAAAAAGCTGACTGCTCAAGAGAAATCGGCTAAAAGTAATTGCACTCAGAGTGTTTCAGCTGCTGTCAAGAAAGAGCAAGTCCAGAGTTTTGCTTTAGGGGAAGGTTTTCTGCATAACCATGATGAGTGCATCAAGGCAAATCGACAATCTATGAGCTTGGATTATTTCCTGGAAACTGTTGCCCTTAAAAGAGGTAACATCTAAGCTGAAAGAATTTCTTGCTGGATTATATACTTTCTATTGATTTGGCTGTGTTGATGATAAATTATACATGCTTTTTAATTTCAGATTCTGTATCTGTTGCAACTCCTCAGCACCCTGAACTGTCTAAGGCCCCGAATCTGGAGGTTTGTCCTGATAATGATGTAACTTGGTTTTCTTATATTCTTCCCCAAGCCCCGCTTCTCTATCCGTTTTGCTCATCATACACATGCTTTTATGTTTCAGCTTGAAATTCCAATGGAGATCGAAGAGATGGAATTCGAAACTTGGGATATCTGCGCTCCTGCAAGTCCTCCAGCACCAAAGTCTCCAAGGTCTCCTGATTGGAGTATGGATTTTACTAATTTGGACTTTTCACCCTTGAAGCTGAAGGAGTCACCAGTCAAGAGCCTCAGAACTTAGTTTCTCTGCATGAAAACCCTAGTAATTACAGAGTAACATTCATTTCCTTGTGACATCTTGGCTTTTTCCCAGTACGCTAGTATTGTTCCATGATTGTAGAATAACATAGAATGCTGCTTTCTTTTGTTGCTAGAGGGAGATCAATACTTTCTTGTGTTATCTCCTTACTTTGTTGTATTGATCCAATATTAAAAGTGGAGTATAAATATTAGTTTCAGAGCTCTTTGTTTTACTAGTCTGTTGTATCCTCAATGCACATTTACGCATCACACTTGTACGTTTCTAACAATGCCTGTTGGCACATTAAGAATTGGTTTCACAACTCTGTTTCTGTTTTTCCCATCTTTACGGTTTTCAGCTGAAAAATTAGAGTGTTGTCAACTGCTTATAAGGATTAAAAATGGGTGAGGATGAGGATGTTGGAGTTTCCATCAAAGCCACTTGATTATAGCGCATAATATGAAGTCTTTGATGGGAGATTAGTGCATTTATGTTGAAGAAGCTATATTGTGAATTTTACATAAACTTTCAACACAGTTGCTACAATATTAATTGAAATTTAGCCTACTTCTGTCATAATGTGATCATTTTATACTTCTGCTAAAATGTGTGTGCTCCGGTGCTAGTGGTAGTAGGAGTTCTTGGTCAACTATGAACCATCTACAATAATCTGCAAGATGTTTTTTTTTTTTTTTTTGTTTCTAAGGTAGCATTGCTAAGCAAATTGGTCAAGATCTAAAATGGTTTCAGGTTTGCTGGAAAGCAGGCCCAAAGTTTGTTGCATAATTTCAGTAGCGCAATAACTGCAATTTGGTGAAATGGATGAAGTTGGGCCGAAGATAAGTTAAATGTGGGTTTTTTGGACTACACAAAATGTCTACATAATAGTCAAACCAGATAAATTTAACAGATTAAATTATCAAGTAAGGCCAGTATTTTTTTATGACATGCACAAAAGAAACAATCAAATCATAAAAGTTTCATTAATTTCTTTGGTAGGAATATATATGGTGGTTAGTGTTTCTGAAAACAGAATTATCCTAAACGTGTCAAGGTATCTCTAGTATATAAAGATGTCCTAAACTCTATGTCCAATTTTCCAAAAGTCTGAGAGCTCCGCCCTTGTAAAGGTGTGTCTGAGAGCTCCTCCTTCAAAACAGAGAAGATTAGTTGCCCCGTGGGTGTGACCCGGGAAAGCCCCTTCGATGCTTAAGTCAGCGAATTGCACTTTTAGAGAGAGAAAGTAGAGAGAAGGAGAGAGAGAATTAGAAAAAGTCTCCATCACTAATGAATGATGAGCTATTTATAGATGTACTTTTCAGGTAGCAGTCTTGTACTTGAGTGGACAGATTAGAGGTAAATCCGTACTATCCGTACTTTGTGATGGCTAATGATGGGTTGGATCATGGAGGGGTATTTTCGTCATTTCAGATGACTGGGCTTAGGACATGGACTAGGCCCAAACAGTTAGTTTCTTAAAAAACATGTTTGAGTGTTAATATCCTTAACTAAATACTAGTAAAACTATATATATATATATATGTGAGAACCTTCACTAATATGAGAATACACCTTAGCCGTTGATTAGATTCAATCCAACCGCCCAAAACACGCTACAATAATGGCAAAATTGTAATTTTACTTGCTGATATACCCCCTTCTCTTCTTTCTTTTTCATTGGTTTTTTTCTCTCTCTAAAATAGTCTTCTTTACCTCTCTCTCTAAATTCGATCCACACTTTACATGTTTTTCAATTTCTACTTGAATTTCATCAAATTCGCACTTCAATCTGATAATTACGTTATCCTTTTCAAGATTTGTTTAGTTTTTGGATTGCTTTGTTTGATTTTCACTCTTCTAATTGAAGAACAAAAAACCCTAGTTTATGCTACTTCATGAATTAGAAAATGGTTTTAATTACAAATTCGAATCAAGAACCGACATCTTCCATTCTTACATATGAAAGAAGAAAGTAAGTTTTTGTTTACGAATTTTGATTATATATTACGATTTTTCTGATTTGATTTTCAATATTTTTCGGCAATTTTAGGGTTCAAACTTCAAAGATTTGAGGACTGGAATTTTCAGCGGATTTAAGGTTCGAATTTCAGCGATTTTAACGTTCGAATTTCAGTGATTTTAGTGTTCGAATTTCAGCGATATTAAGTAATTTCAGCACTACTCTTAGATTATTATTGTTTGATTTATTTATTTTTGCGTCATTTTACCATTTTTTTGTGCGATTTATGTGCGGTTTATTGAATAATTTTGTTGTGATTAATTTAGTTGGTGTAATTATTTTTGTTGTTGATAGTTGAATTGTATGATAAATAATGTGTGCTGGAGTACATTTTCTTGATTAGTGAGTGTTTCTTGAATGATTAATCGCACATACTGCTGGTTTTGGATGGATAGTGTGGGTATTATTGATTGTTGCCTCTGGAAAGAAATTCTTGATTATTGTATATGTGATTTCATAACATGTTGCTTGTGTTGATCCTTTCAATTGCTAGTGGTACATATATTAGTGGAGAATTTCTATGAACGAATGATTCATTCAATTCGTTGACAATATATATATGTTGACACGTACTAGCGCTGGTGTTAGTTGTTGTCAAATTAGTGTTCAATTCTAATGGTGGATGGTTTTGATTTTGCTTCCTTTTGTCGGGGTTAGGGTTAGGGTAGAATTAGGAATTAGGATTATGTTGCTTCCTGCCTTGAGTACGTTTCAGAAATCTTAGTTTATACCTTCGAAGATTTGTGTGCTGAAATGCAACTTGTAAATTCAAACTTACCGCTAGCTAATTCTTATAGATTTTTATATTTTTAGGAGAATTTTTTCAAGTTTATGAGTGTTGTTGATCATTCATTACCTGTGATTATTCTAACCACTGCATGCACAAAAGTTTTCTTAGTTTTATCTTCAACACTTTTGATGTTGTGATTTTACTTAATTCGGCTCTACATATCTTCTTTGAGCTGTTAGTTCCATCTTTTGACAAATTGTTAAATTTGTTTGTAATGTATTATATATTTGTGTATGGAGTATTATTTTTTGTAAATATTTTCATTTGGTCCATAATATAAATTAAGAACCCCTGTCATGATTCTTTCTCTTCCATCTCCCATTTCAATCATAGTTCAATTGTGACACAACTAGAGTTTTTGTTGTGGGTTGGCACTTATAAGTGCACCAAAAACAAGCATTAGTCTTGTTTTGATCTGTGTTTGCTGGGTTGAGGGAGTTTACTGTGATGTTTGTGATTATGGTTGTATTGTAGCTCGATCTGTGGGGTTGATTGAAATGGTTTGGTGGTTGGGGTAGGAAAGTAAAGGTGGTTTGTTGATGTTTTTTGTGCCTGCTATAGTTTCGGATGAAAACATCCTTACAGCTAGTTGGATACCCTCTCCCAACACTCGAAAGTAACAACCTAACATGCACTTTTCTTGGAGCTAGCCATAAGACATAGCATGTTTCCTACTCTTGGTATGGTATTGGTATATGTTTAGTTCAAGTACAGAGCTTAATTTGCCCTCCAAATGATCGAATGACAGCCGTTTTGACATTATATTATTAAGACTGTATAACTTATTGCAGTAATATAGCCATGATATATTTCATAACTTGGGAAATATGAAGTTAGTGAGTCTAGTAGAATAAGAACTGTTGTCATGACTATTTCAAAGTGCCAAGAAAAATAATCATTGTGGAGCAACCATCATTGTAAGAGTGAAAAGTGAGATAAATGACAAGGGTAGCAAAATATTGAAGATAGAGGTAGATCTGATCTGGTGCTTTATTTGATCTAGTGATAGTGTCCACAGTGAACATAAAGCCCCATCAAGTAGCTCTAACAGACCTACAGGCAGTACTACAGTGAAATAGAATAGGATCTTTAGAGTTAGGAAAGTAGGCAATTAATTAGGTAAGCAGCAGATGGAAAGTCTACGAGCCACAAGTGACAAATCTTAGCGTTTTTGGCCCTTAGTTCCCACCCCTTTGGCCCTTTCCATTCCCAATCCTCAAATTGCATATATCAGCTAGTGCATGGTACCTTTTACTTTGTTTAGCACAAATATTGGAGAAAGAATTTCCTAAACATGCTTATTTGCTTGCTGTTGCTCTGTGTATGTTTTTCCTGTATAAGTGGAGCACTTTGGAGGTAGCCACTTACAAATGTGAATTTTCCCTAACTGATTATTGTATATATGATTTCAGAACATGTTACTTGCTAGTTGATCCTTTCAAGTGTTATAATTTGAAGTGCAATCAACTACTGATAATAAGTATTATAATTTAAATTGTCCTATTTCAATCTAGGTCAGTCCGAGAAGAGGTGCTAAAATCAGGATTAACAAAAATTCTTCTGTTGGTAGAATTGTTCATTGTGCTCTCCTCTTTTATCTGCCAGAATAGCAAACTCTACCAGTCTCCAATCAAAAGATTATTGTTAGGTAATAAGATAAAGAAAGAAAAAAGGAGCAATACTTCCTTTTTCTCATATATTTTCTGTTTAGAGATCGTTATTGTCAGAGGTGGAGCAAACAAATCTTTGCTCATTTATGAGACGAGCAAACAAATCTTTGCTCATTATTAAATGAGCAACAATTCTTTGTTTTATCAAATGAGCAAACAATTCTTTGTTGTTTTATCAAATGAGCTGATTAAAAATTTATAACATAGAAAATGATTTAAAGCATATGATAAACCTATTAGCTCAAATGGTAGAACACTATGCAAATGCATAGGGGATGTAGGTTCAATTCCTATATAGGTTATCTCTATGAACAAAATTAATTATAAAAAAAAAAAATCAAACTCGTACTAAATTATATGAGCAAAAAAATGGTTTGAAATGATTTATAGCTATATAAACTTTGTTACAATTAAACTCTCATACAAACTTGTGTCTCCACATTACATAAATGAACCTACGTGGCATTCGAACCCACATCTTTTGTGCATTTGCACAATGCTCTACCCTTGAGCTAGTAGGCTAACGTATTTAAAACATTCAAACACACTCACAAATGAGCATTAATTTGACTAAATGAGCAAGAATCATTTACTCATTTGACAAATGAGGATTAAATAGTTTGCTCATTTGACAAAGAAGCATTGAATTTTTTTGCTCATTTGCCAAATGAGCAAAAAATAATTGTTGATTGACAAATGAGTAAAAAATTAATTCCTCATTTTGACAAATTAGTAAAGAATAAATATTAATTTTTGACAAAATGAGCCAAAATTATCTGCTCATTTGACAAATGAGCATTAAATAGTTTGCTTATTTGATAAATGAGCAAAGTATTATTTTGCAATTTTATAACCTGTAATTTTTTGTAAATATCAATGAAGAAAGATCAACTTTTAGCAAATGAGCAAATAGTTAGTTGCTAATTTAACAAATGAGCGAAAACTTAATTGCTCATTTGTCAAATAAGCAATTAATTTCTTTGCTCATTTGTGAAATGAGCAACCATTTGTTTGCTCATTTGTGAAATGAGCAACCATTTGTTTGCTCATTTGTCAAATAAGCTATTTTTTTTGAAGGAAATAAGCAAATTAGTTACTCATTTGTAAGATAAGCAAACATTTCTTTGATCATTCAATTTGAAAAATGGGCAATCAATTTTTGCTCATTTAGCAAATAAGCAAATAGTTAGTTGCTCATTTGTCAAATGAGCAAACATTTCTTTAATCATTTATTAAATCAACAAGCATTTCTTTGCTCATTTGTGAAATTAGCAAATAATTATTACTCATTTGTAAAATAAGCAGACATTTGCTCTGACAGATGTATGGTTTATTAGTTGTTTTCATGAATCACATCAGGCAAAAAACACGGTGTATAAAAGTCGTAATATTTGATAACTGAAGGACCAACCAAATTAGAGACATTCATTTAGTTCAGGGTACATGAAAACAACACAGAGATTGTTTCAGAACGTCTCCCTATACAACACTATTGATATCAAGAGCTATAAGGCAGGTAAAGTTTGATTCAGAATACTTAATTACTTGGCACAGAAGTTTTCTACACAATGTTGTGGCCAGAAGCAGGTCAAATATCCAACTACAAAAACTGACAGCAAGACTAAAAATAGCTATAGTTTGACAAAGAAAAACAATAAGGCAATGCATTCAATGATTTCAATCAACCTATGTGTTGTAGTGGAATCAACTATGTGGACTTCGTCACTATTGACAAACCAATCTAAAATACTCTGAATAAAAGTAAAAGTACGAGGCAAATCCACATATCTGTGATAAACATATAAAATTAAGCTTTAAAAGCACAATGTCAGATAGGCTTATAAAATGCAGATTGCAGAGCATACCCTAAGGGCTACTATAGCATCTTGTCGTTCCTTAATTGACTCAACATGATAAAGAGGCCTTGCAAGCTCTTCCCAAAATCAGTCACACAATGATTAAGCTGGGAGTACAACGTCCTTTATAGATGGAGAAAAAAAAAATCAATCCAAGCCATATTTACCAAAACCAGAAAAGATTTCATCAAAACTCAAAAGTGTAAAGGTACCTACCTAGAGGAGCCCCCATTTTTACTATTCTCAAATATTTCCAGATTCTCTAATGCGGCAGCATCTAACACCATATAAGGTTTCTTAAAAACATTACAGTAATCAAAGCATGGAAGTGACTCTATATAACACATAATATTCAGCAAAATATCATCGAAAAATCGATCGCAAACACAAAATTTGGAAAATAAACAAAACTGAAAACAATTGAACACACACAAAGAATGTATTGAAATGCCATCCAATTGGAAACAATCAAAATCGTAATTTAGCATGAAAAATACATATGATAAAAAAATTAAGCCGAAAAAACATACAAAATATTGAAAAAAAAAGCAAAATTGAATAACATTATGAAAAAAATCGAATAATACAGGAATTAAGTGATTAAATTGCAAAACTTACAACAATTTGATGATGAACAATTGAATATCGCGGATTTGATCTTCATCTAAGTGAAGCCCCTGAGTCGAAATTTCAGAGAGAGAATGTGAGGGATTTGAACAATAAAAGAAATTTGAATTGTGTGATACATATCGAAATCTTTTTCTTCTATCGTTTCCTTATCCAAACAACATTTTAACCTTTTAAAGTAACGCAAGCCAAAATTTCCTAAAAGTACCACATCAAGATTTGTTCTTATGCTGCAAAAGAAGAAGAAACAAACCTCATCCAAAAACACCGAATTCTCATCCGCGAAATCTCATCGTTCTCATACATCAAATCTATGACATCGCAACAAACCTCGATACTCACCATCTCACCAACCTTAGCCACCTCTTTAAGCTTCATCATCAATTCTTCAATCACCAAAAACATCAAATTCTTCGTGGTTCCGACCTCGAAACTCAGGGATTGCAAAAATTAGATTTCGGCGTCTAAGAAATCGATTTTTGTGAAATGATGATCTTTGATGCATTGATCGCCGATTGATTTTAGGGTTTTGAGAGAAAGAGGGGAGAATCGTAGGTTTTGCTGGAAATCCAGAGGGAGATGAGAGAGAATAACTGCAATTGAGGGAAATTCATGGGTTTCTTCAACAATGGTGATGAAGGGGGAGAGAGAAAATAACTTGCAAAATGAAGGAGGAGAGAGAAAACGCTGATTTTTTTTTTTTGGAATTATGTTTGACCGTAATAAATGGTAGCCATTGAATACAATTGATCCAACGGTTGTAATATGCCCTCAAATATATTAGGTTCTCACATAAGGGATGTGCTATATATATATATATATATATATATATATATATATATATATATATATATATATATATATATATATATATATATATATAATGAAACTACATGCTACGACGAGTCTAAAAAGATCCATCTAAATAATTTTTACGTTATTGATCAACGGAAAGATCGGTTCGAGTTTTTAAACCTTTAACTCTCAACAAATATATTCAAACATAAAAAAATGGATAAAGTATTTCATACATCATATAATGCTTATCTCTTTTTTCTCCATAATGTCATACATTGTTTCATCCTTTTCTCTTGTCATAACCAATAGGCGAAAGAAAAATCTTAAACACCTAATAATTTGATATATAATGTTATGAAAATTAGTATAACAAAGATTGATATGTGATTAAGAAAGACTAAAAATAATAATTTAAATATAACGCGTTAACTAATATGTTTGTCATTTGGCCATACTCAGTGGCAGATCCAAAAAAATTATTTAATGGGGTCAAAATATTGATAAATTTTCATGGGGTCAAGTGGGTACTTTTAACGATAAAAAAAATTAATTTTTTTTTTATACAAAATATTTCATTTATCCATGTTCAAGTGGGGTCAATGGACTCCACTTGAGTGTATGTGCATTCACCTCTGGCCATACGCATAGAATAGAGTATGTGATTGTTAGAATATTAACCATTAAATGGTTAAGATAGCAAATCATTTTAATCACTAAACTTGACAAGTATGCATATATAGTAAACAATTACTGTTGCACTTTGTTATGCACTTAACTATCAATTAAAAGAGATAACCACACTAAACTAAATTGGATAGCAAAAAACCATTGTTTATTGTTATTGCTGGTCAATTTGGCTTTCCACTCTACTACTCTAGTCTTCACTCAGTATTGGCGTGAACATGGGATGGTGTTGTCCCCCACTAAAGTTTGGACATATGGTACACTGTGTCACTGCCTCCCCGGGGAAGGATTCTTTCTTCAAAATTAAAAGTACATGTTAGGGTAGTTAGTTTCTCCCTAATGCCAATGATTAAATCTATTAGCTATTATTAAAATAAAACGTTGTTGATGTCATCATTGTCCATATTAGAAGCTTTCATATTACAACTACAATCTATCAATTTATCCTAAAAAAACGAAACAATTGTAAATAGCACACTAATAAATTGACTCCTACATTGGAATATGTATTAGGCAACGTTGAACATGTTTTATATCATAATTTTGATGAAAATCTAAAATTTTAAAATTACAAATATTTTTGTACAAGGTGCATAATTCTTATTTATATTTATCCATTTTTTTTAAATGTACAAATTATAAAAATAGATTTTATATAAACCGTTCTAATCTAGTATAATTATAAAACATACATACATACATATATATACATATATATATAAACTTATTTGTTTATCATTAACAATATATAAATACGGTAGGTGTTTGGGCCGCGTATGCGATAGAGCATGTTTTCTTGTGAAATTTAGCAAAATATCCTTAATGTAGATCTCGAGAATTATGAAGCCTATCTAGGGCTTGTTTGATTGATAAAATAAAATGGGGGAATTGGAAATTCATGGAAATTTGTAATTTGGGTACTTGTTTGGTTGATACAAAACAACAAAAATGGGGAAAGTTGGAATTCATGGGAATTTCTACTTCCCACAAAATATAGAATGTAAATTAGCTAAACCCCCCAAGGTTAATCAAAATTCATGGGAATTAATTTCAACTTCCCATTATCACAACCAAACAATTTAAACAAATTCCTAAGAATTTCATTTGGAAAATAAATTCCCATAAAATTCAACTTCAACTAAACGAAGCCCTAGTCCTTAGGAGCAACAAGTGTAAGATTTTTCTAAAGAATGTCAGCATGTAACTCTATAAATGATTAGTCACTTCAGTTCCCTAATGTCGAAAACTAGGACAATTGGATTTTCCTCTCTGTACACTTTATTTTTGAACGATTTTTTGTAGAAATTGCTTATTTATAAATTAATTCTCTAATTGCATCGATTTAAAAACTTATTTCCACGCTATTGTCCACGTAGGATATGTACAAGGTTCGTATTTTTTTAAAAAATAAAATTATTTTTGGGTCATCAAAGAACCGCTAACGATGTTATCGGTTCTTTGACAAGAACTGCAAATGGCATTAGTGGTTCTTAGACAAGAACCACAAATGGCATTAGCGGTTTATACCTATTTAAATCATCCTGATCGCTAACACCATTACCTTTATTGGTTCCACTTTGTTGTGTACATCATCCTTCTCTCGTGAAATAAACATGCTATTAAGTTTTCCGAGCTTCTCTACACAACCCTTTGCGTTGGATTTTTGATCCATCTCTACTGTCAGCCCAACATCTTCATTAATTGTTAATTGCTGACCTGCTCCTACTTTCTCTCCACCTTCAAACCAGCTTCTCCTTCTCGGAGCTGTTTCTCCATTCTGCTTGCTTTTTTCCCGATTAATTGCTACATCATACTTCACTCCATTTATAGATTCTTCACATTTGGTTTTCATATTAAGGCAGTCGTCTGAGGTGTTATGCATTACCGACTCATTAACACTATTAAAGAGACACCTCCAAATTCACTTTAATACCTTCAAAAAGGGACAGAGGCTCGGATACTCCCTGTCTAAGAACCGCTAATGGTGTTAGCGATTCTATTGTATAGAACTGCTATCACCGTTAACGGTTCTTTGTTGAAACAGAATTAATAAAAATAGAAAGAAAAAAAATGAACCTTGTATCTATCCGATCCTACGTGGACAGTACCATGGGAATAAGTTTTTAAACCGACACAATTAGGGAATTAATTTGTAAATAAGCAATTTCTATGGAAAATGTTCCTTTATTTATTGAATATGAACGCTAGATAGGGTTCTTGAAAATATCCTTAAGGAGTTGAGGCTCACTTTGTTTGTTTTATAAAATTCGATTCGAGCATCTATACTGGTTACCCCCATTTTTTTTTCTTCTCATTACTCGATTCTCACAACATAACATGGCAGTGTAGCAAACTATTCTGTAATTATTTTGTACAACACCAAATTACCTACTTTATATATTTTATAGAATTACCATACAATGAAGACTTAGTATTGACGATTACTTTTTCCTCAATTGAAAGTGACTTTAAAATAACCTTATCTTATCTTATAAGGAGAATAAATTAGCTTGTCATGATGGACCAATTCAATTTGAATCAAAACCATGTTCAAAACAAGCTAATAGCCTAAACAACTAGCATGATCTATTTGAGTGTATGATTGAAGTCAAGCAAGTAACCTTGAGAATGAAGAGTGCTTGTATTAGTCTTGTCATGTTTTTCGAGTCGGTTATGAAATGGTATATACTTTGAGTATTTTTATCATCATCATTGTGCTTTCCTCTTTTTCTTTGATCATCATAAAAGTATTTTATATAATATGAATAATCATTGAAACATCAAAATTGTAAGGCAACAAACAAAACTCATATAATTCACATTCCAAATAATCTAAATATAAGAGTCAAATTAAAAAAAATATGTTCTTCATTAAGAATTTCTACATCAAATACATTCAGGTAATTTAGCTACCACATGCTTGGATTAGTTGGTGAATTCGACATTGCATAACAACTTTCAAATTTCAAGTTCGAGCCTAATAAACATCATTATTTAAAAAACTCGACTTTTTAATATCAAGCATCTTTTTATTAAAAAAGTCAAAAAATAAGGGCCATTAGCCTTTAATATGCGCAAGTGTCAAAAGATTGTTGGTGGAAAGAGGGCCCATAATAATAAAAGATATTTATTACTTCCTCCGTTTTTTTTATTGCATCACTTACTACTTTAGAAAATTTTTATTAGGATAAAAAATATCTATGTTCACACTGTAAATACCCAACATACCCTTACTTTTTCACACTTACTTTTTATTTTATCTTACATTATATGGACAATTTTGTATTTTTACGTTTCTCTATCTTACTTTTTCCCACTACCAAATTTTGCCTCCAAAATCCCTATGATGCAATTAAAAAAAAACGGAAAAAGTATTTTCAATTAATAAAAGGAAAAAAATTCTTTAAATTATTTATTAAAGGAAAAAATAGTTGTTTAATTTCGAGGAAATTTCTCCATAAATTTATCAATCAATCTTCATCATTATAAAAACACAAGATTCCAAACCCACTTAGGTCCACCTCTTTTGCCGTATGAAAGACTCTTCTTTTTATCATTGACTTTTATGAATCCTACTTTGACTAAAAAAAGGGACAATCCAGGTAATTATTCCATACCCCTAAGGGTATTATCGTCATAAAAAGGATAATAAATTGCGTGGTTATCCCACTCTCTCTGCAATTGCATCATCCCACTCATTGTTTGAAAGAAGATTTTAGGGAAGAACACAACTCACAGGGGGAGGAGAGAGAAAGTTAGGTTTATCTTTTTTCAATCGCTGATTGACGGTCCAGATTTGTTCTCCTGATTATCCGACGGCTTACAATTTGTCTTCTTCCTTTCGGCGGTCAATGTTGAAGAAGAGAGAGCGCGAGGTTTTAGAGAGAGAAAATTAGGTTTTTCATTGATCGATGATCAACGGTCCAGATTTGATTTTCTTCTTTATCTGACGGCTCGTAATTCTGCTCTTCCTTGTTGGCGGCCATTAAAGAGGGGTAAAGCAAGGTTGAATAATATTTATTGAGAGATAGTTTAGCGAGGAATTTGAAGAATTTTGCGAGGAGTTTAAAGGAATCGTTTGATTGCTTCGCAGTGGAGTTTTTGTGGTTTTTGAATGAGATTGGAAAGAGGAAAAAAAACTTCACAGGTATTTGAAAACCCTAAGCTTTTTGATTGATTTGTGCACGCTTTTTGTATTCTGGAAATTATAGGTGTTATTTGAATTCAAATCAAGGTTGTTCGTCAATTGAAAAATTGAATATTAAATTCGTCGATTTCTCAAGGCAATTTTTCACCAGATCCTGTTTCTGTTGGTGGATTGAATTAGAAAAACTTGTTTCTGTTCCTGTTTTGGAGAGATGATAATGAATCTACATGATTTGAGTTACTTTCTAGAAGAACAAGATGAGAAAATCTTAGTCTTTAAGCTGCGTTTCGATGTCGGCGGCGAAGAAGTATCTTTAATAACTTGGAAGAGAGGTTTTACAATCTATCCTCGTTTATACTATGATTTTGAGCGAGAAACCAACATTATTAATCTCAATTGGCTTCGCAAAGGCGAAAAATCGAAGATCAGATCAGTCAAGTACTTAGTAAAATAATTAGGGTTTTGAACTTTCAGTTGCCCCCTATTTATATTGCCAATTCACGAGACTTCTGATGTGGAACTATATTCCTTTGTGGATCATGTTGTTTATCCGTGATTCATGTGATTGGATCATCTGTCATCTAATCGCGTCATATGCTTCAATCCATTGTGAAATAATACTTGTATGATTGGAGCTTATTGCTTCAGATCTTTTACTTGGAAGTTGAAGATGATGAACTACGTCTTAGGTGCTTTCACTTGAATTTGAAGATGCTTTATGATTTCTTAGTCAATTAGGTCTTTATCCGAATTGTAGCGAAACAGATACCTCATGGCCCTGAATATGAGAGATATGAGATGAATTTACTACTACTACATTGTGCTGTTATGTGCTGCCTGTGGGTAGGTTGGATTGAAAGTCGTCTGTTAGGTATGCGGTTTTTTTTTAGGGTATAAGTCCGGCTGGGCTGTTGGACTTTTTTACATGACCAGGATGACAAAATTGACATCAAATTGCAACTATTTTGTTTATGCCATATGAAATTTATTTGTTTTAGTTATACCTTTGGGGGGTTGATGATGCATAGATTCATGAATTCCACGAATCTGTGGAATCTGAAGTGTTAAAAAGCTCTTATATGAACCTATGGACATATCACGCAGCCTTGATATCTGGTTCACACAGTTTGCCCCAAGGTAATGACCTGTGGTGGCATGCACTTGTCGACTTGTTTAGTGTTATGGTGTTTTGAAATTTTTGCAAGTTGCAATTATTTGGTCATACTCAGCTTCTATTGAACTTACCGAACATTTTTGTACAAAGGTGTTGATTTATTTTTTGATCTTTTGGTAGGTAAGCTTGTAACGAGTGCTCCCTGCATATACTGGAGGATCTACGGTTGCTTCATCAGTTCAGCCTGTTTGTAGTGCTCAGTTTAATTGTGAGTTTTTATTCCTGTAAATTTTGCCTTGTAATAGGTTTGTTGCTTAATTGGTCATGTTGTCTGTGGATGCATGTATGATTTTGATTTTGGAACTTTTGTGGTGGACATCACTTTTACACTAATTTACTATACTATGATGCCCAAAGTCTTTTTACTTACTTTGCCTGGGGTGATGACCACCTGGATACCTAGGAGAGTTTACTAGGCAGACAACTTATTGTAGTAGATGACTAAATTATATTCATTTAAGATTGGGACAATAGTTGAGGCAGGAAGGGGGGAGGATGACTTTTTTGCGGTTTTGATGACTGAATCGTAGAGGTTTTTTCTCTAACATGTTGTGTCTCTTCCCTTTCTCCTCCCCTGCAGATTAGGTTTGAGCTCTTTCCCTGTGTGTAGTTAAAAAATCTAGACACGGCGTTTGGAAAGCGCTCTGTCAATAGATCGTTTGTTGATGGGATAGAATCCCGTCGTGAAAGCATGACCACAGTTGGCCCAGAACTTACAAGTTTTATTGATCCCAGTTTGACTTGGAAGACAGTATCCAAAGGTAGGAACACATCAAGGCGCTCAAGAAGGTCGGTTTCAAAGAACATGAAAATGGTTCACGAGCATGAGAAAAGGAGCCCAAAACGGCTAAATAAATTGCAATGTTCGGAGACTGAGAAGGTTAGTATTATTATTTGGTTGTTATTTAAGTTTTGAAGGATATGTTTCTTTTCTCTTTTCAATAATGCTTATTTCTAATTGCTCTTCTTTGATTCGCAGTCTAATGCAATGATTCATGGACGGCGTTTTCCTGGCAATATGGAGCATATTCCTATCAAGAAGAGGAGACTTTTCCTTAGATCAGCTTCTCCACCTCTGCAATCTCCAAATTGTCTAGAAGACTCCGAGGACCTTGTTGGTGACCATTGCACAGCAGATCAGCTAACCTGCTCAGATGTTACTACAGAGAGTCCAATTATGGGAGTTAGTTTTTCTGAAGGATCAAAATCCAGGAATTTTGATTGTGATGGTAACATTGACGAGAAAGGTGTAAATTCATTAAATAATGACGCGCGTGGTTTGGGGGAGGATTTTTCAGGTATTGCCATACTTGCTGCTGCAGCTTGTAGTGATCGATTAGATTATTCCACCGATGATGCTGGAAAGTGTCTAAGTCAGATGGGTCTCTTAAATAGGGAGAAAAATGAATCATTAGTTTCCGCACCTGACTTAAAAGAAAACATTCCAAGCATTCAAGCACCTGACTTTCCTGGAAAGGATATTAAAGATGTTGAAGGAGCTTCTGTGGTTGGTTTGCCAATTGATGGCATTCAGGTTGTTAGCGTGAGCAATGATGCTGATGATCTTGGCATGAGCCCAATAAAAGAGTTTCAGAAAGCTGAGCAAAATGATTCAGTTGTGTCTACAGCCCTCAAGAAAGAAAATATTGAAAGCCTTGGATTACCTGCATCGATCAGAAGTGATGCTGCACAGGAAAATAAGGACGTAGACTCTCCCCATGAAGTCGCTGATAAAACAGCAAAAAATTCTGGTGCAACTCGAGATTGTCGATTCCATTGGGATTTGAATACTGTGATGGATGAGTGGGGTAATCCACTTGATGATACTGATACAGATTTTGCTTCCAGTACTCAAGTAGTGGAAGTTACTCCAATGAATACTATGGAATCCCAAATATTTGAGGATGCGGGGGGTTCTGAGGCAAAGAGATTTGAGATCGAGAATGTAGATGTAGATGGCTTGGAGGCAAAGAAATTTGAAGCTACTGTTAGTGGTGATAGAGTTACCTTTCAAGCTGAAGTCTGTGTGGAGCCTGAAAGTAGGGCGTTGCCAGACAACGCAGGCTCTACTAGTGTTAGTACCTCAGTCAGCAGGATGGGACATTGCTCAGATGTCTCATCTGGTTTTGTCACAAGTATCCTAAAGCAAAAAAATTCTCTTTCCGATGTTAATAATCACGTGGTGGAATCTTCAGTATGTGTCACTGTTTCCGAAATTCAACCAAAGGTGGTCAATGAAGGTGCTACTATTGATCATTCCCTTTCTCTAGGGTTAAATGGCACCAAAGCGTTAGCATCCGAAGAGAATATTGGTGCGGGTTCTGAAAATCTAAATGAAGTGGCTGAAGAAATGCAAACTGTCAAGTCTGAGGAGCATGAAATTGGTTTGTTTCTGGCACCGCTTTCAGGAAAGGCCCTTTCAGTTGGGAAGGGTGCTGATTGCAACCTTATTGAGGAGTCCAACATAAAGAATGTTGTAGATGAAAACGATAGAAATGTGGAAAATGTGACGTGTCAATCAACAGCAAATCAATCCCTTGGTAGCAAGTGTGAAATTGCAACCTTATATGCATCCGACAAAGCAGAGGTTTCTTGTAGGGTCAATGATCTAAATTGTCCACCTAAGCAGAACTCTTTGGCTGACAGTGAAGTTAAGCATGAGGAATCCGTTGGCCGATCATTAGAATCTCAGCCTTCCAGCTCTGAAAATTTAATGGTGGAGTCGGAAAATCTTAGTGTTTCTCATTGCCCAAGCAATTCCGTAGATCGGTTTGCAACCTCAATGTCTATGGGTGATGATCAAGCCATAAATGCAGTGTCTGCAAAAGAAATTGAAGAAAAGCCTACTGTCACAGATGTATCTGGAACTGACCCCCTGAATAATCATGGATCTGAAGCTCTTGTGCCTAAAATATTGGATCCTTGTGTTGCTGTTGATCCATGCAGCAAACCTACCAGTGGCCATGTTGGTGGTCATGGATTGCATGTTTCTAATGAAGATTTAAGTCAAGTAACTGAAAATGCTGGAACTGTTACTGAATTGGAAGGAGGTTATGATTCTCATTTGGAAGATGGAGAGTTGAGAGAGTCACACTGCTGGGAGGATAATGAAGGTGAGGATGGGGAAACTGAACATGTGGATTATGATTCCGATAATAGGGATGATTTTGTGTTTTATGAAGCTGCTAATGATTCTGTCCAATTGTCAGGAGAAGTTTTGGTTGGGGAGTCTGAGAAGCAGAGTTATCGATCAGATAATTTTAGCTCTGCTGATGAACAACCAAAGCTTGATAAGAGAGTTGAAGAAAACTGCTCTGTAAGGATTCAGGGTTGTTTGTCCACTGTGGATGCTGTGGAAGCGGTTTGTCCAAAGAGAGATTCGGCCCTGAAGGCATGTTCTGCAGCAAATAATAATTCTGAAAAGGGGGAGATGGATAACAAGGATTGCAGGTCAAGTATAGAAGCTGATAGCGTAGGAAAAGAGTTTGACTGTGATCCTCCACGTAATGCCAGAGGTGCCTCTGCTAGTGGAAGGGATTTGCAATTTTCAGACAGAGGTGCTGATTCCATGAGAAGAAGCAGGTAATTTCATCCCTACATTTTCCTTCTATATTCACTGAATATTCTCTATAATTGTATGCATGCTTTGGTACTGATACATGAGCCGGATTACATGCAGGTCCAGCAACTTTGACTGTATTCATCACACTGATGGTCCAGATGGCTCCTTGAACAGGAGCCAGCAGCCTCCTATGCGAATGGGTCGGTTTGGTGGCCGCTCTTGGAATCCTGAACTAAAAAGCACTGTTGCTAATTCTGCCTCCGAAGATGATGGAGAGAGAATTATCAGAGCTTCAGGTGATACTCCATTTAGAGGTCGCAGGCCAAGAATCATTAACACCTCACGAAGTGGCTACCATATTATGAGAAGAGGATCACCAGGAGAGAGAGGTAATGATTTTGGTATGGGTATGATAAAGGCACGAGAATTTAGCCCCGATAATAATCCGAGGAGCAGGTTTGGAAGATTCAATGGGATTAATAGGGGTTTTAGGGAGGGTGGTTATCGCAGACCAGGGGTTTATGAAGGTCCTAAGTCTGGTGGTGGTGGACCCATGTTGAATCGTTTTGGCAAAAGGGATAGAAGCTTCTCTCCAGTTGGTGGTGATAGATTTCATAGAAAGTCTAGATCTAGATCAAGAACTCGCTCGCCTGATTTCAGGTCTGAAGCTAGAATGGGGAGGGGCAGACTGCCATATCAGCAAGCAACTCACGCAGGTGAGCATATGAGAGAAAGATCACCAGTAAGGGTGTTTAATCCAAATCAGAGATTTGATGCTATTGGCTCACCAGGAAGAATGAGGTCTGATGACTGCATGAGACCCACAATGCGCCCTATGAGGTTCCATGATACTACATCTGGTAGGGCTCATGACTTTGAAGAAAGTGATGACTTCAGGAGAAAACCTCTCCTCATGCGTAACAATCGGAGGTCTCGATCAAGATCCCGAAGTTGCTCTCCCAATTTCAGGTCTGATACTAGAATGGGATCAATGAGGGTTCCCTATCAGCCGTCGGGAGATCACATTAGAGATAGAAGGTCGCCACCGGTGAGAGTTTTTCGTCCAAACCAAAGGTATGAAGGTGGGGGTTCACCTCCTGTAAGATTAAGATCCGATGAGTGCTTGCGACCTATTATGCGACCTCTAAGATTTCCTGATACCGCTCAGCCGGGAAGAGGGCATGAATTAAATAATAACAATAATAACAGCAGTAATAGTAATGGGGATGATTTCAGGAGGAAGCCTCGAAACATTTTTGAAAGAATTCATCCTGGAAGGCATTATGATGTAGAGGGAGGAGATGTTAGAAGGTTCCAGTATGACAGTGAGGAAGGCGCACCACCACCTACTCAAAATTTTCGTAGGCATGATAACTATGGAAGGGCTGGTGAGAGAAGGCCGGTGGAGTTTAGGGGCCCTAGAGAAGAAAGAGGTAATGTTAGATACAACAATAATAATAACTCTGATAGAATGCTCTATTCTGGGCCAAAGCAGTTTGGAGGTATGCGTGATTATGCCGAGGATGGAATTCCAAGGAGACCCCGGCCATGATGAAGATCACTTCTTTGTGAGTATTTATTTTTCATTCACCTGGGGTGTACTTATACTTGTGGGAAAGGTTAAGTTTAAGCGATCCTGGACTAGTTGTCTTCCAGTGATCTTTAGGTTTCCTGTTAGTTGGTTCAATTATTCTCCTTAGTTTGTTCTTATTTGGTTATTTTATATCTTAGATAGAAAGCAGTTTGTTCTTTTGTAACAGTTTTGAGGTGATAAATGAAAGTAATTGGAGCTATTTCTTAGAGCAATTCATTACTTGTAATTTTACTACACACTGACGCAGAGTACATGACATATATATTGCTCCTGTTATCAGTTACTGGGGTGTTACATGTAGGAAAGCTGTTTTTTTTTTTTAAGAAGAAATAAGAAATATATGCCGAGTAACTTAAGCTATTGAGTATTGACAAAGTTGTATGCATTCCTACTCTTACAATAACAGAGAAGTATTCTATATTTTGAATTACGTAGTAATAATCTTGAATGCAATGATACTGTACTGTAGATGAATTTCCGATCTGAAAGTCTGAAACAGGTTCCGGTTTTATTGGTTCAGTCCGATTCAGGTTCAAGCATAAATCAACCAGTAGCACTTTTGCTTGTTTGACTAAATTACAGTGAATGTTGGTACAATTGAATTCAACTCTTAACACTACATAACTTTCCAACTTTGTTACAATAACAGGTTTAAAGAATACAATCTGAACCAATTAATTGGGTCCTATTATGTATCAATAGATGAAAGAGACGAACTCTGTGCTTAAAACTAATTGATAATTTTCACTTATTGATGAATAATTATTTATTAAATCAGTTGTGCAAATTCAATGATAAATTCCTTCTTATTGTCTCTCAAATTTTGCTCTTGTATTGACACGGACTTGCCATTGCTGTTACAATGCAATGTCTGGAAACCTATTCAGAGTCATTTCTTGAACAAGAGAAATAATTGAATGGAGTTTTACAAAAGTGTACTAGGAACGATAGAGTTCGAACAAGTAACAACTAACTTCATTTATTCTGTCAATTACATATACGATGTCAAATAGCATTAATAGTTAATACACACCAATGAAGAATAATAGTCTTAACAAGAAAAACCATATAATCAACATGTTTAGGAACTCAAATTTGTTGAACTTCCCTAAGGAAAAGGCTACTTTTAGGCAGCAAGGCCAGCCTTGATCTTCTCAACATTGTGTTCGTCGATGTTAAATGTTTGAGCCAACACGTCGTTGGACACAGGAGGGTTGGAAGTAAAGAGAGCAGCTGCAAACTGTTGAGTGCCTGGCAATTGGCTGTTAAAGGCAGCTATAACAGAAGTCGGGTATTTAGACTTGTTTTTCTGGTAGTGAGCCAAACCTCTAGGGAAAACAAATACTTCACCTGTCTTAACAACCTTAGAAATGAGTTTGTTACTGGTTGTTATGAAAGCAACGTACAATTCACCCTCAAGAACGTAGATTATCTCAGTGGCACGGGGATGAATGTGAGGTGGATTTAGACCGTAGGGAGCAAAGTCGACTCGAGCCATGGAAACTCCTAAGGTGTTAAGGCCAGGGATGTCCATAACATTTGCCCCAGTGACTTTCGATCCAAGGACTTTGTTGGTGATCTGGCCTGGTTTAGAAATCCCCATGAAGAAGAAGTCTTCCGCGGCTATCATGCTAATATTTTTGCAAGGGAATCCATTCACTAGTATTCCTATGACATATTGACATTGATCAATACAAATGTGAGTTGACATAATTAAGAGTTGAGTAAACATAGAAATGTATAAAATTTTCACTTTGAATATACCTGATTTAGGATCGGCAACACAAACATCTTGAAGCATGTCTGAATCATAGGCTAATCCCCCAACAGTATATGCCAATAGCACCACCAAGACGACTGCCCTAACACCGGCCATTTCGAAGGAATCTTAAAGGAATTAACCACCGTTCACGTTGCAATAGGCTTGTATAAGTGCAAGAGTACAAGAAGTGGTACTATACTCAAGTCTAGGTGCAAGTTGAGTACAAATAACAGGGCACCAGGCTTTATAAAGTACAAAGTACAATAGCATTTTGTAGAACAAGTCAATGATGAACTAGGCAAGGAACATGCCTTTTAAGCCCCGAACAATTCAACACTAATTAAAATTATACAAGACATTAAAGAATTTTATCTCCCCTTTCCTATAAACCTAATGAATAAGAAGAATGAGTTTATACTATTGGTTGACTAAGCTAATACCTTTTTTATACTCCCTCTGTCCCTATTTGTTTGCCCCATTGTCAAAATGTGGGTCAAACTTTGATAATTTTGACCATAAATTCCCGTAGTTCTACCAAAGGAAATGTAGTCATGTGAGATCTTATTTGGTTTGTCTCATTATAAATTTAATTAATATCTACTTTTTATAATTTTTACGCATATGAAAATTATAATATAAACGTTTTAACACATGTCTTGGAGACTGCGTAAAGTCAAATAGGGCAAAAATAAAGGGACAGAGGGAGTACTACTCATATCTGCTATCAGTTGTACAAACTACAAACTGTACTTCCAATTTAAAAATACAATTGATAGGATAAGGATAATGATTGATAGGTTGACATTTTCGTTCTCACCATGTACCATCCAACACGTGTACTAAAAAAGTGCATCTGTTTCGTAATAATTGTAAACACTTTGATTAACAAAACTTCGACCATTAATATTTATACTTATATATTATTAATTTATAAATATAATGAAAATATACATAAAGATTAATTTAATAATATTATATGGCAAAATATGTTTTTTAAATATTGGTAAAAAGTATAGTCAAAGTAAGAATATGAACCGTGTAAAATGCAGGCAATATTCCGTAAGTTGTTATTTTAGTGACAACTAGTGTGTATCCCATGCAATGCCTAGAAATGTTATATTCCATGATTATTTTATATATGAGAAAATTTAAAAATGGTAATGTAGTAAGTAATTGCATGATATTTGAAAACTTTTTAAAACATCTGATTATTATCATAAATAATAATAAGGTAAAAAAAAAAAAGTATAAAATACTTGTTATTACTATAGACGTAGAGGAGGCATGATTAATTGTTGTAAAAAGATTTTTTTATTTTTTATTTTTTAATAAGTAAGATACATGAAGTAGATTAGGAACGTCTTCTCGCAAGACCGTGTCCCAATTTGTCTAAAAGTAAAAAAATAAGAAAATTTGTTGTCCATAAAAGGGTCAATATCTTGGTGCGTCGGACTATAATATCCAAGAGAGGCAACATAATCTGCTGCCCGATTTCCTTCGCGGTAGATATGTTGGGACTTAACGGTTGAGAAAGAATCCAAAATGTGCTTGACATCATCCATCAACAGCTGGAGCTTCCACGGGCATTTATAATGACCCTGCAAGATATTAATAACTGTTAGATTATCACCTTCAATATAAAAATGGGAGATACCATGCTCTCTAGCTAGGAGGAGGCCATTACAAAGAGCAATGGCTTTAGCAAGAAAAGCCGGGCAAGAGCCCAGGTTATAAGTACGGCTAGCAATATGATTCCCTAAATGGTCTCTAATAACAACACCAACAAATGCAGAATTGTTAAGAGTGGAACCATCAAAATTGAGCTTACATACAGTAGCCCACCGGGGGAGGGGACCAAGATATAATAGCAGGGGAGGGTTGAGCTGTAGTGTGAATAGACTTATTGCTTGGAAGATGGACATTATCCAAGATAGA
Source organism: Chenopodium quinoa (assembly GCF_001683475.1). Taxonomy (NCBI): domain Eukaryota; kingdom Viridiplantae; phylum Streptophyta; class Magnoliopsida; order Caryophyllales; family Amaranthaceae; genus Chenopodium; species Chenopodium quinoa. The sequence continues at coordinate 1,821,331 of NW_018744167.1, forward strand.
ATGAGTTTGCCATTCCTAAAACAAAGAGAAGGCGCGAATATAAATACTATTAGGATTGGTGGTATTATTTTTAAAAATGATAGCATTACGACATTTTCAAATGCTCCAAAAAAGGATGGCAACCTTAGGGAGTGTCCTGGGAGAAGAAATCTTAAGAGACCAAAAAATATATGTGATAGTAGTACAGGAGGGAATCATACCGACCCAATTACGAATAGAATTAGAAGATCAAAGGTATAATTATAAGACTATTGCTTTTTTTTTTTTTTTTTTTTCTTTTTCAAAACCATTTATCGATAATGAAATGGTGGATTGATGGCTAGATGTCTTCCTGAAACAAACATTGAATATTTGCATGAGTGGAGAGTGGCACGTGACAAGTAAACTTTATTTGACATGATTTTTAATATATAATTAGTATTTGGGTTCGGGTGATGCTCCGAGTCGTTACATGGAGTTGATCATTAATATATGTTTTAATTTATGATTTAATTTTCTTGTAATTAAATTTGTTATTTACATTGTCATTCGTTATATATTAATATTTTGTATTCAAAAGATAATATAAAATATCATGTAAGTTGGTGGTAAGACACTTAGTTATAGTTATAGAATTAGAGGTTGCATGTTCAAATTTTGTGGAGAAATAGTATGCTAAAAGAAATAAACATAAATTGTATAATAAAAAAAAGTTCAATCAATGATAAATGTATACTGTAATACATAGTCATCAAGAAATTAGGAGCACATGTCCTTAAAAGCTTTTATTTAATTTTGGACAAGAAAAGAGGGGAATTGAAGGGGTTCATCACATTTCCATTGTTACAAGAAGAGATGATATATAGCAAACACCCTCAAAAGCAAATATATACATCATTCAATTCATACAGACGTAGTATATAGCTAGCATAATCGATCCTTGGTGCTTTAATTTGCTGCAAGATCGGTTAATTAATCACCAGGTGTAGCTAAGGTACTCAAAGTGCAGGTTAGTTGCTCCGCAGCCTGAACAAATTCTAGCAACATCCTGTCTCAGCGCGCTAGGTCCTGCAGCCAACACTCCGACATCCTGTTCTTTGCTCTCCAACAGTATTTCTGCAAACCAATTCATAACCGATTATATAGACAAAATATAATATCATTTAGTTTAAGTTTAAACTGCAATATCTATATAATTTTACTTCTCAAATTAGGCCTGCTTCTGTAATGCACTTGGGTAGCTTGAACGAGGGAGTGAAGTGGAAGACTCTCAAGGTCTTTATTCCCTCCGTAAAGAAACCAAGATCCCGGAGAACTCGTTGGAGTAGGCACTTCCACATTACTGATCTGTTTCTCTTCTGCTGCGAAATTCCTCTTCTGCACCAAAAACACGATGCTACTGACGAGAATGATACTGATACACATGAAAAAGAGGTCCCATACCACCCATGTACTAAAGTTGTATATGCTGTTTGTGTTGTGGTCTATAGGGTATATGTGGTATTGAGTCACAAAGGCTAGGAGGATTAAAAACAGGACAAATGAGGACGCGATTATGAGGCTAAGGTAGAGCCAGCTGTTGGGTCCTAATATTGGGGTTATGGCCGAGTCCATTGGGCTTGGCTTGAACCATTTGGTGTGGACGACTTTCTGGCTATTGGATGTAGTCGGTTCATCCTCTCGAGTCACGTATGCTCGAATTTCTAGTTGGATTTTTGAGAGATCATCCGGCGTGCTTTCCACTGCTGGTAGCAATAGATCGAGCATGGTAAGATCAGCCGCGTGCTTGAAGGCACAGACTAGAAGAACCTTTGGTACCTTGCCTTTCTGTGTATTGGATCGATGGATCATCTCTCGAATTATGGATATAAATGGAGTTATTCCACTGCCTCCACTGATCAGTACAAGTGATTCATGCCTGTTAAAATCGAAGAGAAATAAAGGATTAGTATTCGAGCTAGCTTAGAAGTTTGATGACGCCTTTTAGAAATTATGTTCCAATTCGATCAGAATAATGCCTTACGGATTGGAGTTACGGCACCTCCCATACGTGATGTCATGACTCATGACCACAATATGTTAACATCAAGTAATGTTATTGTGTAATAGTCTCAAATTCAATGTAAATAGATTTTCATATACTTTTTCATTATTTATATTATTATAAAGTATATATAACTTCGTATGTTTAAGATCAAATTAAAATTATGCATTGACATATGTGTCAATCAACAAACTATTGCACGTATCTGGTAATGAGGGAGTATATACGGCTACACCCACAATTTTCATCATCATTATCATGCAATCACTACTATGACTGTATGTACTAGCTTAGTTGTACTTCGTATTATTTAAAGACAAAGCTCGAACGTGTATATATGGCACTTACTTCAAAAAGCTGGTAGAGCCAGGTCCATATGGTCCTTCCACAGAGACTTGGAGCCTCTCTAAAGAAGAAGATGAAAGTTCATTATATATCTTTCTTGTCCAACTCCCTTCACCCTTGAAGGCTATGCTTAGCTTATCAGGCTCCATGTTATTATTTGAAATCACTGTGAAAGGGTGCCATTGTAACTTGGAAACTTTGGGCACGTTTACAAATACGAAACTAGTAACATCGTAATGAACACCTGAAAATTAAATTACACAAATTAAGAGAAAAAAAACAACAAATGTAAATTAAAGGAGATCAAAAGAAAAGAATAGTATATATACTACTATGCTAGTATTGCTTGTGTGATTAGAAATTAAAAGAGAGATTTTAAAATTACGAAATATGTAACTTGTTTCTTATTGATCCCCCCGTTTCATAATATAGTTCCTGTTTTTTTTATTTTGGAGATCTAAAATATTGTTCGTGTTTCTATTTTTGGATAGTATGTAAAGATCATTATACCTTCATTTTTTAAATTTTATTCATTGTACTTCCTAAATTAGCCTTGAATTTTCCACTTGCCTTATACTTTTTTCCACTTGCTCTCTAACTTTTGTCTATAATTGTACTTTTCACCTTTTTTTGTATGTCTCATTCACTTTTTCCTCTTTAACTTTTGTCTATAATTGTTCTTTTTAACTTTTTTTTATGTACTTCATCCACTTTTGCCTCTCATTTTTTAAATACAGTGAAAAAAACACAAATAGGAACGATATATTGTGGCAGAGGGAGTATGAAAAAGCCTATTTGTCTAACAATTTACACAATTTACAGGGGTGGATGTCATTAACTCCCTGAAGGAGCGAACTGCAATAAGTTAGGTTTTATAAGCTTAAATTATGTGGCAAGATAGGTTAATTTGACAATTAATTTGCCATTGGAGTTGCTCTAATAATCCTTTCGTCCCTTAGTGCCTGTTGTCTGCTTTTTTAATTGGGTGACTTATAATTAATTAAATACCTATTCCTATTTTTGTTTCATGTATAATTACTAACATACCCCTTTGTATACTTTTTAACGTACGCAATATTAATCTTCCCTAAGTACCCTTCAAAATTGGTGTCCACATGACCACATGTACTTCACAGTTCACACATGCTTTTTCATTATTATATTGTCCCTACTAGAAAACAAAATATTGTACTTTATAATTATTCTTAATACTTCACACTGCATTTTACACCACTTGCATCAAAACCCGTGAAATATGAAATCCGAATGCTTAATAAAGGAACAAAAGGATTAGTCAATTAAATTGATTATCAATCAGAGAAGAGTAATGGATAGCTCAAGTAGTTAGAGCTTCTCTCCTGATTTCAAGAGATCTTGAGATCGATTCTCATTACTTGCCTTTGTGGCTCTCTAAACATTAAAAAAAAAAAAAAAAAATTGATAATCAATCACCTGGACTCTTGGAAAAAGTCATTTCGATAGTCCCACCAGGAAGGACTCGAGTCGATATTAACCTTACACGAGCACGCGATTGCAAGAATCTGAGGTATCGGTCGATGATAAAGAGAAAAATACCAGGAAGTATTTGCATCGTCCAGGAAACCCCTATGTGCACAAGGTAAATAAAGGTTGCTAGAACGTAAAGTTGATGGGTGTAGAAAAATACTTCAAACGACTTTCTCCTAGTGTACGCAAAGCTTGTAACCCATATTGCTATTAGAAAAACAAATGATATTTCCCCTGCCACGTTTGACACATAAGTTTTGCTCCATTCTTTCAGCTGCATGCCACATCACAAACATAATACACTAATTAACTTCAATGATCGATATAATTAAGCAAAATTAATTAAGGTAATCTTTGCAAATAATATACATGAAACAAAGGTTGTATATACATTAATTAAGTTCAAAGATCTTACTAGCTGATAGTCTGATACATAAGTACATTACCTCAGACATTTGGTTCATAAAAGCCCAGTAAGTGATAAAGCCAAGGCTATGTAATGAAGAAAGAATCATCACAATTTGGCCTATCCATACATGATATTTGATGCTAGACTCGTATGTAAGACCAACCAGAGGCAATATCGAAGTTAATCGGGTTACTGGAAAGAAGAGAAACGCCCAAGCAATATTCGAGGCATATCCTAATCGTAGCGACACACCTCGAAACTTCTTTTGCCACCTGCGAATTGAAAAATCACACACAAAGCATCAATGCGGGCCTTATGTATATATGTACGAAACCCCTTAATTAGCTACAGCTAGTTAACCTATTTAGCCTCACTCATATATACGTACAAGAGGTGTGTTAGAGGACTAATTCAACCAAAAGTTTAAGCTGATAGTTGATTTAAATCCAAGATTAGCCGTGATAGAGTATAAAACATATTCCTGACTCCAATCATTTCTTAAGTTTTTAGTTGCATTGGTCCTTTAAAACACATTTTTGGGTCTTAACAAAAAACTTAAGCTGATGATTAAGGCCCAAGAATATGCTTTATACTCTATCAGGTTGTTTATATGGATATTCTATCTAGGTGATTTTTTATACTCACGGTTTTCGATAGTCGGGGCCGTGTCCCATGTGTGGATGCTTAACACTGACATAGTAGTAGCTGCCGAAGTGCCAACACACAAGCGCAATACCCATAATCCCAAAGATGAGCTCCAAAGCTGTTACAATTCCTAGAGGCCCCATCACAATAATCGGGCGTCTCAAAGAGTTGACTTGCGGCTGTTGCTCAGATGATTTAACGCTACTACTGTTACAAAGATTCAAAGCAAAAGAGTACGTATCAATAATTATACTTTAGTTTCGTGTATTTTGGAAACCATGTGTATGTTTATAATATATCTAAGCTTTTCTAGTTTATACACTTTTATTTATAATGAAAAGACATGCATGTCTTGTGTATATATACCGTCTTATTATGAAATGATATGAATATGAAAAGGCTTCCCAAGATATTTCTTGTAAGAATTTTCTTCTAGAAATCTGTTTTAAAATTCTTAGATGTTTTCGAATATACCTAAAATTAGATGTACCACTGAAGATGTGGTTTTTTTTTTTTTTTTTTTTTTTTTAAAAAAAAAACAATGGATGTAGGGCTCCCGGCTCCATATAAGCAGCCAAAATAGTCTTGATTACTCTTGCCCAACACTAGCTAAGTAGCTAAGTGTACATAAGAAAACAATTTTTTTTTTTCCTGAAATTTTCTAGATTTGTCCAAAATAAGTAGAAAAGAACACTTATCTAACTAATCCAGTTTTTTCTTTTAGAAACTCAACTAGGGCATCAATGATATATAGACCTACTTTTTTCATGAGACTCATTGTCTTATTCAAATTCTTGGGTGTTTTCATTAGATTTCTCGGCATGACCAAATTAAAAGATTAGTATACTCACCTAGCTTTATAATGAACTAATTACTCTGTCAGAAAATAAAGGAAAATCATAAAATAATTTAGCTCATTTTTTTTTTTTTTTAGGAAAATAAAATTATTTAGCTTAGTGCTGCCCAATCTAAGCAAAAAGAATCTCTGATCTATTTGACAAACTAATCAATTTTTATCCTAGAAACTCGACTAGCATATCATAGTATGCTATGATAGGGCACGAATAAGTTACTAGCATATCATAGTATTTATTTACTCCGTATTTTTTAAAATTTTCTTATGTGCTCTTATCACATAGTCCTTTTAGTGAGATCAATTATCTAATCCAGATTTTTGTATACGGTGATAAAATTTTGACAAGGGGAACTAGAATGAATGTTAGTGATCATTCGAGTGTATAATAAAACATAAAAACTAAAAACCTTTTCAAGGAGAACCCTCTCTTATCTTTAAGATGAAGATAGATAGAGCCAATGACAGCAATCAACATCATGGGAAATGTAAGTAAAAATAGATTTGTTCCTGCAATTCAATAGCAACATAATTATTTGTTCCCGCAATAAATTTAAATTACATAACATTAAAAGATAGCTAGTTAATATGAAACGGAGAGAGTGCTATTAATATATATAGCCGGAGGAGAAAATGACAACCTTGTTCTCCAATGTATGATGCATCTAACCTCTTTGCTAGCTTAGGAAGCCAATTATACTTGTAAAATTCTGTTGGCAACACAATCCATATTATCATCCATCCAACAAACACAAACAGACATATAAACTTCAGCAAAGCAAGGCTGCTCATTTCCTTTTCTAAGGAAAAAAGAAAATTTCAAACCCTTTATTTTTGTTCTATTTTCTTAATTAACCGATGGTTGTGATTAAAATGGTATTAATGTTCATATATATATATAACGCGATTACTTGAAAGAAAGAAAGAAGAAATATAGCATAACAAATCTTGCAGCTAGTACTCGGATCACCAGGAAGGCATGTTTCTTGCTGTTTGTGACTATTAGAACAAAAAATAAGCAGTACAAACTACAAGTACATTACAGTTTCATAACAACACAATTTATTAAATATTGAGCTGTTAATATAGAGTATAAAGACCTAAATTTAATGAATCCTCCAATAGAATACACGGAACATTTCTAGCCCTAGGCGATATATGATCTATACTATACTAAAAGTGTAATCATGTCAATTATAATTCAATGTCTATTTCACAATGACCAAGTAAAGCTATTTGTCAACCCTGGTGGGAGATATTTTTAAACAAAAAAAATTATTTGACTTTATTACATTAATTAATTAATAAGTCTTGTGTAAGGCAGACTTAAATTAATTACATTAATTTTATTGTAAGACGGTCAGTTTAAAGGTAACTTTAACAATTTTTATGATAACTTTAATTACTTTAAGGGTAACTTTTAATTGTAAGAAATTTGATTGTATTTTAATGTGTAATTTCTATTGGATACAATGATACATGCTATGAAGGCTTATATAATTAATCTAATACATTATAATAACTGCTTTTTAATAATAAAATATATGTTAGGATAATGACAATGCAACTTTAGTATTATATAAGTATTACTTTAATACTTTTAAGATAATTTTAATCCGTCTTACAATAAGTTAATGAAAGTCTGTCTTAATCAAGAATTTGTGTTAATTGTTTTATTATGTAATCAATCAATAACCACAATGATTATAAATGTTATATAGAGATTTGGCTAAGTTGTAAAAAAAACCAAGTTCGAGGAATATATTTCAGAAAACTGTAATTGCTCTTATATAATACTTCTTAAACAATTAGTTGCTTGGAAATAAAAGGCATTATTGGATATAAGAAAAAATAAAAATATTAATTTCGCAGTCATAGAAATGTCAACAAAAAAATCATGCCACATATAACACAAACTTTCACCGCCACATCATTAACAAAAAAAAAAAAAAAAAAAAAAAAAAAGTCTTACACCACAAGTCTTCTTTCTCCTCCAAGCCAAACCACTCATCACTGATGTATGAATAGTCTTCTCCTCTTTCTCAATCTCCCTCTTTCTCTTTGCAACAAATACCCACTTGAATTTTTGATGTATGAATAGTCAAATTGGTAAGAAATTTTTGATTTTGACCTTTTTTTATTGATTTAATTTTCTGGGTTTGAGGAAAATTTGACATTAATGGTTGATTAATGGTTATGTGGGTATATGTTTCTTGCACGCCATTTGCTAAATTGAAGTTGATAAATGGTTCTATTCTGCTAACGTTGTTCCACCACCACTGATGGCGGCGCCGCCGCTTCTTTCGCCGGTGCAGACAACTACCCCGTCTATTGGATCTCGATCGGTTCGAGTGATCGGGGTTGCTGGAATTTCAATTTCTTTCTCTCTCTCCTGAATCACCAAGTTTCTTTCTTTTTTGGATAGAAAACTGGAGTATCAAATACTTGTAATTTTTTTTGTTTTAAGGTTAATTGATCACGGGTTACTAGATCGGGCAGTGGTTACTTGGTTAGAGGTTACTTAGTCGGTTAGGAACTACATGGTCAGTGGTTATTTGGTCAAGGGTTAATCAATCAGGGGACTAGATCAGTCAAGGATTACTTGGTGAGGGGTTACTTGTGTGCTAGCTGGTCACACGGTGTGGCCAGCCACACACAAAATCTGCTACACATATAATAGATGCTATGTAATATGTATGTTTCCAACAAGCTAGGCTGGTATGATCAAAATAATGACAATCCTAATTATATTATTGATTTTTAAAGGGCCATAGTATTTGGTTGAATTGGTCCTTTAACATGGTATTACAAAGCAATGTGAAAAAAAGGTCACAAGCTCAAATTTTATACTTACTTCAAGCTGTAGTGTTAAACTTAGTCATGCGCCTCAAACATCAACTTAAGTATTTTTGTTGAATTACGTTTGTCCAATCCTTAAACATGGTATCAAGATTCAGCGTGATAAAAGATTACGAGTTCAAATGTCATATGCCCTTACTTGCAAGCGAAATATATTTTACACTAGGTATATAGAGGCCCAAGATGCATCTACATGTCAAGCCCAACAAACTCTTGACCATGGGGGTGTGATTACAGCTGTCAATTTAGGTAAACAAGTCGGGTTAGTGTGAGTCAGGTAAATTCGGGTTAATGTCGTAACATATACGGGTCGGGTTTGGGTTGGGTCATGCTTGAATCGGGTCACGTCGGGTCATACATCTTGTCGAGTTTAGGACGGGTCAGTAACAAATCGGGTTACATTCGGGTCAGGTGAATAATAGTCGGGTTTAATTCGGGTTTTAACGAGTTAAAACGAGTTAGGGTCATTCACGGGTTCAAGTCGGGTTCGGTTCAAGTCAATAATTTGCGGATTATAATTAGGTCAAGTCAGTTCGAAGTCGGGTCATGTTCGGGTTCGGATCTCAAATATTGAGTTAATTTGGGTCTCGTGTTGATTTCAGCTCGGGTCATATCGAGTTTGGGTACATTTTTCGGGTCGGTTTGTTATCAGTTCATATATTGACGTTTACAAAGCTAATAAATTTCAAGGCATTAACCTAAGTTATTATTTGCTCTAATTATTATTGTTTAGCTAGTAAAAATGATTCGATCCTGATTCTTGGGTATCTCTTCCAAATCGAGCTAGGTCAAAAGGATTAGAAAAAAATTAAGGAAATTAGTCAAGCAAATTAAGGGAGAGCAAATAATATTTTAAGTTATTATTAGAATTAGACCCAAAAAGACTACATCTATGGCTATAATTGATTTTAGAAAAATAATAGACAAGCTTATGCGGTTATGCCAATATAATCTGGCTCTTAATGAAAGATTGAGGGAAAATTTTCCATGCTTATCATTAAGAGAATAACCGCATATATAAAATGTACATGCCTTCGTCAATCATCATAGGCTAAACTCTAGCTAACTATATGCAGATAATTATTAAGCTAATTATCTCCTTTGACTATATAACAATATATACGGCAATATACTAACTATAGGGTCATGCTTGAGTCGGGTCACGTCGGGTCATACATCTTATCGGGTTTGGGTTGGGTTAATAAAAGGTTGGGTTACACTCGGGTCGGGTGAATAATAGGTCAGGCTTTAACGGGTTAAAACGAGTTAGGGTCATTCTCGGGTTTGATTCAGGTTCGGTTCTAGTTAATAATTTACGGGGTTATATTCAGATCGGGTCATCTCCAGGTCGGTTCATGTTTGTGTTCGAGTCTTAAATACTCGGGTTAACTCGGGTCTAGAGTTGGTTTTAGGTCGAGTCATATCGGATTCGGGTCACCATTTTTTCGGGTTCAAATAAGTCGGTTAATAATTGGGTTTGGGTAAATTTTTCGGGTCGGGTCAGCTTTTGACAGCTCTATATATGATAGAATATAACCATCAGCTTAAGCTCGTAATTTAATTTTTTGGGAAGTACATAGTTACCAACATTTTGTCTAAACTGTTATCCTTTGTTTCGTGGCTCTAGACAAAAATTGAAAAACAAATGTTTTAGAAAAATCCAGTATACAGTAATGTCTGGTGGGAAGAAAAAGGAAAGAAATATGGGTATCTTTGAGACATTATGGGTAACTTTTGATAATTTATGGGTAACTTTTGACGGTTTTATTGATAATTTTGTGAGAATAAAAGGTACTGGGCAATATAGGTAATTTTTAACAATTTAAGGGCAATTTTATGATAATAAAAATAATTGGGTAATAAGGGTAACTTTTATGGGACTAAGGGTAACTTTTGTGATAACATGGATAATTTTTTGTATACAACATCCGAACGTACGTAAAATTTACTGTACATCCGAAGCATGCAAAAACTTTTGAAAGCATAAACAACGTTATCTTACTAGGCTAACATTAAAATAAAAATAAAATAAAATAAAAAGAAAAGAAAAAAAAGGAATAACAAGTTTTTATTTAATCTTATTTCCCAATTATATGGTTTCAACTTAAGATAATGAAATTCTATTTCAACAAGCAGACTGGTTCCAAGTCCAGATTTTTTACAACAAGCAGACTGGTTCCAAGTCCAGATTTTTTACCTATTACTCGTACATACTTCGACCCTGTTCTTTTAAGTTGCTCTGCTCGATTCTGTTCTGCTGAAATTTGCTCTACATTGCTGACTCAATCTGCTGTGCTCTGTTCTATTCTGTTGAAAAGAACAGGGTCTTTCTCCATCCACATTAGATGTCATATTTTGACTTTTGACACTATTCACTAACTCTACTTTGACTAACTTTTGTAATTTATTGATAAGAAAAATCATAATCATGTAGGGTTTTGTTAGATTCATATTAATGTGTATTTTCGAAATATCAACTTTTTATAATTTTTACTTAAATATAATTAGAGTTATTTACATTGACAACCGTGATAAACAAAATGTGTCATCTAATTTGGAAGGGAGGAATGGGAGGAAAACTTTAACCAACTAAGCTATCCCCCACTCTCTTACCCTATCATTATTATTGAAATTTTTGAATAGCAGTTAAAGATTTATCTCATTTGATTAGGATTAAGAAAAACTTCTACGGAGTATATGAAATGTTTTGTTAGTTTCATGAGGCGAAGGTTTAATTTTAAAAAAGTTAATCATACAATTACATGCTCAGCCATAAATTAAAAAAAAAATCTCAACTTGGCTATGAATATTCATGTAAGAAAAAAAGAAAAAAGAAAAAAAGAATAGTCCCACTTTCATAGTATTTTAAAGAAAGTCGCCTATCTTGGAATTGAAAGGACAATATAAATATACTAGATGGAAGCCCGTGCGATGCACGATTGTATTTTATAATTTCAGACAAAATTACAAAAGTTTAATATTTTTTTTACTATAATTTATAATGAATTTATTAAATATAAATAAATTGTAAATATGATATTTTTTCCGTTATATAAAATCTTTAATGTGAAATGATAAATTTTTAATAATTTAAATCCTAAATCATTATTCATTGTTTTACCATATCTTTTATTTCGATAGAATCACCAACCTCGTCCACAACCAACCTACTACATCAATGGATAAATTGAACCGTGAAATGTTAGCCAAACTGAAATTGATATAAATTAAATCTTTACATTTATATAAAATAAATCAATATATTTACCTATAAATGAAAAATTGTTGCGATATAAAAGCAAATCTATGCATTGGAATTTTTTCATCATCTCCAAAAATAACCAAAGTCATCCATATATTAAGTATACAACATCTAATCGTATGCCATTACTTAAACAAATAATCGTTAAGTATCCTAAATAAATACAATGTAACTAATAATTACAAATATAAATTTAAACATAAGATTTTAAAAATTACCCGGACATTGATGACCTAAAACTAAGACAAAATTACTAACACAAAATTCACTTGATGAGGTTTAGTATTGATACGAAATTTTATTTGTGTCATATGATGTGTTAGATTTGTATGTAAAAAAACATTTAGTAAATAAAACATAAACATATAATCGTTGATTATCCCAAATTAATATAATGTAAGTAATAATTAGAAATACTAATTTAAACATAGGATTTTAAAAATTAAGCTAAAAATTACCTGGCCATTGATGACCAAAAATTAACACAAAATTACTAACACAAAATTTGCTTGATGGGGTTTTTTTTTAATGATACGAAATTTTGTTTGTGTCGTATGATGTGTCAATTTACAATGGTAGGTATCACAAATTTTAATTTAATTATAATTAACGAACAATTTGTATTTCTTATCATAAATACTATCAAAATTTATCTTAATGATAGGTATCAAACTTTATTATAAGCTTTTATCATTTAAATATTTTTTAGTATATTTTTTTTGGATTTCTTATACTCGTAGTATTGAATTAATAAATTTATCTTTTCCTATATTTTTATTTTATTTTTTTCATTAAAATAATTTAATTCGTGGATTATAATCTACGTGACATTAAAATTATAGATATATCAAATCTAATTCGTTACTTTTATCTAGGTGGCGACACAATTTTTTAATTCAAAAATAAAATACAAATCTTTCTTCTTATTGGTTGAAATAAGTATATTTCTTACGTGGCGCTCCAAATCTTCTCCAAAAATGACTACTTTATTTATATATATAAGATTTTTAAAAAATGTCATTAACTAAAATAATCTAGGAAGGAATTTTTCATGAGAACTACTTGAAATGTATATATTAATGATATTAGCAATGACTTGTACTGTTTTAGCACTTCTTTTTAAATTTTTATTCTTTTTATTTTGAATCAATAACATAATAATAAAACAGACACCGGGAATGACACATGTCACTTCCTGTGGTCGTTTTTTCCCTCCAAAAACCTTTTTCCAAAAATAAATATTATTCTCACTTTTTTTTTTCTTTTTATATCTTTTTAACTGACAACTTATCTATGACAATAAAGTTATATATATTTAATTTATTTATATATTATTATAGCAATTAAAATTATTTGCTTAAAATGATTTTTTTTTTCCCGATCTATTACACTCAAATGGATTTAATTTATAAAATGAAATAATAAAAACATCTTTATGTTATATTGTATTAAATTGACTTTAACACAGAAATCTATAACTATATATTATATTAAAGGTGAAACCAAGAATGACATATGTCATCTCCTTTATTTCCCGCTAAGATATATATATATATATATATATATATATATATATATATATATATATATATATATATATATATATATATATATATATATATATATATATATATATATATTTGCCAAAGCTTCTTAGATAATATTTAATACTATGCAATTATATTTCCTTTACTATTTGGTAATTATATTCCTTTTATACACATTCTACAAAAAATTTATTCTTTTATTTAATACTATGCAATAATATTTTCCTACATATAACTTTGTGACGTAATCTGTAATTATTTATATTAGTCGTGCATGAGTTACTCCCACGATTTTCTATAGTATGATATAATTTTATTTTTATTTTTATGATTACGAATTTTTCATCTTATTTTGCATGCAATTAGATAATTTTTATAATTAAATATAGTGTTAATCTAATAATAAATTACCGTGCATGGCATGGGACCTAATCTAATCTAGACAATATTTATAAGTTGAGGTCATTTTCTAAGGTGTTGGTTGACTGACATGCGAAAAGCGAAATGAGTTCTCATAGGAAAGTAGATGAAAGCCCGTGCAATGCATGATTTTTAAATACATAAAAATCTAAAAAATAAATATTAATAATTGATAATTAGATTCTAATTAAGGTTTTTTTTTTATTTTTTTTTATCACTATTATTGGATACATTTTATTATAATTTCAGACAAGAAAAACATAATAATTTAATTAAATAGTTATTAGAAAAGCATAATTTTTTTGAGGTAAAAATAAAAAAAAAGTATAATTTTATTAGGATAAATTTAATGAGAATTTTTTTTATTTTTTAAATAATTTAAATCCTAATCACTATTCGTTGTTTTTTACATTTGAAATCAAATTCTCACATCTCATTTGTTAATTTTGCTTATGTGGCGATTGAATATTTTAATTCTAAAATAAAATACAAACCTCTTTTTAATTAGTTAAAATAAGTCTCTTACTTATGTGGAGCGCCCAATGCTCCCAAAGATTACATGCCTTTATTTATATAAATACTAGATTAGACTTGTGCGATGCACAATTTTCACAAATAAATTTGTTAGTCATAATTACAAAGTTATTGGACTAAATTTGGATATTAATTAATACAAATTTTCAAATTACAAAAAAATGAATAGTGAAATAGATGACCAAACTAAAAAATAAAAAATAAAGCGATGGCATCACATATATTTTAGGCTGGAAAATTTTCTACCACAACCTGACATGTATACAATTAGGATGGGGATGATGTCAGCTGTTTTTATTTTAGTAATAGTTATAGATTAGATTTTATATTATGGGAAGTAATTTCCCTTGTCCAATTTCTAGGAATTGACCTAATTAATTAGTTTGTTTGGTTGGTAATAATATAAAAACTTAAATTTTCTAGGAATTGATTTCCTATGATTTATTAGTTAGATTGCCTTAAAAAAATTAACTTATTTAGCGAGAGAAAGAAAGATACTAATAAAGGTTTGTTTAGTTCATACTATGAATTTATGAGGAATAATAAAATACATGTATTTATTATTGAAGTGGGATGGGTTGAAAAATAAAATATGATAAAACAATAGTTGGTAATAAGTGTGGAGGAGAGAGAATTTATAAAAAAAAAAAAAAAAATTAAGGGGGACCAATAGTGGGGAGGAAAAATAGTAAAATATTGTTATAAGTTTTCAAAAATTAAATGGAGCATTTATTAAAATACAGAAGGGGTAGGTAACTTATATGAATTGATTCGTCTCAATGACTAATTTATTAATTTTCAACAATTTTATTTTTAACGAATATGAAACTATAGATATTTAAAGTCAAAGTAATGCATTATTGGTAAACTATAGATATTTGCCGTACAGTAAATAAGAGAAGTACACAAAGGATTATTTTTAGGAAAAATAGTTTTAATAATCCTAAATTTAGCTGATTTATTTTAATAATCTCAACTTTTAATTATATCTAATAATTTTAACTTTAGGCTTTGTTTGGTTCAATATTAGTAAAGGAAATTAAGGGAAAGGAAGAGAAGGGAAAGGAAAGAAACTATATCATCCAATGTTTGGTTTGATATTAGTAAAAGAAGGGAACTGAGAAGAATCTATCTATTGTTTGGTATATAATAAGTCATAGTTATATACGATTTATAGGCACATTTATGCTAAGTTTATAGTTGCTTTTTAGGGTATTTTGTTGCTTTTTAGGTTGCAAATGCATAAGTTTTTTGTTTTATACTCTAGTACACCCCATTTGTGTTTTTCTTACTGTCTCAGGTGATTTCATAGTCATTTGAACGCTTTCGTAGTGTTTGGAGTTAATTCGTATGATATTTGGATGGAAGTCGATGAATTGAGTTTATTAATCGAAGATCCCATGTTCGTGGATGTTGATTTTGATTATTATGTGCATGAGAAATGAATATAACATACAAAAGGGTCGCTATGCATCTTTCGGAAATGAATTTTAGTTTAAAACGAAAAAAGACGATGGTTTACAAAGTGTCAAAACAGACCTTTGCTCACTCTTTTGATCATAACTTGAGTCATACAGATCGGATTGATGCGATTTAAGTTGCGTTGGGAACTAGACTTGAATATCTTTCCAATAATAGGTCACTCACCCAAGAATCCTTCTAGAACATAAGTTATAGCCATTTCAATCCAAGAGATATAGTTAGCCACCCGCAGCCAGCCCTGCGGGTCTGTCCCGCGCCCACTCGAAGGCACCTGATGTTGCTGCCAGGCCGCAGCCAAACCTGCGCGCGCAGGTTTTGGCAAGTGATCTTGACGCCACAAGCAACCTTAGCAAATCCCTAGCAGCGATGAGGCAACAAATCACTTTCATCTTTCGACTTCGCATGCCACATCATCGTCTATCGTCCAATAATAATACAGCTTATGTAGTTTATATTTTCTTATTTATTTTCTTTATTTATTTTTAGATTAGTTTTAGGATAATATAAATACCTCAAGGGATTTTATTTTTCCCTTATGCCTTTTATACCTTTTATTATTTTTAATGTCCTTAGGAGTTTTCTCTTGAACCCTAGTTTCTCATGGCATCTCCATGAATTCTTCCATGGATGATTCTTGGTATTTAAATTTTTATTTATTGCTTTAAATTATGTTTTATTCCTTAGATCTAGTGTTTATTATTTATTTCATGCTAGAGTAGTTTATTTCTAAGGTTTGGGAATCCATGTTTATATAATGAATTTTGATTGATATTATTGATATTTTGATTATTGATTTCTCTAATTGATAGTGTTTTATTGTTAATCTTGCAACCTGATCAATTGTTTGATTTATTATTGTTAATAAGCGTTTGAATCGAAAGATCTTACTTTTAGAGGCTTACCTACAATAAGCAATTCTGATTATGTTAGCGACCGAACTACATATGATGAATTGAGAGCGTTAAGACTCGACCGTAGGCTTAGCAATTGCTCTTGATAATTGATTGATTGAATTGTTATTGATTTTTTTTTATAGATTTAGAGCTATAAACATGGTGAACCATAACCCTAGGTCTTTTTATTAATTGTTTTATTCTTATTTTAATTTAGACTTTATTTTTATCCAAATTTCATGACATAGTTTAGTTGATCCACACCTTGAAAGCTAGATTGAATATCATCTCCCTGTGGATTCGACCCTACTTACCCTACTAAATTGTTAGTTGGTTTTGTTAGGAATTTATTTTTGACAGGTGTATGACAACCTATCAATATAACATTAGTAAAGGAAGGAAAGGGAGGAGAAAATTAATTTTAAGTTTAACAGATTCAATTTCTTTTTTTCCTCCCAAATTCCTCCAATTTTGGAAGGAAAGGAAATGGAAGATTTTTTGAAGGGAGTTTTTCTTCCATTTCCAATCAAATCCCATTTAATTTTTAGAACCAAACATAGTAATCCATTTTTTTCCTTTCTATTCCTCCCTACCAAAACGAGCCTAGGGGTATTCACCTTCTTTGGGCCTAGGTGATTACTCATGACCAATGAACAGGTAAATTTTTTTCCACTAATTTCAAGATCAGCACCTTCCTCTTTTCCAGCAATCCCCTTCCCCTTTCTTTCTCTATTGTTTCGGTGGTGGAAATGGGGTTTTGATGTTTCAGGAAGGGAAAGGGTGGTATTAGGTGTGGGGGAAGGGAGAGGATGGTGGTTTCGGTGGTGGGGTGGGAGGGAGTACCTTTTGAATTTCGATACGTATAGGGTTTTTGCAATCGAATATGAAAAATTCAGTTTAGTGTCCAGGGTTTTCGATAAGTTTAATTACACGTGTTAATACAATACTACACATCATGTTTAATTAAATGCTACATCCGTCTCAAATTATTTGCAACGATTTGACATAAAGTGTGAGTAGAAAATGTCTAATCATTGCAAATTATTTAAAATGGAGGTAGTAGGTTGGGTAAATGTTGAGATTCCCAACATGAAATTGACACGACTCAGCCCGCTTAGAAAAAAAAAATTATGGAATTATCCATAAATATATTAAACGTGGTTAATACTTTTTCATATAACACGTCACAAACTGGACACGGAAAAAGCATATCAGTGTCAAGGGTTTCCGACGCGTTTAATGAAATGGGTTTACATGACATGATACATTAATATTTATTAAATGGATCAGGTTAGTGTTGAGAGGTTCCCTAATAATTCGTTTAATTCAAACACAAACACGCATGATCATGACATGATTGTCAGCTCTATTGCTATCCATTTAAGGGGAGGAGAAATTAATAAAAGTCAACAAATTAGAGAGTGACACATGGAAAATGAACTAATTCAATCGGTCATCAACAGGTCAAGGTCTAAAGAAAATTATGTGCATGCTTTGTTTCTTTTTCTATGGATTCGCGAATTAAATACCCATTTTGATGTTGTAAAATTTAAAATTAAGTTTGGATGAATTTCAGCAGGGTTTGTTGAAAGAAAGAAGGTTTTAATAATGTTAAGATGGAGCTTTGAGAAATTTGTGGAAAAAAATGTGGAGAGAAAAATGAATTTGAATTTCTAATATTTTTGGGGTTCAATTTTATTATATACCTATTGATTTTTTTTGTTTCTATATCGCTTTAAGTTGTTGTAATAACATGAGGGCTAAATGGCAGCCTCGACCCGAGCGGAAGTGCGATGTGTCTGGAACTTGGGATCGTAAATGGATTCGGGTACCATTCTGATTGCCTCTTTCATGATCATCATCAGGGACTCCCAAGCACACAAATTCATTAGAAATAAAGAATTGAAAGCCTGTTGGTGAAGAGAAAGACAGGGCAAGAGGAAGATCTTGGCGTATCAGGGACAAATTCCACAAAAGTAGTTGTTTTCGCGTCTCGAGTTGTTATCGCAATTGCTGCCATTTTCATATAAAAAAAAAGAAATAAATGGAAGAGGGAATCACTCAGAGTTTAAATAAGATCATTAGGAAACGCATTGATAGGGCGCCTCAAACAGAGGTAGTGGCGAACAGGTGTGTAACGTGTGGAAATTTGCCTAACAGTTCGTGCCAAATCCACAATAAAGCTAAAAAGCGTTGTTTGATGAGCCTGCGTAGTATTAGGTAGTTGGTCAGGTAAAGGTTGACCAAGCATATTTGATCATTTTGGATGATCAACCACACTGGGACCGAGACACGGCCTGGACTCCCACGGGGGGCAGCAGTGGGGAATCTTGGACAATAGGCGTGACTTTAGAATGGCCGGAACATCAGACTTAGAAGAAGGAGCTCCAGCACAAAAACTTTAAAACCTTCCTTCTCTTTTTCATCATGTCTTCTTTATAACAGATTTTCCAATATTAGTACCACGTGGTGTTTACTTGGAGTTCCATTATACGCTGATGAATGCACTTCCTCTCAAGCTAGAATTTCATTTGCTAGATTAAAAAACAGGTCCTCAATGTGTTACAAGTATGAAAGACCATGGAACTTATTCAAGGCGGAATCGAAATTCGCAGGATTTTTCGTAAGCCGCCTAAGAAAGACTTCCCCCCTAGCTCCCTCGAAGGGGGGGGGGGGGGTTCTTTCCCGTGTCAACGAAGACGAGCTCGTATTCGGCTGTAGTTCAGTATTCGATCGGTAGATCAGCATTAGAGCTGAAGGATACTTTCTTTCTGGTTGGACTAGAAATATAACAGCTACTCCCTCCATTTTTAAATATATACTTGCTCCATTTCTCCATGCGCGGAGTTTTAGAAGAAATTGGAGAAAGTGATAAAATATGGAGGTAGTGGGGTAGGTGTTAGGGCTGAGCAAAATCGGGTACTCGGTCAAAAACTAAGGACCCGGTCCCAGAACTGGTTAGTACCAGGTCTAAGATTTTGGAACCGGTATCAACCGGGTCCCAAAATTTTAGATCCGAAACCAGAACTGATGGGAACCGGTTCCAAAACCTGGTACCCGGTGTTATATGTTGCATATATATATTGTTGAACAGCCTTAAAAAAAACTTGAAATCATAGAAAATTCCAGAATATTGAGATGAAAAAATTCCAGAGTAGATCTAAAGTCTAACCAATACATGAATATACATAGCCAAATAAGTATGAGTCAAATAATCTATATATGTTACAATTTAATATATAACCGAGCTTCTTCTTCGGGTTACCGCCATTAACTATCGCCTCTTCTCTCGTTCTCTTAACATTGGCGTGTTCTCCATTGATGTGGTGGTTTCTGGCTTCCTCGGATGCCGTGGATTAGAATTTGTGAGAGAGAACAAGTTCATAATTTGTTTTGCATGAAAAAAAATTAAGAATTTGATATAGATCTAAGAATTTGGAAAAGGGTGGTTGATGAATTAGATGATGGTGGCTGGTGAAATTTGTGAAGATGGTGAATTTGGTGGCCGGTAAAGAGTAGTTTTAGGGTTTTGAAATAATAAGTACTCCAGAGGAGTTGGTTGTGAGAAAGTGGGCTGGTTATTACAAAAATGGCCCAATGTTTCATTTGTTTACTCAAGTCCAAAAATTCAGATGACTTAAAGAACTGGTTTTCAAGAATTGGAACCGGAACCGGTTGTAATCAGTTCCTGATTTTTGGATCCGAAACCGGAACCGGTGGGACCAGTTCCAGGCCAGGACCGGCAAGGTCCATACCGGTTTCGGGTACCCATTTTTTTTGCTCACCCCTAGTAGGTGGAAGAACTAAAAACTGTAAGCAAAAGTAGTTGAGAGAATTGGAGGAGAGAGAATATGAAATTAATCAAATATGATTTATGTTGGGTCCACTAGTTATAAGAAGTAAATTAAATATTGTAAAAGCTTTCCAAATAAGGAAATGAAGCAAGTATTTAAAAACGGCCGGAAATAGATGTGGAGCAAGTATTTAAAACGGAGGGAGTAACCAAAAAAGAAAGAAAATTTTCTTCTTACTCATGCTCGCACAATACAAGGTTTTCCACTCACTCTATTGAGTTACAGCCCTATTAGGTTCTGCAACGAAGCATCTCGATAGGTCCGCAACCTGTGCTGTGGTTGATGCCCCACCCGAGCTCTAATTCCATACTCGATTTGCCGATTCTTCGTTCGAGCGGCCCTCAGAGGATGCGGAAAGCCAACGATAGGAGTGGTTAACTGGTCTATTTTGAGGATGTATTAAAAAATAATAGAGAAATATATTAAGTCAATAGAATGTTAGTTTTCCAAAACAGGAGAATCTATAACATCGGAAGTCATAAGTCCTGTTATTAGTTATTACTGGAGTCCGTGAGACCGGGGCGGACTCACGAACGTAGCTACTAGGGGACATGTTGCTTAATCGATAAATCTGTTTTTTAAAAAAGCTTTGGAGCTGCCGCTTTCTATCTACGAATTGAGTGATCCCCACGCAAGGATCACGAATGTCTAAGAAGAAGCGAGTAATTTCCTTCCTTGCTAAGGGACTAAGCTAGCAACTCGTTCTGTCTCAATAAGCCGAGGAAGTCTTATTTGATGTTCCTTTTTTCATTGGATTGCACGAAACTTTGAGAAGAGAGAGAAAGGAAAGACAGATGGCAGAAATCAATCCTTCCACCAACCTGCGGAGTTGAACACAATACTAACTTCGCCCAGGTTCTTCCAGATATTTTCTGGCCCTTGCTTAACTCCTTGCATGGTACTCTAGGAGTACCTAATACTAATTGTTTGGTGATCCCCCCAAGTTCTCTCGAGTTTCCGTTACTACAATAATTGAATGTAATTGAGGATAAAAAAATTAAAGTAAGGACATGTATATGATACCAGATACTCAAATAGCTGTATTACACATACAAACATATTACACACTAACGAAAGCACAACTGTTTCTACAATAATGGAAGATATAGTATATTGATTTTTCAACAATCACTGCTATTATTATTATAAATATTATCAACCAATGTTATGAATGAATGTATTTAATTAAGAACTTGGATTCAGCGAAATTCCCTAAGGATTGTAAGGAAACACATCTCTTCTAGGCAGCAAGGCCAGCCTTGATCTTCTCAACATTGTGTTCGTCGATGTTAAATGTTTGAGCCAACACGTCGTTAGACACAGGAGGGTTGGAAGTAAAAAGAGCAGCTGCAAACTGTTGAGTGCCTGGCAATTGGCTGTTAAAGGCAGCTATAACAGAAGCCGGGTATTTGGACTTGTTTTTCTGGTAGTGAGCCAAACCTCTAGGGAAAACAAATACTTCACCTGCCTTAACAACCTTAGAAATGAGTTTGTTACTGGTTGTTATGAAAGCAACGTACAATTCACCCTCAAGAACGTAGATTATCTCAGTGGCACGGGGATGAATGTGAGGCGGGTTTAGACCGTAGGGAGCAAAGTCGACTCGAGCCATGGAAACTCCTAAGGTGTTAAGGCCAGGGATGTCCATAACATTTGCCCCGGTGACTTTCGATCCAAGGACTTTGTTGGTGATCTGGCCTGGTTTAGAAATCCCCATGAAGAAGAAATCTTCCGCGGTTATCATGCTAATATTTTTGCAAGGAAATCCATTCACTAGTATTCCTGTGACATAATCAATACGAAATATGAGTTGACATATTAAGTTATTAAGTAGGTGTAATAAAAAGCAAGTTGACATACATAGAAATGTTCAACATTTTCACTACTTTGAATATACCTGATGCATCGGCAACACAAACATCTTGAAGCATGTCTGGATCATTGGCAAAGGACCCAATTGTACATGCCAGCAGCACAACCAAGACTACGACTGCCCTAACACCGGCCATTTCGAAGCTTCCCTACTCGTTCACGTACCGTTGCAATAGGCTTGTAAGTGTATGAGTACAAGAAGGGTACTATACAAGTCTAGGTGCAAGTTTGAGAATTAATAATAGGAACCATGCTTTATATAGTACTAGTATCATTATATAGAAGAAGTCAATGATGAGCAATTAGGCAAGAAACATGCCTTCTTAGCTCTGAACACTTCAACACTAATAATACAAAACATTAATAAAATTCCATTTCCCCTCTCCTTTAAACTTAACAAGTAAAAGATTGATTTTTTTTACTATGTGCTACTTCTATATATCAATTAGACAATTATATACTATTAGTTGACAATCTATGGATTTTTATATTATATACTATCAGCTGTACAAATTGTACTTTTTTTTTTTTTTTTTAAATTTTTGAATAAGTACAAATTGTACTTCGAATATAAGAACACAAAAATGATGGATAACATAAGGATAATGATTGATAGTTGACTTTTTATTTTTGGACAACATTTTTTTTTTTTTTTTGATAACAGGTTGACATTTTGTTTTGGTTTTAGAAACATGAACGTTTTCAAAAACAACTCACCAAAATTTAGAATTCAAGATTTTCTGAAAAAATTCAATTTACCAAAAGAACAAAAGTGCATATGTACAACGAATGGCTCTGAGCAAACCTTTGTAAACTCTTTTCCGCAAGACTTAATCGCCTTGGCGGAACATGATCTCGTTTGATTTAATCTAATTTGCTCCGAGAGCTTCCTTTCAAAAAAAAAAATGCATATGTACAAGTACAGCAGTACAAATTTATGTTGTTATATTATAGCAACATGCCAATAAGTATAGACTCCCTTTGGGTTTTTTAAGTGTTACACTTTGACCAAACGCACATATTAAGACACAATTTTAACCATAATTTTTTTTTAATTATATGTTAGTATAAATAATAAAGATTTTGATATTATAAAAGTATTTATTGTGACGAATTCAACAATATATATTATACAATAATTACATTTGTAATTTATATACTTTGTACTTCCTCCGTTCTTTTTTACTTGATCTGCTTTGACTTTTACACTATTCACCACCTCCTTTTTTGACCATCTTTTATAAATAATATGTAAGGAAAACATATTTATGTGGGATCTTTTTGAATTCGTCTCAATATGTACTATCATAATATATAACTTTTATTATTTTTACTTATGGAGAATTAAAGTTATTGATCGTTAAAGCTTTGCATTGATAAGCGTGATTAAATAAACAGGTCAAGTAAAAAAGAACAAAGAAAATATTAGTTAAATAGCCAAGTCAAAACCATTACATGAATTGTACAAAAAGGCAAAGTGTAACACTTAAAAAAACGGAGTAAGTATATAAGGTTGTGACCTCCCCTTAGAAATTTATCAGCACTATATTTTTATTTAATCATGAATCTTGAGGAGGGCGTGCATATTGTTGTTTCTACTCTAGGAATTGGAGGCTCAAGGATTTGCTTGTAAAGAAGTTAATGAATCTTGATAACAGTATAAATGTATGTTTGGATGAAGCTGATCGTTTGCTCGATTTAGGTTGCAAGGATGATGTTAAGGAAGTCTTTGGTCACTTCGAAGAACAAAAGGCAGACAATCTTGTTCTCTGCTACAATGCCAGCAAAGATCCAAAACTTTGCTAGAAGCGCGATGGTTAAGCCTATTGCTGTTAGTGTTGGTAGACCCGGGGTTGCTAATCTTGATATCATCCAAGAAGTAGAGTATGTGAAACAGGAGGCCAAAATGGTTAACTTCTCAAATGCTTACAGAAGACTCCACTCCCGGCTTTAACATTTTGTGAAAACAAAGCTGCCGTACACGAGTATCTCTGATTGAAAGGGGTTGAAGCAGTTTCCATCCGCGGGGGTAAAAGTCATGAGGAGAGATAGTACGCGATAAAATCTTTCAAAGCAGGGCAGAAAGCCAGAAAGGTGTCTTAGTAGACAGACTAGCCACTGATGTGGCCTCAAAGGGGCTGGATTTTCCCCACATCCAGCATGTCATCTACTATGATATGCCTGCAGAGATTGAGAACTATAACATCGTATAGATCGGACAGGAAGACGTGGTAGAACTGGAGTTGCATCGACATTTATAAATAAAAACCAAAGTGAGACTACACTGCTTGAGACTACTCCTGTACTGACTGAACTAGATGATCCAACAGCGGATGAAACAGAGTCAATTGCCTTAGTGGAGTTAAAAGTTAAGCGCATTTGGACGGCTTGGTCATAGGATTCAAAAGTGTCCTGAATTGGATTTTCAAAATTCACTACTTGTCAATTCTAGGAAGGATTTTGGTTGTGGTGGTTATAGGGCTGAAATATGAATTTGTTCTGATCTCAGACAGTTATATGCACAGAGTATCCTGTTGAATAATTAGTATGAATATTATGTATGGTAAATAAAATTTTGACATTATTTTGTATGTAAATCTTTTAGACGAGAGGTGGTTGAGATCTGATAGTAGATAGATTCATAGATGAACCAACTGTCTATGTAACAAAGATTGAAACATAATATGAACATTTCAAAAAAAATTTAATAATAATAAAAAATTAAAATAAATTAAAATAAATAAAATAAAATAAAGAACAGATCTAGATTTGTCACAAACAAGCTCTGTAACACTTGCGTTGAAGTGTTGATTGAGTCCAAACAAATCGTCATATGACTCATATCACCATAATCAAGATCAATACTCCATGAGAAAATTGCTATACAAAAAAATTATACTTACTGCTTTAATTGTTGAGCCTGGTTGCAATTTACATACAAAATCTTAAGCAAGACATTTCAATATGGTAAAAGAACAAAAGAAAGAATTAAGAAACAAGTATAGAAAGCATGCAAATCAAACTATGCAGCGCGATCAGAATCACCAGTTGAAGCTAAGGTATTCGAAATGCAGGTTGGTTGCACCACACCCTGAACAAATTCTTGCAACATCATGTCTTAATCCCCTTGGTCCTGAAGCCATGACTCCCACATCGTCTCCTTTGGACTCCAGCAATATTTCTGCCCAAATTCCAAACAAAATTTTAACTGCTATTCGAAGACAAAAAAAAAAACATTTTTTTTCCTAGTCTAAAACTTATTTACAACCCAAGATGGCCAAGAATATTCATCTTTAAGAAGGTATGTGTTTGATACTTTGTAAATTTCAACTATGAGCACATAGTCATTAATATGAATGCAATATCATTTGTTGGTTCAATACAGGAATGCACTATTATTTGTCAAATTTGATTGATATCAATGATATAATTAATTGAAATGCTTGATAGCAATATTATTAATTCAATTATAACACGTTTTGAAAACTTGTACTCCTATATAACCTTGTATGACATGACATATATGAAGAGGTATGTAAAATTTGTAACAGCCACGTAGTATATATAGCAATAACTTACTCTGGAGATTAGGCCTTCCTCCATAATGCACCTGAGTAGCTTGAACAAGAGACTGATAGGGATGACTTTCGAGCTCCCCGCCCCCACCACATAACCAAGATCCTGGAGAAGTCATTGGCGTAGGCACCTCCACATTCATGATCTGCTTCTCTTCTAACGCGGCCATTTTCTTCTTTTGAATAAAAAAGATAATGCTACTTATGAAGATAATGCTAATGCACATAAGAAACATATCCCAGACAACCCAGCTAGTGAAGTCATATAAGCTGTTGGTGTTTTTATCTATGGGGTAGATATAGTATTGAGTCACTATGGCAAGGAGGATAAGAAACAGAACAAAGGAAGACGCGATAATGAGGCAAAGGCAGAGCCAACTGTTGTGTCCCAAAACCGGAGTGATGGGTGAGTCTAATGGGCTAGGTTTAAACCACTTGGTATGAACTAACATATCCTGGCTATTGGATGCAGGTTGTGCTTGATCCTCTCGAGTCACGTATGCCTGAATTTCAAGTTGGATATTTGAAAGATCAGCTGGAGAGCTCTCAGCAGGAAGCAAGAGATCGAGCATGGTGAGATCAGCCGCATGCTTGAAGGCACATATAAGGACAACTTTTGGTACTTTGCCTTTTTGGGTATTTGATTGATGTATAATCTCTCGAATTATGGATATATATGGGGTCATACCACTTCCTCCACTGATCAACACCAAACTTTCATGCCTGGAAGAAGGAAAAGGTTTTAGATTATAGAATTTTATAATTAAGCTGGCACGTAGAAAATATAACCATCCACCATCCCTTCTCAATTCTAAGTATTTGATGGAGTTAATTCAATCTTTTGCACATTACAAAAGAAAAGAATTAGTCCTAGGCCAATGTGTGTTCTCCTCAACTAATTTTCACTAATGAAATATTTCAAAAAAAGCAGAAATACTGAAAACTGAGATAAAATCCGCATAAGGATTACCCAAGCTTTTTCCATAACTATAATTAGATCATCATAAAAGTTTTTTGGAGAAGAAAACACATCCTAAAAAGGTCTATACTTTGGTAGGCATGGTAGCCCGAACCCAATGAAACATTTAGGGGCATACTAGAAGCTGAATCTATATCAAATCGCAACTTCTTTGAACATACAAAATTGAGCTAAATTTTACCACTTTACTTACTTGATGAAGCTGGTAGAAGCTGGACCATATGGCCCTTCAACAGACACTTCAAGCCTGTCTAGAGAAGAAGATGACAGTTCTTTGTATAGCTTGGTTGTCCAACTCCCTCCAGTCTTGAACACAATACTTAGCCTATCAGGTTCCATGTTATCATTTGAGCTCACAGTAAAAGGGTGCCACTGTAACGAGGAAATTTTCGGCACACTCACGAATAAGTTACTTGCGACATTGTAACGTAAACCTGTAAAACAAAGTAAAATAGAAGATTTAGCTTTTTTTATCTCAACAATCACTCTAAAGTTTTTGTTTCTGAAAGAAATACTTCATAAGTTCTACAATGACTCCTATTTTAGTATTTTGATTGTCATTTACAATTTTATTAGTCAATAAAAGATCATTGCATGTTCTCTTTGACTAACAAAAATAGTATACAGTAACAATTCTAACAAATGAGAATTAATTTTCCGATCCTACTCCGAAATTTGATTTTGACACTTTCATTTATAAGTCAGACAGAAGTGTGAGGCCAAAACCAATCTAATAGTGTATAAATCACTACCGGTGGATTAGCAAAAATCAATTGTAGACAAATGTTTAAAGTTTGACAATCACCTCGACTTTTGGAAAATGTCATCTCCACAGTCCCACCCGGAAGAACGCGAACTGAGGTTAACCTTGCACGAGAGCGTGACTGTAAGAACCTTAGGTATCGATCGAGTGTGAAGAGGTAAATTCCAGGAAGGAGTTGCATCGTCCAGGCAGCTCCTATGTGCACGACGTAGAAAAAGGTGGCTAGGGCGTAAAGTTGGTGAGTGTAAAAGAAGACTTCGAACGACTTTCTTCTGG
Organism: Chenopodium quinoa; assembly: GCF_001683475.1. Taxonomy (NCBI): domain Eukaryota; kingdom Viridiplantae; phylum Streptophyta; class Magnoliopsida; order Caryophyllales; family Amaranthaceae; genus Chenopodium; species Chenopodium quinoa. The sequence goes on from NW_018744167.1 coordinate 1,849,428, forward strand.
TGTATGCAAAGCTTGTTATCCACATTGCTATCAAGAAAACCCAAGATATCTCTCCTGCTATATTTGACACATGAGTTTTGCTCCATTCAAGTGCCTACATAGCAGAAAACCCTTGTTAGCACCAATTACCACAATAATATGCCTTAATAATATAGGCCAGGTTAGTTTGGCTTCATTCTATTCATCTGAATTTCCCTTGTCAAAACTAATTAGCTTTAGTCTAAATTAGTAGATTTGAAATAAGTGGCCTGCGCTAAACTTTTGTTTACATTAAGCTTTGAAATGAACTTACCAGATACAATTGGCTAACTATAGCCCAGTAGATGAAAAATCCAGCACTGTGTAACGCTGAAGTTATCATGACTACTTGCCCAATCCATATATGATACTTGATGCTAGACTCAGATGTGAGACCAACCAAAGGCAAAAGTGACGACAATCGTATTACAGGGAAGAACACAAAGGCCCAGGATATGTTTGAGGCATAACCAAGTCTCAGTGACACAGTCCGTAATGTAATTTGCCACCTGAAAATCGAACAAAAGAAGAAAAGAAAAAAAAAATGAACACAAATTCTCCGGTGTTAGTAGTAGCACACTAGTACGTAATAGAACTAGCACGAAAATAGTAAGTTTCACACGTACTTTTTTTGATGCTCACGGCCATGCCCCATGAATGGATGCTTAACACTGACATAATAATAATGGCCAAAATGCCAGCACACAAGTGCGATCCCCATAATCAAAAACACGAGTTCCATTGCTGTAACCACCCCTAGAGGTCCCATAACTAGAAGAGGACGTCTCAACATTGCCAGATGCGTCTGAGGTGATGAAGTCCTATGTACAAAGATGATTGATTCTGTTAGCTCTTTGATAGACAGAATCATCAACTTTATTATAAAACAACCAAAAACCGAAAAAGAAAAAAACTGCTCTGCTCAAATTTAATTTAAGCCATACACAAACATAATTGTTAGATGTTTGATCAATATGAAAAGGCCGAAAGGCTAATTGTTGGCAATCAACCCAAAATCAAACAAGGCCATACCCAAGAGCAATTCTGTCACATATTAATAATAATTATTGAAAGGGCATGTTGGTACAATGTACGTAGCAGTATAACACTATAATTAAACATACAATGTAAGAAATGAATAAACCTTTCCAAGGAAGATTCTCTTTTATCCTTCAGATGAAGGTAAAAGCAGCCGAGAACCGCGATCAACATCACAGGAAATGTAAGGAAGAAAAGATTTACTCCTGCAAATAATGAGGTTAATCATTACATTGATTCTAACTATAAACACATGCAAAGTACAACATCAATAAAAAATTTAAGCTTGGTTTTATACCTTGCTCTCCAATGTATGTTGGATTGAAGGATTCTGCTAGTTTGGGAAGCCAATTATACTTGAAAACTTCCAAAGGTAACACAATCCATACCACCATCCATCCAAGAAAAACCAGCAGACATGTTAGCTTCAGCAATGCAAGGCTGCTCATTGATCTTTTCGTCTTTAATTTCTTAACAATAATTCACCCGTTAATTTCAGTAGTATATGCTTTAAACAATGTACAATTCTTTTTTTTTTTTTGTTTTTGATGAAAATAGTTTCTTACAAGACATATATATAGATGCAAAATTAATGTAAGTCAGCTTTGTTGTTACATCATCAGGAAATCTTGCAGTTTATGATGCTTAACCAGAAAGGCATGATTCTTGCAGTTTGTGACTCCTATCATATAACATATACAAAAATTTCCAATTTCAATGTTTAATTATCAAATAAAGACACAGTTCTTCAAAAACATATAAAAAATTTGACATATTTGCCAAGTCAAAAATGAGTGGACTTCAATTCAGGCTCTTCAAATTATAGTGGACTATATGTTTTACAGCCCCAGATTAATGAAGTCCACCCAATGTTAATATAGACTCAAGTACATTAATACATGTGTGTGACGCAAGTAGTCAAGTACATGTCCTAGGGTTAGACACAGCTACTTTGTGGTAAATAGTCAAGTGCTTAAAACCTAGACACATTAAGTTTCAAATTATAGAGGACTATATGTTTTACAGCCCCAGATTAATGAAGTCCACCCAATGTTAATATAGACTCAAGTACATTAATACATGTGTGTGACGCGAGTAGTCGAGTACATGTCCTAGGGTTAGACAGCTACTTTGTGGTAAATAGTCAAGTGCTTAAAACCTAGACACATTAAGTTGAAGTATAACAATCAGACGAAGAGTCCAAATACAATAGAATTACCATACATCTCTCTAATATATTGCTTTGACATCTTGCATGTTGGAGATATTTTGTCTAAAAAGATGATTAATCTATACAGTTGAATAAATTAATACTACACATCATAAGAGAATGATTCAGGGATCCTCAAATACAACTTCCATTGGATGTTAGTACAGTTGACTTGTGAGTTCTCAAATAGTTCTGTACTATAAAGTAGTACTACACATATACAGAGCAATCCTGGATAGCTTAAAAAATAATTTTATGAGAAAATGACAATCTTTCATTGATTCACCTATCCAATCTCTATTATTAGGGACATGCACTACTTGTACTAAAGCTTTGACTAATTAAGCCTCATAGATATAATAATATATATATACAAAGAGATTGACTCAGAATATGGCCCCTTGAGAGTAAAAATAATTAAGAATTATAGTTTGATAATAACTTTTTTAAAAACATAAAAAAAAAAAAAATTGGTCTAGGCTTTCAAAATTTTGAGGTTGTTTTAGTTATTGTCTCAAGGAAAGACTTTAGTGAAATGTATATTAATTAGTGACAAATTGTACATCATACGTAGTAATATATTACTAAGTCCCATTATTTTTTTTTTTTTTTTTTTTTTTTTTGAAGGAATTACTAAGTCCCATATAAACCAAAGTCAAAAAGCCTAAAGCCATAAAACAAAAAACCTTGGATCTATAAAATCACTCGATTCAAATAACTAATAAAAAAATTATCATAAAAAAAAGCTCGGAAAACCATGCCCATCATAAGTCACAAGAAACAGAAAACCCAATTATCAAGTTAGCATCGCCATCAAAGAATTATAACATCATTTCTGTTCTATGTGTAACGCATCTCCCTATCAATAGTAAATATTCTTAAGGTGCCTTTTATGAAAATAATCCATAGAGCATATAAGTTGCATTTAAAGCAATAAATAGATCATACTCAGGATCAGACTTCCTACTTTGATCAATCCTTCCATGATTAGTTTCTTAGTGACTCCTCATTTTCTTCAGAAAGCTTCACGGCCCCTGTAGCATATATTATCAATCATCATTTTAGAAGAAACAACATTAATCAAGCCACGAAATTCAACTCCTTAAGAACAAAATAATTCAGCAGAATATATACCCTCTTCGTTTCAAAATATGTACAATAAAGCTCCTTGACATGCAAATTTAAGAAAAAAGAGAGGGTAAATGGACAAATTAATTAAAGAAACCTCTAACCCAACCCACCCATTTACCGCTGTGCAACTTATTTAGTTTTAATCTGTCTGTTTACCCTCTCTTAAACTGCATGTCAATAAGTAAGGTTGCAAGCATTATGAAACAAAAGTATATATTATGAAAAATAAATGACAAGAATAAAGATAAGAGTTCACCTTCTACCATGGAACGTGGAAGATAGCTTATTGTGGACAAACAAAACCCACAGATTTCAGGGTTGCTAGTTTGCTACTAAATCCAAAAGCTGTATTGAAATTAATGTAGATAAAAAAAAAAACATATTAGGAGGGGAGGGAAAGGAGGTGGTCTCTTTGTCAATATTAAATAATTCAGATTCCATAACTTATGAAGGATATTCAACAGAAATATACTCAGATAACAATCTACCATTCAAGCATTAGGTGTGTTTGTTAATTTACATGTGCTTAAGGACTGTTAATCCAACACCAATAGCAACAAAAGTTGCGATAGATATGCCAAAAATGCCAACAAGAATCCCAGGAATGATCAAAGATTTCCACCCTTTGGATGTGGCCATTCCTGAAGCTGTAGTAGGGCCTCCAATGTTAGCATTGGAAGCCAAAAGCAACAACTTAAGATCAAAGTTAAATATCTTCCCTAAACCTAGAATGATGAACAGATGGACCATAACTTGTACAAATGCAAACAAGAAAATACTTGGCGCGGTGTTGATAACACTCCAGATATTGCCACTTGCACCAATCACAACGAAGAACACCTATTATTGCATAAAAAAATAAGTCAATTCTGAAATGTCAAATCAATATATGCAAGCACCACTACTAAAATCTCAAGTCTTTCCGTAATCAAAACAAATCCAATATGGGAATCAATGTGGAAAATAACTGAGAATCTATAAATTAATATAGAGTAGCTTGGAAAGACATATTTTATCATGAAAATGGCAAATGGCACATGGTCAAATAAGACATGGAGTCCTATGAACAAAAAGAAATGTAGGCTTTTTTTTTTTTTTTTTTACCTGCATCGAAACTGAAGATATAACCTCTGCAGAAGGTGCAAGGTAGCTAAATACTGGGGGGCAAACAGTAGCTAGAATTACCATAATTGCTGTAGCTAGTGGAATAGTGCCTCCTTGGATTCCAGATAACTTTGTAATATAGGCAGCACAGCTGCATATAGCGAAGGATACAGCAATAGCAGTGGCAGTAGGTAGCGTATGGAACTTAATCTCAGTTTTACTCTCTGAAGTCACTGCAACATCTATTCAGCCAAAGTCAGTTTCTATTAGATGCAATCACTACTCTTATAGTAAATAAACATACCTGTGGTGGATTTTGAGACCTCGGGAGGTATTCTGGACGCTATTGCAAATAACACCATAAAGTAAACAGCACAAATGACATTGTCTGCAGCTACTCCAGCAGCCACATTTGATGGGGAAATGCCAAGAATCTCTGAAATTGCAATGTAATTGACAGCTGCAACATAAATCGTATTAAAATCATCACCAACTGATGATAGAAACTTGAATTAATATTTCCACAGTAAAAGTGTTCAGAGTTTAATTGCACAAAAATTAAAAGGTCTCCCTTAAACAACATTAGCTACTTAGAAAAGCATAAATATTAATTTGTATGATGTATTATTAAGGAAGAGGGGGGGGGGGGGGATCCGGGATTCCAATAAATATCTAGTAATCTATAAATAATTTCAGAAGACTAGTTCCAAATTCTTGTGAAAAGATCATCTTTAGATGAAGTATTACTGCAAAGAGGAGCACAGAAGCCATTCATCTCATTTTCTACGTTAGAGCCTACAAACATGAAATATCCATCAAGAGAACTCAGCAACAGATGCAATCACTTCTGGTCCAGGGGGGCTACAACAAGATAATGATCACAAACTGGCATCAAATGCCATATTCTTTGCAAAGAATAACTTTCATTAAAAAAAACAGGCTGCTTTGAACGGTAAACCTACTCTCAACTGACATCAGTGAATTGTAGAGGAGCATAGAACTTTAGGAGTGAATCATATAAATAAAATAATGTAGAAAATATTCATGAAGCTTAAAAGTTAGTGAACCACACCAATGGGATTAAACCTAAAGTTATATGTAAAAATGTGAAGCAAAACAAGCTTGCAATTATTGTTTCACATAGCTTACATCCACCAATGTAACTGCCCATGAGTGCAGTAGCAATTTTCCAACCATCAGCACCAAGCGAACGCATGGGAACTATAAAAAATGCAACTACTGTCCCAATCACTGTAGCCACTGCAATAAGAAGGTGAAACAAGCATTCAGGAGATGAGGAACTTAGGAATTGTAATGGGATACTATTTGACTAAAATTAACAAAACACTGGGTAATACAGAATTACATAAGCAATAATATCCCTAGAGCCCTTTAATTCTGTTTTAATGCATTATTCAGCAACTCGTAACAGAAATTAACCATCCTGACAGGTACAAATAGCTTCTACATAAGATAAGAAACTATAGTTTGCGAGTTTGTGATCCATTAAGACGATTTAAGGGTCCATTATGTTCAAATTTATAGTTTCAAACACAAAACAAAAGTAAATCTTTCTTTTGCCTTCCTCTGCATCAGTAGGAGATCCAGCAACCTATGAGATAGTCTAAACTGAAAGCACCATAAAATTTTATTTTAGTAATTACTCTGCTCACAAGACAGTCTAAAAGTCCAAGTATTTTTATGAAAATATATATACACCTCTTAACAAAAACAAACATACCCATTACTCATCAAATACACCATTGATCATCTGAAAGTTTCAGGAAGCATATATAATTGTTTTCTCTTCAATAACACAATAGAAGTTTAAACACATATATCTGCAAAATAGCACCACCTGATCCAAGCAAGAATGCCAAAAGTAACCTCCCAGTTGACTGAGCAAGCTGACGCATATTAGCTCTGAACAAGAGCAAACGAACAGTTAAGGGTAACAAGTATTCCAACACAATGGAATACGTTTTTGCTTCATAAGGAATGATCCTCAGATTACTTGCTGCAAGGCCAATCAAAATGCTCACTAGTGCAGAAATGATCATGCTCCCAATCTTTGTTTTCTCCGACCTTAAATCCCCAAAATACTCATTTGCCTCCATTTGATAGCAGATGAAATGTAATTAAAGCAAAAAACAATATCTAGAATTACCTTTCTCCTTTGAAAAGAAAAAAAGTACATCTTACCAACAATGTCATACATAGCAAACTGAAGTTTGATACGAACAACCCAAAATATGTTATGATTTATGACCCATCTCCAATCCCACCATTCAACTACATAGCCTTTTATCGACTTCATAATTAACAAATTGAAACCACAGGAGACAGTGGCATATTTGTTTTTATCTTTCTAAGTTATGTACATACATCCAATTTCCACAGAATTTGAATAGAGAAAGTTCGAGGTAACATCATTTTTGTTTTCAAATCAAAATTGAAGATGCATAGATTGACAAAGAATAATTGGAACAGTCCAATACTCCACTAAAATATACCAAAATTGAAAGTAACATCGTCAACTAGTGACACAATTTAAAATAGGCCAATTCTTTAAGTTTTTCAGCACAGATATCACACCTGATAATGCTAAAACCGGTAAATGTAGATGTTTTTTCAGTTCATTCATTAAAGAAGTCAACATGATTAACTCTCAGTCTCTCACATGCTTTTAAAGACGGCAAAGACTCGATCTCGTGACCTCATCATTATTATTACATATACTTCTGTAACTTCACTAACACAAATTATCGTCAAAAAATAAGCTAAACACATAAAAAGCTACCCTTATTTTTTTTTTTGTTTTTGGTAAAGAATGATAAGTTTTTTCCATATTTTGCTTACTTTTTTATATCTATTGACTAGTGCGGAGTACTCCCTCCGTTTTTTTAAAGTGCCCCACACCCTTGGGCACATAGTTTTAGGTAAAAGAATAAAATACAGTAGTATATAAGTGGGTATAGTTAGGAATAAAAAAATTGGAAAGGTAAGAGAGAAATATGGAGGGGACTATTAGGAATAATGTGAGAGGGAGAAAATATTACTTCCTCCGTTTTTAATAGTTGACACCATTTGACTTTTACACTATTCACTAACTACACTTTGACTAGCTTTTGTGATTTATAGCTATGATAAAACATAGTCAAGTGGGATATTGTTTGAATCGTCTCAATGTATATTTTATTAAAACCCACTTATTATAATTTTACAATGTCGTTATTTAGAGATATCAAGCATTAAAATAGTGCATTGGCAAGCGTGAAAAGAGAAAGGTGTCAACTAAAAAAACGGAGGTAGTATAAAAGAATAGTGAGGTTAAAAGGAAGAGAGAAATAATATACTCCCTCCGTCCCAATAATGTCCTATATTATAGTTCGCGCTTCCCTATTTTGGAGATCCAAAATGTTGTTCCTATTTCTATTTTTGGATAGTATGTAAAGACCATTATACCCTCATTTTTTTTACTTTATTCATCGAACTTCCTAATTTACCCTTAAATTATCCACTTGTATACTTTTTTCTACTTTCTCTCTCCAACTTTTGTCTCTAATTGTACTTTTCACTTTTTTCTCCTTAAATTAGCTTTATACTTTTGTCTAACTTTTGTTCACTGTTAATGTATTTCATCCACTTTTTCCTCTCATTTCTTAAATAACGTGGAAAAACACAAACACAAACTATAGGGACAGAGGGAGTACTTCGTATCATGCACACCCCCAGTGTACAATGCTCGCAGTGCACCTGTTTTTAAAATAAAAACCTATGTTATCAGATTCGAATGGGAAGAATATATTCTTTGGGGATTTGAACTATATACAAGTATTAATTAACAAATATAGGTCAACAGAAATCAGTCAAATCACCAATTAGGAAGCAATGCAATCATCAATGTTAAATTGTTAATTCCAAAGAAAAATAAAAATAAAATCAACAAAATTGAGTGTAAAAGTGATTAAAATTACCAGAAACTGAAAGCTCCAGTGGAGAAAAGAACAGACCATAAACCCCAGTGGTCATCCGGTGAAATGATTGGGCAACTGAAATTCAATTGCGAATTAATTCTTAAAGACGCTCTCAATTTCGTATTAGTAGATAAGAAATTAACATTATAGGATGAAGGAGAAGAATAAGAATGAAGTTTAGAGGATGAGAGAGTTGAATTATGGAAGATGAGTTTTGGTTTTGGAGGTTTAAGGAGAGAGAAAGGAACTACTGGGTTGCTGATGGACATGCTCAGTGACGCCATTAATTTGATGTTTGGTGATATACTGATATTGCTAGAGTGATGGTGGTGGAGTAGCTGGAAGAGAGGAGAGGGAAAGAAGCGGAAATGATTTTGGCACGCGTTTATGTGACGAGAGTGTAAACAACTGTGCTCTAGCAACGGGTTTGCAAAATCAATATTTGGAGTCCAAAATCAATAATCTAGAAAGAAAGTGGCTCTTTTATAACAAAATGCAGAAAAAATCATAATTCTCAATACTATTCATACTAGTAAATATCTTTCGAAAAAAAAAAAACAAATTCATACTAGTAAATAAAAAGTCAAAAATACCCTAAAGATGAACATTTCTATTATTCTTTGTTATAAATTTGGATTTTCTCGTATTGCTAAACCTTTTGGTTGTAGAGATATTATTAAAAGAGCAAAAAATCAAGTGAAAAAACAACGGATTTTTCACCAAATACCACCGAGTTAATGCGTAATTCACCATATACCACACAAAATTTTCTAATTCACCATATACCACTGAGTTAATGTATATTAACACAGAATGCCCTTTTTGTTAACTGTCGTTAGTCTGCCCTTAACGCCGTTAGTAATTAAGGTTAATTATGCCACGTGGTTGTCACATATTGGCTCTTATTAATATTATCTAATTAATTAGTTAAATAAAGAATTAAAAAAAAAGCCACCACCTCCTCACTCCACCAACCCCGACACCCCCTTCCCCCACCAGCCCCGCTCCCCCTCCCTGCCGGCGGCCTTGCCCAGCCTCCTCCCTCGCCGGCGGCCTTGCCTAGCCTCCTCCCTCGCCGACCTTCCAGAGCTCCCCCTACCCCTGCCATCTCCCCTTCCCGTCCTCCTCCCAAACCACCAACGTCTCCCAACCAACCACCACCCTATCCTAACATCCCCTGCTTGCACGAAATATGACTAGAACCCTCAGCCACCACCCTATCCCGCCCCCACCCACGCCGGCGCCCAACCTTTCTCTCGCCAGCGCGTCGGCCTCCTTCTCCCCCTGAACCGACAACACTCAAAATCTGCAACCATACAACATCAATTCGACTTATCAGCATTTTTTTCGAACAAATTCGCTTCTAATTCGACCTTCTCTCTCTTCGTCAAGATTTGATGGGTGGTTTCTTTGCCGTCGATATTCCAATTGGGATTTGAAAGAGGGAAATTGAGGATTTTTTTAGGGTTAGAGAGATCGGGAATCGGGGAAGGGGAGTCCGGCGAGGAAATCGGGAATTGGGTTACAGGTGGGGGATGATTTTCGGGGAAGGGGAGTAGGAGTGGGATGGTCGCCGGCGTAGGGGGAAGGGGTCGAGAATGTCGCCGGCGGGGGGAAGGGGCCAGGGGAGGGCAGTCGCCGGCCATCTGGGAAGTGGCTGGGATCGCAATTGTTGCCGCCAGGGGGATCGATGAAAGTTTGAAGCTTTTTGATTGATTTTGGGGTTCGATTTTAATGGAAAAGAACAGATAGAAGCTTCAATGGAAAGGGGAAATGGGGGTCAATTTTTTCAAACTAGAAAAATTATGTTTGGGGGAGTCAACCCTATCAATGGCGCCAGTTAGATGTATAAGGGCATAATGGTAAAGTCCCCCAAACGGCAGACTAACGGCAGTTAGCAAAAAGGGCATTTTGTGTTAATATACAATAATTGAGTGGTATATGGTGTATTAGAAAGTTTTTGGTGGTATACGGTGAATTATGCTTAAACTCAGTGGTATATGGTGAAATTTCCGAAAATACAAGTTGATCTTCATAAACAAGAATTGTTTATCTTGTGGCTAAATAATTGCAATTTTTTTTTTTACTGTTGATGAGCAAAACGCATCAAATCGCTACTTGAAATAGTGATTTTAGGGAAAAACCGTTATTTCCCTCTACATAAATCGTTTATCAAGAAGATCAATGGGGGCTCCCTCAAAAGACCAAGAAGTACGGAGTACTACCTGAACTATATTTGGTTTGGGTGAATCATCATTTAGGGCGAAGCCCCAATTTCTCAATATGTTTCTCAAAACGACATATACGTAATAAAATGAAGTATATTAATATTTTATATTTTATACCATAGTGACTAATGAAGTCTTATGAATTTACTTCACAAATGACTCGTTAACTTTAGAATGAAACTCTATTGAGCTTGTGTATGGCTTGATGCTTCCTAGGTGTTACCTAAGATTACTCGACTCCATACCCTTAGTTTGGCACAATCTAGCATTGGTAATATTGATTGAAAAAATTTACCAAACACCTTGGTTGGACTAACGAAAACGGTTTGTGGGATCAACTTAGAGCTCGGTAATTTCACGTTGGATAATTCTCGATTTTAGATATTCTGTGACCATTACTATTTTAGATTCAAAATCAACTTTTATGTAAGGAGTAATTTTTGATAAAAAAATTAATTAATTAATTAAATTTGATCATTTTTGAGCGAATGAGCGGTATTATTTTTGTATTCAAAACCTAGATTTTTCAGATTGGTTTTAAGTCAATTTTGGGCTGATATCAAGTCTATATTCTTGCGACTAATGCTTATGCAAGCTTACTTTTGAAAACATGTCAATGAAGAGTAAAATGGGTGACTGTGTTTGTATGACACCGAGTTATGGAGTAATAGACACAAATCACACAATCAACATATTTATCCAAGTTCTTTTTACCGTTGTGAACGCCATAAAAAATAAATTTAAAAATAGTCCTAGTTCTTTTTGGCAAAGTGCAATGAAAATTCACGCCAAACAGCCTTTCGGGTTAAATACAAGTCATGGCTGAGTATATATAACAAGTGAAGCAATCACATATTACAAGAATGTATGATACAGAAAATGAACAAAAATATCCTATACGTTGTTCCACCGGGATCAGATTACCAGTTAAAGCTAAGGTACTCAAAATGCAGGTTCTTTGCAGCATTACAAGAACAGATCCTTGCAACATCATGTCTCATACCCCTAGGTCCAGAAGCCATGACTCCGACATCCTGTCCTTTGGATTCCGACAATATCTCTGCAAAACAACAACCAAATTAAATCATTAAACTTTCATACAAACTGCTCCAAAAGAAGCCACAACACAAGATGAAGCACAACAGGAAAAAAGAGTAGTTAGTTCGGTTAGTACTTTTGAGATCAGGCCTCCCTCCGTAGTGCACTTTTGTAGCTTGAACAAGAGACTGATATGGAAGACTCTCCAGTTCCCTATCCCCACCAAGGCCACCATATAACCAAGATCCAGGAGAAGTTACAGGTGTTGGTACTTCAACGTTCATGATCTGTTTAGCTTCTGCTGTGATTTCTCTCTTTTGCAACAGAAAGACAACACTGCTGATGAGAATAATACAGATACACATCAAAAAGAGATCCCATAGGACCCAAATAGTGAAATTGTATTGGCGGTTTGTTCCTTGATCAATAGGATAGATATGGTATTGAGTCACCAAAGCCAGAAGAACAAGAAACAGGATGAATGAGGACACAATAATGAAGCAAAGGTGGAGCCATCCATTGGGGCCCAAAACAGAGGTGATGGGCAAATCTGATGGGTTAGGCTTGAACCATTTAGTCTGGACGAGCTTTTGGCTATCTGATTCAGGGGGCTGGTAATCTCTAGTTACATATGCATGAATTTCAAGTTGGATTTTTGAGATATCTTCTACAGCGTTCCCAGCAGGAAGCAAAAGATCGAGCATGGTGAGCTCAGCTGCATGCTTGAAGGCACAAATGAGCTGAACTCGAGGGACTTGTCCTTTCTGGATATTAGATTGATATATCATCTCACGAATTATGGGTATAAATGGGGTTATCCCACTGCCTCCACTGATCAACACAAGCGATTCATGCCTGGAAACAGGGAAGAGAAATAGTTGAGAACTCACATTAATAATACCCATAACACATTCAAATAATTCGAGTCGGTGGCAATGTAAAGAAAGGTGAAATGCACACAATCTCACACTGAGGTAAACGCAGTGACTGGGTAGAATTTTACAATAGATAGAAGCACAAATAGTTTAAAAAAACCATTTTCCATAATACCCAAAGTCAAATTGTGATGAATCTTTTGCGTCTACTGCAGGAACAAAAACAAGTTCTAAGCACATCTGAACATGTTAGGTGAGATTTTACACTTGGACATAGAGTTAGTAAAGCTAACCTTCGCTAAACCTAAACTATGCTTCAAATTATTGTGTCCAGGCTGACAGTTGCAGCCCGTTGTACTAAATAGGTTAACTTGATTAGCCCAAATTAGTTAATATCAATAATATCAGCTTGTTTGCTTGCTCTACTTGGTAATGACTAAGGTAAGACTCCCTATTTCAGATTCCTAAACCCACATAATAGGCGAGGTTCTTGCACTCCGATAGTGTTGTGTTCCTTAGTTCGATACAAAAGTGAAGCTATTTTCCCATAGGTCTTTTTGTAACACTATGTTTTCTGGTCTGAATTAGAAACTCATCAGTTTGCATACGCCAGGATTTATGAAATGAATCAGCTTGAATTTTAACAAAAAAATTTCTCACTAAACAATATTGGCGATAATCACAGTGGAAACCACCGATTACAACCTAACCAACATTCGAGAGGTTGGGACTCTCCCTAGCCAACATTCCAGAGGTTGGAGCTCTACAAAGTATCTCCATCTTAACAATATTCAACATCCTGATGTCTCCCTAATTAACTCTAACTCTAACTGGTTTCTTTTTCAAGCTTCTTGACAATCTATTTATTATGCAACTACCTAAATTACCCATTCCCCTAATATCTTATGATAGCAGAAATCCATGACATAAATAACAGCAATTATTCTTGTAGTAAAGTTGTGCGAACATTTTTTTATATAGAAAAAATGGAAAAACAAAAAGAACATGCAAATTAAGAATCTGAAAAGTTTGTGCCATACTTAAGAAAGTTGGTCGATGCAGGTCCATATGGTCCTTCAACAGACACTTCAAGCCTGTCTAGAGAAGATGATGAAAGCTCTTTGAATAGCTTGGTTGTCCAACTCCCTCCACTTTTGAAGACAATGCTGAGCTTATCAGGCTCCATGTTATCATTTGAGGTCACAGTAAAAGGGTGCCACTGTAACTTAGAAATTTTGGGCACATTTACAAATAAATTACTAGTGACATTGTATCGCACTCCTGAAAAGAGGGAAAAGGGGAAGTAATTAACCAAATTCTTTCTAAAAGCTTACTAAGAAGAGCTCATTCACACATGTTAGACAAATCTTCATAAGTCTAATTACCTGGACTCTTGGAAAAGGACAATTCAACAGTCCCACCAGGAAGAATCCGAGCTAAAATCAGCCGGGCACAAGAGCGTGATTGTAGGAACCTTAGGTATCGATCGAGTGTGAAGAGGAATATCCCAGGAACAATCTGCATAGTCCAGGCAACCCCTATGTGTATAACATAAAAGAAGGTTGCCAGAGTATAGAGTTGGTGTGTGTAAAAGAAGACTTCAAATGTCCTCCTCCTAGTGTAAGCAAAACTTGTCACCCACATTACCATCAAAAACACCCATGACATTTCTCCTGCTATGTTCGACACATAGTCTCTGGTCCATTCTAGCATCTGCAAGACAGATGATTCTATTACTACACACAGCTGAAATGTAACGGACAATTTGATATATGCTAGAAGCCTAGAATTACCATTAGGAAGAGCAAAGACTGTTCGATTGGGAAAAAAGCTTTCAGAATTCAGAGTGAGTTTTATTATCTATGAAATTACATTCTAAGAACACCAGTTATCGAACTTCATTTCTCTTTGTTTGGTCCTTGATAGAAAGTTAGAAAAGAAGAAGGGAGATGGAGGGGAAGAAATGAGGAAAGTAAGGGATGAGCAGGAAGATGAAACAACCCTTCCATTTAAGGGAGTTATTAAATTAATCCCCCAACTTTACAAACCAAACAGGAGAAGATTGATTTTCCTGGAAAAGATTTTCCTTCCAACCAAACACAGCCTTATAAAGAAACACAATTTAGTCACCACAATTCTACAAAAGATGGAGACAATAATACGATGAGGAAAATATACAATCACGTGCACAAATACCTCAGACATTTGGTTAACCATAGCCCAGTAGATGATGAAGCCAATGCTGTGTAGTGCAGAAGTTATCATGACTACTTGCCCAATCCATACATGATACTTGATGCTTGACTCAAATGTGAGACCAACTAGAGGTAAAATTGAAGATAATCGAGTTACAGGAAAGAAGACAAAGGCCCAGGCAATATTTGATGCATAACCAATTCGCAATGACGCACTTCGGAACTTCAATTGCCACCTGTGGAAACATTTAGTGATATTTAAAAGCAGATAAACTTTTCAGTTTCTTAGTAATGCAACAAGAATATCCCTCTTCTATATTTAATCACTCTAGCAAACCAGGATGCTTGGGGGTGGTGGGGGGAACCTACAGCCTTAGACTTTAAAAATCTCCATTCTAGATGAAGCGTAATATTGGAAATATTGGATGAACAGTAGATTCAAATCCAGCAGCCAAAAGTTCAGTACCATAGAAAGCGACAGAAATGTGAACAACTGCAGTAATGCCTATCAAAATAGCATCAAGAAAGCCTAACAGCAGATAGAGAGCCAATAATAAAATAATAGGAAGGAATTATAAGGTAATAACTATACATATGTAACCCTTCATATGACCTTTTCCACCGAGAAAAATAGGGGGGCTTCAAGAAAGTGATCAAACCATGCAGATGTTATATCAGAATTCAGAGCATTGTTTATGCCAAAGATTACCAAATTTTTATATATAAGCTTTATTCTTCATTTCTCAATATTCTGTTTATGTTCAACAGCCACAACTCTACCACTTTAACAGTGTGAAATATGCTTATACAATTTTGAATTGTTTATCTTTTAAGTCCTGCAGTAGCATTTTTGTTTAGTGATAGATAACTACAGCATATAAATTGTGCACATATATTCATGTTGAGGAGATTGGAGTTTTTGAAGGAAGATATGAAGAAGTTCTACTTACGGTTTTTGATGCTCTTGGCCACTCATCATGAATGGATGCTTGACACTGACATAAAAGTAGTTGCCAAATTGCCAACTTACAAGTGCAATACCCATAATTAAAAAGATGAGCTCCATTGATGTGACAACCCCTAGAGGTCCCAGTACAAGCAGTGGGCGTCTCAAGGAAGTGAGATGCTGCTGAGTTGAAGACCTGCAACAAAATTATCACAAAGCATACAAGACTAAATAATTTGAAAGGAAAGAGCCAAAACTAAATACAACTCAACAGGATTGTTGATATTATGCGTCAATAAGCAGGTAGTAACTATATTAAAAGATATGCTACGCGAAACACAAAATGGAGAAAAAACCTTTTTGAGGAGGCCTCTGTTTTGTTTCTAATATGAAGATAGATGCACCCAAGGACCGATATTAACATCATGGGAAACGTAAGCAAGAAAAGATATATTCCTGAAAAATAAAAAGGCAATGTGATTATTTACTGATAACCTGACCCCGACCCCCCAAAAGGGTGAGAAAAGAAAAGGAGGAAAAAAAAGAAAGAAGAAATTCATTTATGGGAAGGAGAGAATGGAAACCTTGCCCCCCAATGTATGATGGATTGAACATCTTTGATAACTTGGGAGTTGAATCATATTTAAAAAATTCCATGGGCAACACAATCCACACCACCATCCACCCAAGGAACAACAGAAGACATATTAACTTCAGCAACACAAGTCTGTTCATTTTCTTTTGGATATTCAGAAGATTGATTTTCAGATGGAGAATGCTGACTTCGAAGGTCGTACATATATATATAACAATAGTGAACCAGTTAAAAAATCTAGCAGATCTTGATAACTAAAATGGCATGTTTCATGCAGCTTTAGACCTAAAAGCATAAGAAACTATACTCCGTAACAGATAATAATTGAAAAGAAAGTTCTAATTTTGACAAGTAATTGTATAAAAAATTATTTTATGTATAAAGTCAAAAGATTTAAACCTAAATGAAAGCGCTCCCATCTGAAAGAAGGAAACAAGTAGTTAAAAGTTATAAGATAAGGGAGTATAATGTGGACGTGCTATAGTAAGAAATGCTAGTATCAGGATCACACGATGTCAGACCCAGCTTTAGCAAAATTTATATCGGATTGGAGGTAGTGATTGTCGCTGTTATTATTGTTTATTACTTTGTGTAGACTGGCAAGAGATTATATATCATGATAAAAAAATGTAATCAATCGTATCTATGGGAATCTCAACTAATTACAACTTCCAATAGTTAATACAGTTGACTAGTTTCTCTGGTGCAAGTGCAAATGTACTACACAATGTACTACATAACTACATATAGCACAATCCTGGATGATTTTACAGAAAACTATATTCTATCTTTCCTTGGAAAATGACCCAGTAACGAATTTCCCAGATCCAGATTCCCTTATAAGATGACCTGATATTAGGAGCTTAACTAGTTAATCAATAAAGCATGTATATTGACCATGTCCACCCTTTCAAATGAGTAAAATTATCAGTTGACTTATAAGAAAAATTTATCAGATGATTAAGGCCAGCACTATTATAATTATTTGTCAATATCAGTTATGAGTCTTATGACAATATGAGAGCAAGCACAAATATGTCTATATAATCACTAGACTCAATATAATACGTAGTAAATGAACAATAATTGATACCAAATAAGCTAAGAAAACCATACCCAAAATAAGTCACAAAAAACGGATGACCTAATGATCAAGTTTAAATCGCTAACAAAGAAGTATATCATAATTTCTTCCTTCTATATTATGTAGCACATCAAAACTAGAAATTTTTACAGTGCCTCCTGAGAATATTATTTATAGAACATATAACTAGCATTTAGAACAATTGATAGATCATACTCAGGATCGGACTTCCAATTTTGACCAATCCTTCCATGAAAAGTTTTAAGTGAGTGCTCAATCTTCTTTGAGATGGAAAGCTTCACAATCCCTGTCACATGATTAGAAAAAACAACACAGCTCGAGCTGCAAAATTAAATTCCTACTGACAAAATAATCAATTGAAAATATACATATGTTTCAAAATACTTGCAACCAAGCTCCTTGGCACACAATTTATGAAAAAGAGAACAGAGGGTGAATGGAAAAATGAACTAAGTAATTTATAGCCTTTATAACCCAACCCAACCCTCTTACAGGTGTGTGAGGTGTTCCAATTAATTTGTCCATATACCTTTCTTTTCTCGTTCTTATATTACATGTTAAAGAGTTTGGTTGAAAGTATTTTGAAATGAAAGAAGTCTATAAGTATTCAAAATAAATTAATAATAAAGAAAGAAGCTCACCTTCTACCATGGAAACTAACCTATAGAGGACAAGTTCTTGAATTGTTAGTTTGCTACACAGGCCAATACCTAAAAGTTATTTATTAAAGGGGGTGAGGGGGATGGTTTTTGTAGAAGGCAGATGATTTTGATTCCATGTTAACTTTTGCAGAATATTCAACATCAATATACTCAGATGACAATTTGCTATTCAAGCAATTATCGAATTTGTGAATTTAAATGTGCTTAAGGACCGTTAATCCAGCACCAATAGCAACAAAATTTGCAATAGATATGCCAAGAATGATCAAAGAATCCCAACCTTTGGCTTTGGCCATTCTTAAAGCTGTAATAGGGCCTCCAACATTAGCATTGAGAGCCAAAATTAACAGCTTCCGGTCAAAATGAAATACCTTCCCTAGACCTAGAATGATGGCCAGATGAACAGTAACTTGTACAAATGCAAACAAGAAAATACTTGCCGCGGTGCTAATAACACTCCAGACATTTCCACTTGCACCAATCACAACGAAGAACACCTATTATTGTATTAAAAATATAGGTCAATTCAAAATGTCAAATCAACATATTCAAATTATATACAAGCACCACAAGTAAGAACTAATACTTAAGTCTTTCCATAATCAAAACAAGCCCAATACAGAAAACAATGTACATGAACATATTCCTCTCAAAAAAAATTGCAGATGAACAAATAATTGGAAGAGACTAGTTACAAATAATGCAGTGTAGCAAGCAGAAGAAATTTTAAAATTTCTTAGCAAATCTGTCCAGTGTTTTAATTTTCAAAATCTTTAAGCTTCAAGTCAGTAGATTAAGAAACCCCTCCAACAACATTAGGTATAACAGAAAAGCATACAAACCAAGTTTGGAGAGAGTGTGTGGTAAGGTAAACTATCTACATTGCAAGAAAGAGGGAGCAGATCAATGACTCAAAACTTACAAAAAATTTATTAATAACACCCATATTTTTTGCTGGAATCCAACATATGGTGTTAAGCTTAATTTCGACCATTTCTTTTTAAAAAATATTTTTTTAATAAGGTGAAAATGGGAAGATAAGGTGTAAAAGAGGAAGAATAGAAAAAATATGGGGAAAATCCCAAAAAGATGGGAAAACTATGGGGAGGGATGTTTGACAGATTTACATTTTGGAAGCTCGGGGGTCCGAGGTGCTCGTTTTTTGGGGTTCAAGGCTTGTTATGCGTTGGTAAAGGGGCAAGGTGATTATGGGAAGATTGTTGTTTGTGTAGGTAATGAGAGGCATTGTTTACATAAAATATGCTCGTGTTCAAGTAATTTATTTTTATTCATAAAATATAGTACTAATTTGCGTAATTTATTTGATGAAAGGAGGAAAATTCCAAATCAATGGGATAAATAAGGGAATGTACTCCATGTAGGGAGTAAAATGTGATGATTTTCACCCGTAATGATTGTTCTTGTCAACCATGAGATTAGGTCTCAATCATAATGGATACTTACACGAACAACATCAACAAACGTAAACAACCAAAGTCAATCATTGTAATGGTGTGAGTAATGCCAATACAATATTAACAATTCCATGCATCAACAATGGTAAGTAATGGGTGTATTTGGGTTTGATAGCACAATGAAGGATTCTCAAGGATGCCAAGTTGATAGTTGGAACCATCTCTTACATCTCTTAACTACTAATAATACAACATAATTTTGAAATAGTCCTATAATTGAACCAAACTTGTTATTGAGACTTTATAGACCTATTGTTAGACCAATATGGATACTACACCAACTTTTATGACCCCGGGGAAACCATCTACATTCACTTTAATTTTCGGAAGAAAAAAAAAACTCAAAATTGGTCCAAAAGTATGGATTATAGTTTATACCCTTCAATTTTGGACAATTTTCCACTATTTCTCGAAAGGAAAGAGGTTTAGGTGTTTCCCAAGAACCTCACAAGATTCCAGGAGGCCATTTGGGTGGTTGAAACCATCCACTTTGCCTTTGATGTCAATTTAGCCGGTTATATACACGTCTCCCTTCATTAACTCAAGGCAACCGTAAGCCTTGTTGTGACCAATTGGTGGCCTTATATGGCTCTTAACAATATGATTTGACCCTGTGATGCATCCCTTAACATTCACTTGAATTTTGAACATTGGGTCCCAAAATTTACAAAAATGGTCTGATTTCATGTGAAGATTAATTTCGGATCCGACAAGGTTATGTGTTTATGAATTTTCGACATTGGGTCCCAAAATCTTCAAAAATCCACCTTTTCTCTTAAACTCGGTCCATTTTTTACACTCTCTTACTTTATCCATCTTTTGCTTAATTACACACACTCGCTACATCTACATTATCTTTCAAATTGCCTTAATTTGTGTGCAAACCGCAAATACAAAGAACATTGAGAAACGAAAGCAGCATTTTGATATACATGCAGTCGGAATTCGATTTCAAGTCTTAAATTAAACTAAGTCAACCTCTACAATATCCGCATTTCAACGTATTATTATAATTTAGGATAACCAAAATCAGCAACGCAATATTCAATGTCAACTTCAAAGCAATCTTAAATAAAAAATAAAATATTAACCAAATCATTGAAAAGTGTAAAAGAGAATTTATTACCAAAGACTGAAAGCTCCAGTTGAAAGAAGAACAGACCATAAACCCCAGTGATCATCTGGCGAAAAAATAGGGTAATTCAATTTAAATTGCGATTTAATTCTAAAATATGCACCCAATTTCGAATTCGTAGTTAACAAATTACCACCATACGAAGAAGAAGCTGCAAGAATGTCGGAAGTATGAAATTGAAGTTTAGACGACGAGAGAATTGAGGTATGGAGGATGAGTGTTGGTTTTGGAGGTTTGAGGAGAGAGAAAGGAGATTGTTGCTGGGGATTGTGGTGACTGACGCCATTAAAATTTGATGATGTGCTGATACCGGAGAGTCGACTGCCTTTCTTGCAGGGAGAAAATGGGCCAAATATTTAGCAACGGAGATATTTTTACAATTTTTTTTTAGGAAAAATTGTGTGAAATAATTACACCTTTACGCCGTCAGTTAAAAATAATCCCAGCTATGAGTTATTTTTAAATAATTCAACCTTAATACCCAATTCACTCCCTAATGGTCCCGAGTGATCAGTAACCGGTTGAGGAGGTAATTTTATTTTTATCAAATTTAATTTACACGTGTCACAATTTACTGAAGAGGTAATTTACACATGTCACAATTTGATTTGTCCAAAATAAAAATAAAAAAAAGTAAAGTCAAATAACAAAAAAAACCACCACCACTGAAGTTTCAGCCACCACCATCCCCGCCACCACCCAAACCCAAAACCCAGAACCACCACTGCACCAAACCAGACCCCAGCCAACCCAGGAACCACCGCCACCACACTAGACCCGAAACCAGACCCTGGAACCACCGCCACCAAACCAGATCCCAGCCAAGCCAACCCCAAAACCCCCTTCGAAAAATCAAAAACCCACCAAACCAGACCCCATGAAACTAGTTGGGGAGGTCGACACGTTCGGAATGGGGGACAGAGAAGGTCGCGCGTGGCCTGTTAAGAGACGGGGGAAGGGGAGGGGGCTAGGATCGGGACAGAAAAAGGGTTTTCGAGGGTAGGGGGTTGGTGATTCAGGGGAGGGGATCGGTCGCGACGTCAACGTCGGCGTCGGTGCTGTGGTTAGGGGCTGGGTGGCCAGAGCCGCGGGAAGGAACAGGCTCAGGTAGCTTGTGGGTGGTGGGTGGTTTTTTTTTTTTTCTTTTAAAAAATCTAACTTTTTTTATTATTATTATTTTTTTTTACCAATCACAGGTCGCCACGTGTAAGGTAATTACAGGCCGCCACGTGTAAGGTAACTTGTTATAGCAGGTTACATGACCGGTTGGGACCATTTAGAGCGGATTGGATGTAAATGTCGGATTATTTAAAAATAACCCAAAGGTGGGATTATTTTGGGTGGACGCCACAAAGGTGGAATTATTTTGGGCAATTTTTCCTTCTTTTTATTCTTTACGTTTTGAGTTTTGACCGTTTTAATTTTTAAGTTTTGACCTTTACGGGGTGTTTGGCATGTGGGGATGGGAATTTGGGGATTATAGAGTGGGAATGGGAATAAGTGATTGGGAATTCATAAAATAGTTACAATCCTTTGTTTGGTATGCATTTGGAATAACTTGTGTGAATTTTACTTAAATACCCTTGTCAAATAATTTTCTCTTTGTTATAATTAATGGCAATTTGGTCTTTTCACTCAATTTCTCAATTCCCATCTCTATTACCTACCCCCCTAGGTAATAAAATTATGAGAATAAACCTATTTTATTCCCATTCCCACAAAACAAACATGAGACTTTAAATTCCCATATATTTATTCCCGTTCCCACCTTCCAATTCCCACCAACCAAACACCCCCTTAATTACTTCCTCTAACCCATATAGTGGTTACTTTGTTAGTATCATGAGAGTTACTCATTTAGTATTACAGAGTTTACTCGGTCATTTTTATGGTTACTTTGTTCTTTTATAAGTGGTCACATGCCACATGGTATGGCCAGCCACACACAAGACGAGCAGATTTTTTTCTTTATTTTTTATGAAATTAAAGTAAAGCTTTCACCAACATGCAACGAATTGAAATTTGGCTAAAAAAGCTTTAATTTGGGCTATAATAAATTAAGGTTAAATTTTAATTTGAACTAAAAAAATTAAGGTTGGCAATTATGTTGAGGAGAAACCTCTTCAAAAAGGAAAGTTGTTTTTATAGAAAGTAAATGACGTAACAAAAATATGATTCTAGGTAAAACTCCAAACTAATTTGAAACTGATTGGAATGGAAACTGGATTCATGAACATTGATGGACTAAAGTTTGGATTGACATTTTAAACTCCTACCCGGCTAGAATCTCACAGGTCAATCTAGCCCGAGTCAAAACTTAAAAAGCAAGTACTTAATTGAAGTTTATTAAATTGCAAGCAATCAATCAATAACATAATACTAAAACAGACACCAGAAATGATACGTGTCACTTCCTGGTGCTGTTTTTTCCCTCCAAAACTCCCCCCTCCTTTTTTTTTAAGCAAAAATCTTTATTTTTAGAATATTTGTATAATACAATTATAATAATATATTATTTAATTTTATATATTATTTTTATAATCATTGTATTCCTTTTTATTTCATGTTCTATTTACTTAAAATAGTTATACAAGATTTTGAGATCTTTTAATTAAGGAAGAATAAACTATAATTTAGAAGGTTGATAAATATGGTGGAGAGTATAAAATAACGGAGCCAAAAATACAATATTAACATTTATATTACTATTATATAGTTCTACAATAGTGGATGAAAAAAAAAATTATTTTTATTCATGACTTTGATTTGAAATCTTATGAAATAATAATAATTAACTTATACCTATTTTTCCTCCAAAACTCCCCCCTCCTTTTTTTAGCAAAAATCTTTATTTTTAGAATATTTGGCTATTTCACCAAATGCCACTAAGTAATTGCGAAATTCACCAAATGCCACCGAGTTTTAAGAAAATTCACCAAATGCCATTAATGACTAACGGTTGTTAGTTAACCGTTAGTTGACCCACCCCTTGCCACGTGTCACCTTCTAATTGGTCCGTTTTTAAAAAAAATTAAAAACCAAAAATATTTTTATGTTTTAATTTTTTTTTTAAATATACTATTTTTGTTTTTTTTAAAAAAATATTTAATAAAACATGCTGCCACGTCAGCCAGAGCAAGGTCCAGCCAACGCAGCAGCAGAAGCGTAGCAGCAGGCAGCAACCAAGAACAATCACAGCAGCAAGAGGCTGAATTTCCAGACAACGCAGCAGCCAACGATCGCAGGAAAAACGCGAGCCAACGCAGCCAGCCGAAACGTCAGTGGGTTCCAACGCAGCAGCCAGGAACAACTTCCAGCCACCAAACGCAACCACGCCACGGTGCCGCGACGAACAAGAACGATGCGACCCAAAATTCGAACAATTTCAAATAAAATCACGATTTTCTTGCGGTTTGATGTTCGATTTTAATCCCAAAACAAGATTTTGGTATCAATTATCAATCTTATTGAATTAATTTGATGATTTTCATTCAAAATCAAATTGGGGAAAAAGTTAGGGTTTTTTAAAATTTGAATCAAACTCTTTGATTTCAAAACGAAAATAACAATTATTTACATGATTTTTCAATTGAAATCAAAAGAAAACAAAGCCCTCAATCAATTTCGACACAACTTGACGAATTGAAGATCAAAATTTCATTGTTCTTCCTCTTGTACGAACGAAAATATTCCCCTTTCATTGTTCTGGTCAGATTTTGCTCCGCCAAGTGGTGGCTGGCTAGGGTTTCGTGGGTGGGCTTGTGGCTGCTGGGATATGGGGTTTGTGGGTTTTTTTATTTTTTATTTTTTGTAACTTTTTATAAAAATATTTTTGGTTTTTAATTTTTTTTCATTTTTTTTTAAAAAACGAACCGATCAGAAGGTGACACGTGGCAAGGGTGTGTGTCAACTAACGGTCAACTAACAACCGTTAGTCATTAATGGCATTTGGTGAATTTTCTTAAAACTCGGTGGCATTTGGTGAATTTTGAAAAGTTGGATGGCATTTGGTGAATTTCGCAATTACTTAGTGGCATTTGGTGAAATAGCCGTAGAATATTAGTATAATACAATTATAATAATATATTATTTAATTTCATATATTATCTTCATAATTATTCTATTTCTTTTTATTTTGTGTTATATTTACTTAAAATAGTTATACAAGATTTTGAGATCTTTTAATTAAGGGAGAATAAACTATAATTTAGAAGGTTGATATATATGGTGGAGAGTATAAAATAACGGAGCCAAAAATACAATATTAACATTTATATTACCATTATATAGTTCTACAATAGTGGATGAAAAAAAAAAACATTTTTATTCATGACTTTAATTTGAAATCTCATGAAATAATAATAATTAAGTTATTTTTCTGTTAAATATTTCTATAATAATTTTACCAACTAATAACTTTTTTTTCCTTCAAAAAATTAATAACTATTACTAAAATAGGTTATGCTTACATCGATAATTTTGGACATATGTCGCTATCATTAAAAAAAATTCCGCCAATACAATATATGATGTGAGCTTTAAGGTTTTTTTTTTTTTTGTTGTAATGATTCTACTTAGCTTATTTTTTGGAAGTACATTGTATAGTTTATTTTTTGGAATCAAATTAATTCATTAATATAACGTCATACGACATATAGTTTTATTGGGAATAACATGCATCATTAATGTAATATAATGTATACTATTTTTTTAATATTTTCAACTAACTAATCAAAACTAATTTTTATTTTTTTCTCAATTGTAATTTTAATAATTTTTGCCTTATCATTTCATCTTTCATATACGCATTGCATTTGTTTATTTTACACCAGTTGCTTCATTTTTATATTATATTATAAATTAAATGGGACAAAAAAAAATATTACTACAGTGCATCGCAGAGACACTAATCTAGTTAGGAAAAAAAATTAAGTTTTTAGTTATTATGGTTAAGAAGCCGGAGTGATGCTTTGATGAAATGAATTACTAATTTACTATGCCATTTTGTTGAAGTGGTCAAGCCTAAGAAGGCATGTTCCTTACATTACATGGGAATTAAATTCCCATAGAAAATTGCATTTCATGGGAAGTTATTTTCCTAATGAAATTCCTAGGAATTTCCTAAATTTGTTTGGTTGGCAATGTGGGAATTTAGAAATCCCATGAATTTTAATTGACCTAGGGAGGCTAGGTATTTACTTCCCTGTGAGAAGTTGAAATTCCCATGAATTTCCACTTCCCTCATTTTTGCTTTTTTGTGTCAACCTAACAAATCCTCAATTTATCAAATCCCATAAATTTCCACTTTCCCCAATTTATGTTGTCAACCAAACAAGGCCTTAATACGACGGCCTCTTCAATTTTAATGCGATGGCCTCTTCAACAGACTGATTATTAAAATATAAGTATATAACATGATGATTGTTATCTTTGTTCTCAAGCCTACTATACTTTAACATACTAGTTCTTGTACTTTAGCATATTATTATCTTTGTTCTTGAACGGTAGTTAATTACTCTTGAACTTCGAAATGGCAGTTGTTACCACAATCGTCTTGGTGATGCTTCTGGCAAATACAATTGGGGCCTTTGCCAATGATCCTGACATGCTTCAAGATATTTGTGTTGCCGATCCTACATCAGGTATATTCGAAGTGAAAATTTTGCACATTTCTATGTCAACTCGTTTTAAAGTACCCTTACTCATGTCAACTCATTCTTGTCTTGATCAACTTTACAGGAATTATGGTGAATGGGTTCCCTTGCAAAAATATTAGCATGATGACTGCAGAAGACTTCTTCTTCACCAGAATTTCTAAACCGAGCCAGATCGCCAACAACATCCTTGGTTCAAAAGTCACCGGGGCAAATGTTATGGACATCCCTGGTCAACACCTTGGGAGTCTCTATGGCTAGAGTCGACTTTGCTCCCTACGGTCTAAACCCACCTCACATACATCCTTGTACCACTGAGATGATCTACATTCTTCAGGGTGAACTGTACGTTGGTTTCATTACTACCAACAATAAGCTTGTTTCCAAGATTGTTAAGGCTGGTGAAGTATTTGTATTTCCAAGAGGCTTGGCTCACTTCCAGAAAAACACGTCCAAATATCCAACCGCTGTTTTAGCTGCCTTCAACAGCCAGCTACCAGGCACTCAGCAGTTTGCAGCTGCTCTCTTTGCTTCTAAAGATCCTGTGCCCAAAGATGTGTTAGCTCAGGCATTTAACATTGACGAACATGAAGTTGAGATGATCAGAGCTGGCCTTAATAATTGTTTAGAATTGCAATAAAATATCTTTCACTTTTCTGTGATTCTGCCTTAAGTTTTCCATTGTTTAGAACATTGTTCGTCAATCGTCATTGATGTATAATAACATAGTAATTCTGCTTGATAATATTCTATGTTATCTGACAAAGAAAATTATTGGATGTGGAGTCTATTATTTCTTGTACGTCCTTGAGATTTTCTCAAAACAAAACTTTAGCTGACTGCATTCTGCTGAGGTACTTGTTGGCTATGCAAAACTAAAGTTGCAAGACTTACAGCCACCAATTATATCTGACCGGAAATCTGCGGAGGTTGTTCACATGAGTCGGAGAAACATAGTACCAAATCCGTAACCAAGGAAAGTTGCTATGGAAATACCGAAAATTCCAGCAAGAATACCAGGAACTACCATGGAATGCCACCCTTTTGCAGTTGCCATTCCACCGGCTGTCGTAGGACCCCCAACATTGGCATTTGAAGCTATTAGCAATAGCTTCAGGTCAAAGCCAAAAAGTTTGCCCAATCCAAGAATCAGACCAAGATGGACAGAAATTTGGACAAGGCAAAACAAGAATATACTTGGTGCAGTGTTAATGACACTCCAAACATTCCCACTCGCCCCCACCACAGTGAAGAATACCTGTGTCAAAAACAATGACAAAATAGATGTCAGTAGATGAATAACCGGAATCAGTGAGCATCAGAAGTGTTGTACCAAAACCTTTACCATCCTAGGCCAGAAATTTTATTCAAGGTGTTTTTTAATTGATTAGATGATTGAGGAGAACAGGTACCTCAATGTGGTGCCTAATCGAATCACAGAAGAGCTAGCATGAAAAGCAGAAATCACAGGCAGAAAGACTCAGTACTACACTACATATCTGAATTTGGTATAATATGTCCCTAAGAAGGTACAGAAATTAACAAAGAAAACTGAGAGAGAGGCATCTAAAAAGTGTAGCTGACTAGCTGTTATACTAGGCAGTAGGCATGCAAGTAGATAGAAGGGCATAGATCATAGTTATATCCAGAAGTTGCAGGTCATGGAAAATTATCGCTAATTAATGACAGCATTAACATGCACTTTAAATATTTAAATGAGCTGAACTCAAGAAGTCAAGAGAAAACATCATTATCTCAAACTTCTCTGATTACAAGGGCCCAATGAAAGGTATTGACATTCCCTCCATCCCACAAGAAACGTAGTTCTAGAACATAATTCATAAGTTAGAATGTGGTTTGTGGCATTTTAAATCAACTGGTTAAAGTACTCTTATACTCCCTCTGTCCCTTAAAGATTGCACCATCCTATAAATTTTCACGTTATTAAGAGTTGTATCGACTATTAAGTGGATTGGTTGATTTGGATTTTAGTATGTGAGGTAGTAAATAAAGTAGAGGGGGAAGGTGGGATTGTACTAACAAAAGGGGAAGTAAGGCAAACTTTTAGGGACGATCCAAAAAGGGAAAATGGGGTAATCTTTAAGGGACAAAGAGAGTATAATTTAATTAAGTAGGAGATTAAATTGGGCATTTATAGATAGCGAAGTAAGTAAGTGTAGTAGCCAGTACTCAGTGGAAAAGTTTGTCAAAATCTTACACGGTTTCACTGTATTATAGAAACACATTTCCTAAATTAGTAGTGGTTTATTATTACAACTCCCAATATTTGCTACTTAAGCTAAATGATGAGGATCAAAATAAATAAATAAATAAATAAAAAATGATGAGGAGATAATAGGAATCACCAAATATTTTAGAGGATAATCTTGACAAATTATGTCATAACTAACTTATGAGGGTCATAACCAAAATTTATGAGGTGTTAGGATAATGTGACTATTAATTTTGGATGAAGAAAGTAGATCCTAAAACAATTATGTTTCTGAAAACAACACTTATTGAGAGATGGATGGTTTACATCAAAAACTTACACATGCATCCAAGACAATACTAAGCTTATGAAGCAAGAATTGGAAAGGCAAATGCAAGCACTTTCCTTCTTCAATGTCCAGGATGGCTACGTTTTGCAGTTCCCAGAAAGAGAGTACATTAAGAAAACAGTAGCACATTCAACATGTTCAATTAAATCAGAAACATAGTACCTGCATCAAAACCACAGCCATAACTTCCCCAGAAGGCGCTAACTGATTAAACTGTTTTGGGAACACAGTTGCCAAGAGGACCACAATTGCCGTTATTGCAGGAAGCATACCACCCTGAATTCCGTAATATTTGGTAAGAAAACTTCCAGCTTTGCATATTAAAAAAGACACTGCTATGGCAAGTGCAGACTGTAAAACAGGGAGCTTGTCACCAGAGCCAGAACTCATGTCCGTCACGCTATCTGTTCAGTGAGAAACTTGCTTAAGAGGAAAGTTTTGGTAGCAACTATACATTATAATGATCTTCAAGACAACAATATATATGAAATAAAATCCTGCTCTGCCCTCATTCAAGAAAGTGAAAGGAAAAACGTAACTGAAAAATAATTTTATACAACCTCATAAAGGAAGAAACGAAGAGCATCACAAGGTCCACAATAAAAACATCTCAGTTTTATTGAGAAAAAATGGTAGATGTTATACAACATACCACCAGTTGATGCTTCAGCTTCTGGAGGCACTCTGGATGCTATTGCAAATAGTGTGGCAAAATATACTGCACATAGAACGTTATCTGCAGCTAGTCCAGCAGTTTGCACTGATGGAGAGATCTCCAAAGCTTCCGCAATGGCAACATAATTGATAGCTGCAACCATTACAAACAAGGATATTTGAACTAAAATTCTCAGCTTTGAGACAAAAATTCCACAAAATTAATTAATGACATTATTTTCACAAGAAGAAACTCATGATAGAAAGGTGAAGAATACAAAATATCCAGAAAATTGACTGTAACAGACAAGAAAAGTTAAATGAACATTGAGAAATATAAAATTTCAGTCTTCGAAACATTTTAACACCAGTTTACTTGTGCAGATCATGTAAGCCTTTTGATCCAACCAAAAAACTCAGCACTAAAGTATGAGGAATTGTAAGCCCTTAGTTGAATGACACCAAGTTTACCAACACATCATTTGCAAGCGGAACTTGTTCAAGCTAACAAACATATATCAAAGAAACAGCAACAAACACCAGTAAAGTAGCAAGTACATTACCTCCGCCAATATGTCTACCCATGAGAGCAGCAGCTATCTTCCATGCATCTCCACCAAGCGACTGCATTGGCACCAAAAAGAACGCTACAACAGTTCCAACAGTGGTGGCAACTACAGATAAGGGAAAAATTAGCCTAATAAAAAAAACAATATCCAACTACTGATTACTAATACAAAGTATAATCTATAAGAAAAAGATGACAGACACATAATTATAAGAGAACTCCACAACAATTGGATAAAAAGATAACATATTCTAACTCTTGGTGGTTTCTAATCATTTGTCTGAATGCACCAGTGCATGCATTCAAGGAAAATTGGGGAGAAATTAAATCTGTGATCATCTTCTTTTCCAAGATCTTGAACTCAGGTTGGAAGGAGATGTTCATGAAAAGTCTTAACTAAACTACTTCTCTATATGAAATCAACTCGGGCCAAAAATAAAACATAAATAGCCATGAAGGAGTAATATACTAACTTGTGAAAGGAACATTTCATTATATGTTGACAGCATTCTCAAACTTATTACTTACTGCAGCATCCTTCTGGTTGCAGCAACCTAGTTCCATCTCCCAGTAACTTTTTGTCTTTGCTCTGCTGAAAGCTTCTACCATGTCCTCATTCCTGGAAATCTCAATTCTCAGCTGCAATGCATTCGCATTTAGCCAGAAGAGTTCGTTGATAGTAGCAGACATGTCCATTCAAAGAAATATGGATTTTTTACGAAACTAAGCCTTATTAGTAAACTATTTACGAATATAGACGCGTGGACAAACTATTTACGAAACTGAGCTTCTGAGGTAAAACGCTGCCTCGGTCAGCGTTTTTCCTCATTTTTATTTATTTAATTTGTTTTGAATTATGTATTTTGTGAAATACAAAATAAAAAAAAAAAAAAAAACTGAAATACACAAAAACGCTGCCTCAGTCAGCGTTTTTGTGTTAGGCTATAACAGGCCTTAAAACGCTGACTGAGGCAGCGTTTCATTAATACTAGAAACACGCTGCCTCAGTCAGCGGTTTTGCCTGGTATATTCTTCAGGCAGACGCAACGCATTCACTCTTCCTCAAAACTAAAAACTCAAACTCACTCTTCCTCAAAGCTCTGTCATCGCCGTCGCTGCCTCTGCCGCCGCCGCCTGCTGCCTGCCACCGTCGCCGCCGCCTACTGCCTGCTGCCGCCGCGCCTCTCCTCTTCTTTATAATCACATTTTTGGTACTTCTCACTTATTTGTTTTAAAAATTTTAAAACCTAGGTTAGTTTGATAATTATATAGTACATTGTTTTAATTTGATAATGTTGTTGATTATTCTAAGTTAGTTTGATGTAAATTGATAATTATGTTGATAATTCTAAGTTAGTTTGTTGTAATTTGATAATAGTTTAGTATAAAAGCCCTAAATTGATGTTAGTTTAGTAAGAAAGTTTATGATGAAATTGTGGAAATGTTTGGTAAAAATGTTGAAAATGTTGATGAAATTGTTGATATTGTTGATGAAATTGTTGTTTTAATTTGATAAAATAGCCTACATTGTCGTTTAATTACGAAAATTATGTTATGTAGAATACGTTGGTTGTTAGTGTGAATATGTTCGTTGTGTACTTTGTTTTGGTTGTTATGTGAATTGGAACAATGATGGTTAATTATGTTTGTAGTGTGAATTTCTTGGTTGTTATTGTGCGAATTGGTGGAGATTGCATGCAATTAAGATGTGTTTTTGGTTGTTGTATAGAATATGGCTGCACAAAATGCAGCTTTGTTATGCCAATGGGGGGGTGAATTTGTGTCTGATGGACCGAATGTCCAGTATAGTGGTGGAAATATGGAACCATTGCCACTTGGACCAGACATGACTTTCAACGATCTGATGAACGAGGTTCATAGCATTATTGGCTTTAACCGAATGAATGTACAACTTAACATTCAAATGAGGTTTGAGACTAATAATGCGGTTCAAGTGTTACCTTGTTCTAACGATAGACATTTGAAAGCTTTGAGGAGCGCTGTTTTAATGAGGGGTTATCCACATGAGATATATGTAGAAATAGTGTCTACGTGTACGCAACAAAGTACTCGACCAGATCAACAAGCTACCTATTTTTCCGGTTACACAGAGTCCTTCCGAATGCCCTCACAAGACATTCCATCAACTGAATATGGGATGGGGTCCTTCAGCAGACTGCTTCATGACGATCGGTTCCAGATGCCGTTGAGTTCACATATAGCTTCACCTGTATATGGTGGAACATCTACGACAATGTTTGGCCAATCTGGGCCTTCGACATCGAACACAGTTATATCTTCTCCCATGCAACTCCAAAGTTATTCACCTACGCAGCATGATGATCATACATCACCGTCTCAACCATTGGTAATCATCTTGAAAATCTACAACATATGGTGAATAACGAGTTGTCTCTGTATGATGCGCTCCGGGAAACAAATGATGAGGCTGAGAGCGAAGAGGAACCAATTCTGGATAACATGGATGTTGATTCTACAGACATGGAAGGTGGGGAGGCCATGGTTAGAACTCCTATTCCTTGGTTAAGTCAAGTAAATGAGAATTATGAGGTTGATCAATATTGGGCCGAATCAGGTAGTCATACAACATTTGTGATCGGGGGGGGGGGAGTTTGAGAAGGGTATGTTCTTTGAATCTAAGAAACTGCTTCAGGAAATGGTGAAGAAGTATTCTATACAAAGGAACCAATTCTACACCACAGTGACCTCGAATGAGAAGGTCCTTCATCTGCGGTGCAAGAAGAATTGTGGTTGGTCGCTACGAGGCACCAAAAAAAGTGAGCACTCAGATACCTTTACCATAGTCACATACAAAGGCCCGCACCGGGACACCTGTGTCACTGAAGTGTTATCTACAGATCATGCACACTTGGATTCATCCTTAATTTCCGATTTTGTGAAGTCTTTTGTGCAGAAAGATCCATGCTTGAAAGTTGAATTTATACAGGAACTCATATCCAAGCATTTTCAGTTCGACGTTACTTATCGAAGAGCATGGTATGCTAGGGAGAAAGCCATAGCTGAAGTATTTGGAGATTGGGAGAGTTCTTATGGCCGACTTCCGCACTTCATGGAAGCACTCAAACAGTCAAACCCGGGAACCGTTGTTGTATGGAAACACAAAGCTCTGGTAGACGATGTTTATTACAGCAACATGGAAGTGTTTGAACGAGTATTTTGGGCCTTCGGCCCTTGTGTTGAAGGTTTTAAACATTGTATGTCTGTCATCTGTATCGATGGGACGCATTTGTACGGGAAATTTAAAGGAACATTGTTGGTTGCTACAGGTGTGGATGCAAACTTCCAAGTATTTCCGCTTGCATTTGCGTTAGTCGAAGGGGAAAACATTTCCAGCTGGTCTTGGTTTCTGGGCTGCATTCGGGTTCATGTCACTCAACGGGATGGCCTCTGTGTTATATCTGATCGACATGCTGGGATCATTGCAGCAATGAATGACCCTAACGTTGGATTCACCGAGCCGCGAGCCTATCACAGGTTTTGTGTTCGGCACTTGGCTTCTAACTTGAAGACTCACGTGCGAAGAAACGACATGAGAGATATGTTCAAGGCTGCTGCGTACCAAAGGCAGGAAAGAAAACTGGTAGCTGATATGAGTTTGATCGGTCAGGCGTGTACCAAGGTCATACAGTATATTGTCCAAGTGCCCTTGCCTATGTGGTCTTTGTTTCACGATGCTGGTCGCAGATATGGGATATGTACTACGAACTTCTCAGAAACATTTAACAATGTGTTGAAGGGTGCTCGATTTCTACCTATCATGTCCCTTGTTGAATTAACATAGAGTCAATAAGTATTTCACTGATAGAAGGGAATTATCTCAGACTAGATCTGAACAGGGACTTGCATACTCCCCCAAAGTCACATCCATTATGGAGAAAAACATTGCAAAGGCTAGATATCACAAAGTGGAAGCGTATAACTGTCGACTGCATATATATCAAGTTGAAACAAAGAGGGGAGATAGAATTGGTAGAAAAGGAGGCCATAGACATACTGTTAACTTTCAGTTAAGAACGTGCACATGCAATAAACCACGGATCTTCCACCTCCCATGTTCTCATGTTCTAGCAGTTTATGTGAAGTATTCGATATCAGAGCGGCCATGGATGGACCGGGTACTGCAATCAGAGGCCTACGCAAACACATACGCTCCCCAATTCTGGCCTATCCCTTGTGAGACGACATGGAGAGAGAATGGAGGGCCTAAACTCATTCCCGACGACAGCATGGTACGAGGAGAAGGTCGCCCTAAGTCAAGACGCATACGCAATGAAATGGATGAGACCAACCGTCCCGCGAGCAAATGCGGCCTCTGTCACCAGCAGGGTCACAACAAGAGATCGTGTCCCTCTAGATCGACCGGGCACTAATTTTTTATTTTTTCTATTATCTAGAGTGATGTAGTAGAATAGTACGGTGATTGTATTTCTACATTTCAAATGATTGTAACAGTTGGATTTTTAGATTGAAGTATGAGATTTGAAATTCTGTATTTTGTTATCGCTTATATGTAATTTTTACTTTATAATTGTTGGATTATAACTGTTTATGAACAGATACCATGGACACCCGAGATAGGACACCCGGACCCACCGACCCTTCTGTCCTTACACTACATGACACACATCGTAGCGTTGACATTTGGAGTCAGTCGGTTGATCCGGCGGGCATACTGACATGCAGGCACTACACTGTTGCGTTCCTTGGCGATTGGGTTATCGATCCCCGCATTCTGCCTTTCGTGGAGTACGCTGGCTTCATGGGTATACATCGGATGGCGTTCAGAGAGGTCGACCCAGCGCTTGTTACTGCGCTTGTGGAGAGATGGAGGCAGGAGACGCACTCCTTCCATCTACCTGTTGGGGAGGCGACCTGACGTTGCGAGACGTGGCGATACTCACACGGCTTCCCATTCATGGGAGTCCTGTGTCTGGATCTGCGTTGGCCGATCCCCCCGGTTATGTAGCTCAGGTTCTCGGGGTTTAGCCAGGACCGGACGATATCAGGGGCGGCGGATTGAGGACCGGCTGGATACGCGACACTTTTCGTGTGTTGCCTGATGGTGCTGATGAGGCCACTATTGCGAGACATGCTCGAGCGTACCTTTTTCTGCTCATCTCGGGTGTGTTGTTCGGTGGCAAGAGTGGCAGCCATTTACAGATCATTTACCTGCAGCTGGTAGACCACGACTGGGAGCATATTCGTGGCTACAGCTGGGGCAGTGCTTGTCTGGCGATGTTGTATCGCCATCTGTGTAGAGCATCCCGCCGGGGTTCTCGTG
Organism: Chenopodium quinoa; assembly: GCF_001683475.1. Classification (NCBI taxonomy): domain Eukaryota; kingdom Viridiplantae; phylum Streptophyta; class Magnoliopsida; order Caryophyllales; family Amaranthaceae; genus Chenopodium; species Chenopodium quinoa. The sequence goes on from NW_018744167.1 coordinate 1,884,920, forward strand.
AGATCAGCGGACCGTTATTTTTGCTTCAGGTAACCTACCTATCTGTTAACAATTTAATTTGGAAAGTTCTTACTTAGTTTACAATTAACCTAGTTTTGTGTGTTTGATGTCCAGTATTGGTCTTGGGAGCACATCCATGTAGGCAGGCCAGGTAGGCCTGCTATACATCGTCAGGGGCAGCAGGATCAGGACCAGCAGTATGAGCGGTACATTCCTCCACCACGGCCTTCCGCTGACGAGGCGTACGCTTGCAGATGGGCGGTCCCCAAGCTGACATATGCGCATGCGGAGAGGGGCCTGCCGTACTACCGATACGCCCTTGATCGACTTACCGAGGATCAGGTGAAATCTTTAATTTGTTTATGAAATTGTTATTTATTATGTATACTCTTAACATATTTAATATGCACTAACCTGTTTATTATGTTACTTTTTATGTGTTATCGCAGATGACATGGGACCCGTATGAAGCTGATTTAGTTGCTGTCATGCCTCCACATCTGCTAGATCATCAGGCGCAGTGGCGTTCTAGGGTCCCCCTGATCTGTTTTGAGGTCGTCGAGGGTCACCTACCAGATCGAGTCATGCGACAGTTTGGACTGCGACAGACTGTCCCCCAGCAGTGTGACACTAGTGCCCGGCTGCACCGCATTGACCGTCGGGGAAAGAGCGACAGGAACTGGCGGACGGAGCATGCCCAGTACATTGACTTGTGGCATCGACGGTTGGAGTTCGTCGTCACTGGTGACCCCATCCACGGCGTTATGGATCCATACGATCCATACATGGAGTGGTACATGCGGATTACACGGCGTTTCATCAACCCCAGCTACACACCGCCATCCGCACATTACCATCCATCCTTTGACGTGATCAAGGGATATGTAAGTGTATTTGATTAACTTATCTTTATCAATTTTAAATTTGTATATCATTCAACTAACTCATCCTTAATTACTGCAGGCGTTGGATATGACGGCGATGGTTAACGCACTGTCGGACGTCCTTCCAGGCATACCTGAGCCGCCCAGAGCACAGGTCGAGCGGGTGCGAGATATAGGCATGGCTACCTTGCAGAGATATGGTCACGCCTATCTCGTCCACCCCCGGGACGATCATGGCGGCCACTCTAGTCACTCACAGTTCGAGGCTGGCAGAGTAGCTGTGGGGGTGATCCTTCGTCATTCACGGGCACAGAGGAGTACGACATTCGCAGTTCCGCGACCCTACGTCATCCTGATGACCCATCTTCTAGCCAGCTGACTCCGCCAGTACGCCCGAACCCATTTACCACGGTCCGTCACTACAGCCGTCGTCAAAGGCCGAGAGTGGACATACAGGATAGAGAGCCGTTACACCAAATTGATGAGTCAGAATAGGATAGAATTATCTGATTTATTTGCTGTAATGACCTTCTCTAGTTTGTTGTACATAACACTTACATTACATTATTATTTTAATAATTATTTGAATGAATTTATGTCTTGTTTGAATTTCAAATTCCTTATTTGTCCACGTTTGACTCATTTCGTTCAAAATAAATTGTGGATGTGGAGGTGGTGGATGTGGAGGAGGATGGGTGGTGGATGTGGAGGAGGAGGGTGGTGGAGGTGTTGGAGGATGTGGAGGAGGAGGGTGGTGGTGGTGGTGGATGTGGAGGAGGAGGGTGGTGGTGGTGGTGGATGTGGAGGAGGAGGGTGGTGGATGTGGTGGATTTGGAGGAGGAGGGTGGTGGATATGGAGGAGGAGGGTGGTGGTGGATGTGGAGGAGGAGGGTGATGGTGGTGGTGGATGTGGAGGAGGAGGGTGGTGGTGGTGGTGGTGGATGTGGAGGAGGAGGGTGATGGTGGTGGTGGATGTGGAGGAGGAGGGTGGTGGAGGATGTGGAGGAGGAGGGTGGTGGTGTTGGTGGATGTGGAAGGGGGTTGCACTGGCTGCTGTTGGGGGCCTGCTGTTGCTGCCTTCAGCCAGCAGATAAAACGCTGACTGAGGCAGCGTTTTATGCTTAGGTGTAAAACGCTGACTCAGTCAGCGTTTTTCTCTGTTATGGATACAAGAAAAACGCTGACTTACTGTATTTCCAATTATTTTTTTTAAATTTGTATTTCACATAATACGAAATTTTATAAAAAAAAATAATAACCAAAGGTAAAATTTCGTAAATAGTTTGGCCACGCGTCTATATTCGTAAATAGTTTACTAATAAGGCTTACTTTCGTAAAAAATCCAAGAAATATAGCACCAACTAACAAATTTCAGGCAACCAGTAGACCACCTGACTACTGGATCCTAAAGTGGTTGTACAAAAAGGGTGTGCTTAAGGTACAGGTGTGCCAAATGCCCCACTTTACTACGGGACTGACTGAACATTTCAAAATCTGAACATGACTACATAGTCTACATCATAAAAAAGACCAAATAAATGTCCAGGATTCCACATAAGGGATTGCCAGTACACATTAAATCTATAAATCTAAAGAATGCTACCTGATCCAATCAAGAATGCCAAGAGCAATTTCCCAGTAGATTTGATCACACTACGTATATCTGCTCTATATAACAGCAACGGGACAGCCAAAGGAAGCAGAAAATCCATGACAACTGAATATGCTTTCGCTTCAGAAGCAATAATCCCCAAGTTACTTGCTGCAAGCCCAACTAGTGTAGCAACTAACGGACCACTCAGGGCGCTTCCTATCTTAGTCTTCTCTGACCTGCAACCATGAACAACATTAACAATACCACAATTGATTCATCAACAATTACCCACCAACAACAAATATAACATCTGTGATCTGTCTCAATACTCTACTCAATTTTTCCAATGGCATCCTTCTCCGAGACAATGTTCAGATGGAATTTACGCCTTTCGTGTACAACTTTTCTGGATCAAATGACTACCACACCCTTTGGATAAATTACAAAAACTTAATTTGGGATGATAGAAATTCCAATTTTCTCACTATTGCACATTTCATGGTTAGGATTTGGAAAGTAAAAGAAACACCTATTTCAATATACTCAATACCTAAACTTTCGCAAACTTAACCTAAAAATCCAGTAATCTCACAATATCATACTTCTCCATACTAATTGCACATAGTTCAAGTACAAAATTTTCTCAAAATAGTATTCAATCTACAATTGGAAAAATTCAGTTTACAGCTGCTGAATTAGGAAGGAGAGAAAACAAACCAGAGACCGAAAGCGGCTGAGGCGAAGAGAGCAGTCCAGGTGCCCCATGAATCGGTCGGAGATATGATCGGCGACGACAACGACGATTTCACGGTGGTCAAAGGTTTGACCGACCTAAATTTCTTCGAAATTGCAGGGAAACTGAGCTTACGGTGATTGAGAATGAGGTTATTACCGAGGAATTCGGAGTTTGATGTCGACGAGTAGCTCTGTAAGTGTGGATTTTGATGCCGGAGACTCGCCGCCGCCGGCGATAAGTAGTGTGATTTTTGCGGCGGTGAAAGTACCGCCGATGGGAAGATTAACGGCATTGCCGGCGGAAGGTCGGCAGAGAGTGGCAATGGAATAGTGGTAGTCTAGTCTTCAGGTTGGCAAAGAGATTGGAACTCTGATAGTCTGTTAGAAATGGCCAACGGAAGACTTCCCTTTTTTTAAGTGCTCTACTTTTGACTTTTTGCGCTATTTATCTACTCAAATTTTACATAATGCTTCCTGGTTACTTGTGTGTTTTGGTTAATGACAAGCATGTTGAAACTTGAAACGCTAAGGGCTATGGTAACATTCAAGCAAATTATGGTTTACTCGTATCAGTTTATGTAAACGTTAAGGTACTTGTGAGATGCTTATGGTTTATGTAAATACTTGCATATTGAATCGCAAAGGCAAGCAAATTACGCGATTATTTTTACCAGCTCATGATATGGCTTGTTACACAGATCTTTTGATTCTATAGAATTCGCAGAAAATGTACCAATTTTTAAATTTGCCTTCATTCTTTGTCAAAGCTATTATGAGAAAACGAAATAGCAAAACTAGCAAAACAATCTCAAGGAGTAATGATCATTTGGAAGCTTCAAAATTTCATATCTGTAGCAACTTTCATGAAAGCTGATTTCTAACATTAAAAAATCCCTTCCCTCTGACAACTATATGATGCATAATTTATTTGCTCGACAATCAAATGCAAGTAATAATCTACCAAAATAATTTCTATAACTTACTCCTAATTTACAGAGAATCAGCAAGGTGCAGAAACAGTCAGGCTGTTACAGTAACCAACAGAGCACACAGGTGTAAATGTGCTAGTATCGCTTTCACTCATGAATCATTACGCCACGTTACAGATGAGAAACCATTGTTAAAGAGCTAGGATGAATAGTGCTCAACCTGCTTCTGCTTCTTTGCTCTACTGCCATCATCTTCCAGCACCTTCAACTTATTCTTTATTGCGGCAATTTTTGCACTTCGACTCATTTGTCCAGAAGAATTGCCTGAATGGATTGATCTGCTCACAACTCCAGCAACCTTAGATGAACTTTCCACCGTTTCAGCAGCAGATTTCTCGTTAGCAAGGCGTACAACCAAAGGGCGTCCACAAGCCAACCTCCCATGCATCTTCTCCTTGGCTAGTCTAGCTTCCTGCATGCTCACTTCAATGAAGAATGTAAGAGATTGTTTTTGATTCATCTTCTTAGCAGACCAACAATTAAAAAGGAAATTACAAGGATGGGCTTCAGTATATAAGCAGCTTACCTCTTTCGTGCTATACTGGACAAAAGCAAAGCCACGTGGTTCTCCTCGTTTTGGTCCCCGGGTGTGCAACAAGAAGTCCTCAGATTCAATCTTCCCAAATGGAGAAAACATCTTGAGCAGAGTAGCCCTTAATTGAGAAAAACCGCGTCACAAGGGCAGAAAATGGAGAACTTTTAAAATTTTATGCATAATACTTACTCAGAAATTCTATGATCAATGTTACCGACGTAAATCCTTCGGTCAGAGGTCTCGTTACTCATACCATTTAAATCCTGTGCAAAGAAACACCCAAAATTTACAAAGAAGATTTATTTCAGAAGAATGTTTTTGTCACTATAACCAAGTAAATGTATCCATCAAAAAAGGCACTTGAGAGCTAGGTATTTGTCAATGTATCCAATCACATATAACCAAACCGCTTCAAAAGCAGCAGTCCAAGAAATTTAAGATACATTGGACCACCAAGCCTTAGAAAAAAATAAATTAAACGAACCCAGGGAAAGACTTAATTCCTGATAACATGTTTTGACAAGAATTAACAATTTCACATAAAGTTCCAACTTCCAAGTACTGGAGTATGGACTCTATTACCCAACGAGCCATATTTGAAGTGATGGTAAAAAAAAAGGTTTTAAAAAAAATGATACTCCAATATGCAGACTATATATATACACTTGTACTGTATTATTTATCATCTCATCTATCAAGTCAATTCTTAAATCAGAAGTCAAATGAATTTGAAACATGTATTAGATATCATGCTGATGAGTGATGACAATGTAAGATGACCTCTCTCCGATTCTCCATCCCCAAAAAGGTCTAACTTGCTATTTTGAGATATTGAAGAAAAAAAATTACAAAGTTTATAAACAAAGGCTCCCCTGTTTCAGTAATATCTGTTATAGCAACATTCTTGGCAGTTGGCAATCACTATCCTAATATCCTCTGTCATAAGATTTAAAATCAAAGCAAAGCAAATTAATTGAGTATGAGAAACTAAAATCTTAATTAAAGTAGTAAGTTAGTAACATAACTCCCTCAAAAATGGAAGTAATATATGGAATTCTTAAATGACTTATAGGGAAACAGCAGTAGGTTCCCAAGTGTCTAGACTCTACAGCAAAGGATGGAGGTAATATATGAAATTCTTAAATGACTTATAGGAAAATAGCAGTTGGTTCTCAAGTGTCTAGGCTCTACAACAGAATTACGAAATTAAACAGTACCTTACGAGAAGACAGTAACAGAGTACATGCCATTAGATCACGAAACAGGGAAACAAGAAAAGTCCATCACCACAAGCTAAACAAAGACAAAAAAAAAAAAAAAACTATGACAATGGCATCAATAATAGCATTCGACCTCACATCAGTTCTAAAGTGGCCAGTTAGCCACCCTCTATAAGATTTGAGGCCACTAAGCTTTACATCTAGGAGTTGTGTGGTATGTGCATGCAAACTATTCACACATAGACAAGGCTATAAGATATCTTGCATTTACAACATGAAAATACATTACCATAATCTTGGACATGGAAAATGATGCCAATCAAGCAATGGTACCCACAAAGTCAGCAGCTAATATGAACCAGAGCATCACAATCTCTCTTCAACTGCATTCACAGATATCAAAAATCCTAATCAATTCACAAAAGAGTTTATTTCACATAAGTTAACTTCGTATGAAGATAACATCAAATTAAATTAAATACGGAATGCAGAAAATGGTTGTGAAAGGTAAGTGATTTATCAAGTAATTCAATCCTTGTTCCAACTCTTACAAGAAGCTGCCAGCAGAAACAGTTTTACTTAAATACCATGCAGTGCATCGAAACAGTTCCATTTTTTTACTCAATTACACAAGTTGATAGTACCCTTTCCTCCACCCATTATCGCAAATCTACAACTATAGTTAACTTCTAAATAAGTCTGCACTTAAATTGCAAAGGAATGAACTCTTAGATAATAGCATAGGAAAAATTGATAAAAATAATCCCAACTTTCGCCCATTCGCTCAAAATAATCCCAACTTTCGCCCAACCTTAGGTTTTAGAGAGGTAACAAATGGGTGGAAACCATTACCTTAGGTAATGGTAATTGTTACTCAAACCTTCCAACTAAACACTTAGTAACGGTAATGGTTTATTTGAATCCAATCCATTTCCAATCAAAAAACACTCCAACCAAACATGCTCTCAATGTGACTTGAATTCGTGAATGTTCATCCAACATAAATAAAGCTTAGAAAATTACAAGGAAAAAAAAATTACAACCATACAACTAATTATTCAATGATACTTGATGACAAGATTTGTTCTTTTGCCATTCCCATAAAAATTAACATATGCAAATTAATTTTGTAAGAATAACTCATTCAATTACATAAGAATGATTGCATACAACAAAATCAACAAACCCAAACTATAAAGTAAAAAAATCAATAGGAAAAGTTACAAAACCCTGACAACAAATATTTAAAAATTAAAATCGAATCCAAACATGAACTGGCAACGCAAAAATCACATATAATCTGAAATTCAATCAACAAAAGCCAAATAACGATATTTGAGTTGAAGAAGTATGAGACGAAGAAAGCAAAAATACCTTGATAAACGAGCTCCAGATTAATGGATTGTAGCTAACGATGTGATGATGGTAAGTATGAACCGACCGAGTACGATGATTCAAGGGTTTGAAGCGCCGACGATTACTGTGTCTCTCAAAATTTGGGTTCAAAGCAGGAATTTGGAAATGGTTTCTTTTTTCTTCACTTTATTGATTAGATAGGTAATTTGACATGTACTCCGTAAGGGTGATTCGTGATTGTTTGGGTTGATCCAGGACAAGATGGGAAAATTAGGCCCGGTACGACCTTACATGAAAAAGTTTGTGATACGGCTCGTGCCTTGCCTAAGCCTATGTCGATTCAGCAAGTATTTCAGAAATGATCTTATTAGGTCTTTTTATTTACGTTTCATTTATCACTAAATATATTCGTGATTAGTAAAATTATGCAAATTTCATATTTGGAAATCTATTGACCTCTCGTTTGATAACTTTTAATGTTAAAAATTATCAAAACAAATAAGACCAAAGTTTAGTCAAATATAGAAATCAAGTCGGATTGGATAATTTTTTTTTTTTAGGGCAACAGCCTAAATTGTGGTTTAAGATTAGCCAGCATGGCAGCATTATATTACATGTTACCACAAGCATGATTTTAAGTGTAGTTGTTGTCTAAATAAACCCAAATGAATTGTTGGTCACATGGCCCAACATAATCCAATGTCAAGCCCATAAGTACATAATGGGTTTTTAAGTTGATCATGTGGAGGAATTAGGCCATGTTTGATTTAGTTTATTTTGATTTTATTTAAGAAAAACAAGCTCAAATAAGTGAAGACAATAAATTCAAATAAAACATTAAGTTCATATAAGTTCAAGTAAATTTTTTTTTCAAATGAATAACACAATTTTTAGACAAAAATAAATTAAATCGGATAACATAAGATTAATATTAAAAGAACCTTACCTTTTGTTCTACTATAATGATACAATTTAGGCTTGATAGTCTAGCCAAGTTTATTGGGTTAAAAACTTTATACCAACTTGTAAAAACTATAATTTCTTATCAATAAGAAAGTGTTTGGTTCCCAAATTCCGTGTATAAAGTACTCCGTATTAGGGTTTGTTTGGTTGTATGTAGGAATTGCAAATACCTTGGAAATTTGATTTCCCATAAAATTGAACTTCCTAGGAAATTCTAAAAAGTGTTTGGTTAACCAAGGAAAGTGGAAATTCCCATGAGAAGTTCCACTTACCTAGGTCCCCCTACTTAATTTAGTTCCTTTATTTTGTGGGAAAGTGAAAATTCCTAAAAATTTCTACTTCCCATGAATTTGTCAACCATACACCATGGACTCTACTTCAATCCTAATTCAATTACACTGATTTTCTATTTAGGGTGTCTAATTTATATTCTCATTTTCATGTTTGTAATTTTTTTGCCCTAATTTTTTTCTCTTGAACTTGATATCACATTTAATTTGCCCACCCTTTTTTTTTTCCCTTTTCATTTGTCATTTGCTTTGGGCAGTTAGTGTTTGTTTAATAAAATAACAAATTCTAATGGCATCCGGCATCCCACATTCTTGGCCCATGCCCATCCCCTTCATCGGTTCATCCGGCTCATCCCATATTCCCACATACCAAATACTCCTTTAAAGTAGTTGAAAAAAGGTGCATTCCAACTAATTCATGGTTGTCATTATTCTCATTAGCATCCAAAGAAAGTCAGCAAAAGCTTATCGCAAGTTCAATGAGATTCTGCACTTTTATGGTATTGCTACTTCCTGGTGGAACTTGTGCCTGTGATCACTACTTTAGGCTTTTAGCTACCAAAATGGATTACCCATTGCCTATCACATTATCGGAAAACAAATTTTTTTTTTATTTTTTTATTGTTCACCTTTAATTAAATTTTTTTTTTTTTTTTAATTAACAATCTTATTCAACTTATTTTGGCTTCTTCTCCACAATCCAAGGTAAACTAAAGCATACTTCCTCCGTTTTTTTATATTTGCAACACTTCCTAAAATGAAAATATCACAATACTTGCAACACACTATAATTAGTACTCCTAACTATCTCTCACCCTCATTTTAAGTGTATTAAATCATACGGGCCCCACTTTTCTTAAAAAAAAACAGTAAAAAAGTATGTGTTGCAAGTATAAAGAAACGGAGGAAATATGATATACAATTAAAATTAGATTAAAATTATGCGAGTACAAGCTTAACATAGACCATGTTCTTTTAAACTTAAGTAAGATGAATTGAATTGAACTAATTTGAATTGAGCTAAACTACACTGAACTAAACTGAATTGAAATTAAATCCTGAAAATAAGTTCGAATAAATAAGATCATAGCCTAAGCCTATCCATACATCATCGAAAATCAATTACATCACCATTAATCGTTTACACCGTATTCGGGTTATGTGCACATAAATAACACAATCTATGACAAATAATCCAAACCCTTAAGTCAATCTGCTAAAGAGTGCAAGAAATTTCATTCATATGAAAATGGAAATGTGAATTTTTGACAAAGTGGTCTTTTGGGCCCGCCATAAAACACGCGTCTTCCAAAATGTTGCATAAAACAATTTTCATATCCATGTGAACTCAATGCTGGATACACCAACGGTCCAAATTCTTCTTTTTTGTCAAATATAAAAATTCCTTAGTTTTATTCTAAAGCTCAATGATTTACATCACACTCACTCAAACAGTACCCATAATTTGCTATAATGATATGAAATTAAGCTAAATAACACAATTTTTCAGTGAAATCTAGCTAAAATATGGATACCCAGATGAATAATTTCCTCTTTTCTTTGCTAATTTTCTGTTTAATGACCTCTTTTTCTGCTGCTGACTTTAATCCACCTGATAATTACCTCATAAACTGTGGTTCAAGCTCAAAATTTACAATTGAAAATCGTGTTTTTATTGGAGATTTAACAAAACCCAGATTTCTTAAAGTTGATTCTTCTTCTAAATCATCACCAATTTCAATTTCTAACCCAAAACCATTACCAAATTCTCCCCCAATTTACAACACTGCTAGGGTGTTCATAGGTGGGTCCATTGCTACATATGAATTCAGCATCAAATCAAGGGGTATTCATTTGGTACGTCTTCATTTTTCGCCTTTCAATTCACAGAATTATAATCTTAGTTCTGCAATTTTTAGTGTTTCTGCAAATGGGTATTCTTTATTTCATGGTTTTAGAGCTTCTAAGTATTTTTTGAGGGAGTTTATAATGAGGGTGGATTCTGATACGCTTAAAATTGTGTTTACTCCTGATGGTGCCGAAATCGGGTTCGGGTTTGTTAATGCTATTGAGCTGATTTCTGCTCCTGATAATTTAATTCTTGATTTTGGGGTGATGTCTTTGGAAAATTATGGTACCAAGGAGTATAAAAACATGTCTTCCCAAATTTTAGAGCCTGTTTTTAGAATTAATGTGGGTGGTTTGAAATTAACCCCTTTTAATGATACCCTTTGGAGGAATTGGATTCCAGATGATGATTATCTGGCTTTACAATCAGCTGCTAGAAAAGTAAGCACAAATCATGCTCCTAATTATAAACTTAGTGGTGCTAGTGAGGAGGTTGCACCAGGTAATGTGTATATGACTGCACAAGAGATGAATCAGAATAATATGTCAGGCCTTTCTGATTTCAACATAACGTGGAATTTTCCTGTGATTGATCATGTAATGTATCTTGTGAGGCTGCATTTTTGCGATATCGTGAGTATTGGGCTTAATCAGCTTTATTTCAATGTGTTTATCAATGGGATGATGGCATATAAAGACCTTGATTTGTCGGCCCTTACATTCCATACGCTTGCATCTCCTTATTATCTTGATTACGTTGTGCAAATGGACCATTCAGGGCCTATTCAAGTTAGTGTTGGTCCATCTTCATTGAGTACTTCTTTGAAGAAGAATGCTATCTTGAACGGAGTTGAGATCATGAAGGTAGTGAACAGCAAGGTTACTGAAGCCGGATCCAAGAAAAATCATATGTGGGTCATTTTGGGTTGTGTCCTTGGAGGTTTTGCTGTTTTGAGCCTAGTGTTGGTTGCTGTTTTGCTTACACTAAAATGCAGGAGGAAAAAAAAACCTGCATCAGAAAGTTTAGGTTGGACTACCTTGCGTGTGCCGGGAGGAAGCGTGTATAGTAGAGTTACAGAAAGTAGTACCTCTCCGCACAGGAATGGATTGAAGATTCCTTTTGAGGAAATACAGTTTGCGACCAACAATTTTGACCGTACTTTGATAATTGGTACTGGCGGATTTGGAATGGTGTTCAAAGGGGTTCTTAGAGATGGTACAAAAGTTGCTGTGAAACGAGCCATGCCGGGGTCCAGGCAAGGTCTTCCAGAATTCCAAACGGAAATATCAGTTTTATCAAAAATCAGACATCGCCACCTTGTTTCAATGGTTGGCTACTGTGAAGAGCAATCAGAAATGATCCTAGCATATGAATACGTGGAGAAAGGACCGCTGAAGAAGCATCTATATGGTGGTAAATCACCTCCATTGTCTTGGAAGCAGAGGCTTGACATTTGCATTGGTGCTGCTAGAGGTCTTCACTACCTTCATACTGGTTTTGCTCAGGGGATCATCCATCGAGATGTCAAATCAACAAACATTTTACTTGATGAAAGTTATGTTGCCAAAGTGGCTGATTTTGGGCTTTCAAGGTCTGGCCCCCATCTTGATCAGACCCATGTAAGCACGGGTGTAAAAGGTAGCTTTGGTTATCTAGATCCAGAATATTTTAGAAGACAGCAGCTAACAGATAAATCGGATGTATATTCCTTTGGTGTCGTGTTGCTCGAAGTTCTTTGTGCTAGACCTGCAGTAGATCCCCAGCTAACAAGGGAACAAGTAAATTTAGCTGAATGGGCATTAGAATTTCAAAAGCAAGGCCTTATAGAGGAAATTGTTGATCCCCATCTCAAGGATCAGATAAAACCAAGCTCACTAAAGAAATTTGGAGATACAGCACAAAAATGTTTAGCTGAATATGGTGCTGATAGACCAACTATGGGAGATGTTCTGTGGAACTTGGAGTATGCATTGCAACTTCAAGAGGGTCAACCTACTACAGAGACAGACGATACTAGTGACACATTTACTTCAGAGATTTCTGTAACTAGAATTGTTCCTCGTGGTCCTAACAATGTTATTCCTGTTGGTGATACAAGTGATGAGAATTTAGGCAAGTCTACTAGTGACGTTTTCTCTCAGTTGGTGACCAATGAAGGCAGATAGTCTACACTGTGGTCCAGCAAGTTCTAGCTTGTAAATGTTTTTCAGCATTGTATATTATCGGTAATCATCTAAAATTTCATACTCTTTGAATTTATTTTGGGGTTCATGATTGTATTATTTGGTCATAATTGCTTCATAATTGCATACTATTGTTGTTTTTACCTGTAAGTGTGTGGTAGTGTGGATGCTATCTGCAGTGTGCTCTAACTCACAAATCTATTCTCAGGATATTTATATTAAGGTCATTAGCTACAAGGGAAAAACATACGCCCTCTAATTCAAAACAAAAATCGTTTTAACAATTTTTCTCACATATCAAGAAGCTGATTAGTGTGAGTTAGTAATTCAGTATTGTTGAATATTGTGTGGATACTATAAAATCAATCAATCAATCAATCAAAGCTTTAATCCCATAAGTGGGGCTTTGATTGATTGATACTATAAAATGATTTATAATTTTTTACTGAAATTATATACTTGTATTAAAAATGACAATTGAATGTTGCATAGGTGTTACATATTGCATTGTAGCTGTAGTAAATGGTGGTCCCTATGTATCTACTATGGGGTTATCATGCCATTTGCTCTATAACACAAGTTGCATAACCACTATAAACAAGCGAGGCATTCCACCTACATGAGCTGTTGAGCAAAGCACTTTTAGACTTTTATGTGGTTGCTCATCACTATAGTAGCTCTTGTATCTACTGCTTGCAACTGAGTATTGTAAAACTCACGAGGTTGCATAAAGTTTTGGGCTGAAGCTGATTCGGTTGGGAGTTTAACTATGATTGGTGAGCTTATCTTTTGCTGCTATCGAGTCTTATTCCCCATATTAATAAGCTGGCTCCCGTAGCAGTATTTCATTTGTAGAGTAACTGTACTCTTCAATTGAATCTGCCATTGTAATGTTGGGGAGCCACTGCGAGTTGGAAAGTCCCAACTTCTGCGGAAGTCCTTGGCTGCTATTGTTTACCAATTAGGATCTGCTTTATTGTAATAAGCTTTACAAGGGAGGAAGATGGAAGTTCATGTTTTTTAGACTGTCTTCAGTACGTTGGCAAGGATTTCACTTCCTATTTAGTTACATGCTTTTAAATTGGATAAACTGAGTGACCTTGTTGAAAAATTCTTTTGTACTTTTGTTCTTTGTTATAGTGCATATATTCCTTAATATCACTTCATTTGCCTTTGCTAACAAAACCGAGCTTCATTGCTTTGCCAGGACTCAGAATTTATGCCACTTCTTGTTTTGGTTAAACATTTATGGATTTCTCCAAGGTTTCTTGTACTCCATACTAATCATTAATAGCATATAATTTTTTAATGTCAGATTGGATACTGAACCGTTGGCTATCAGAATATAATTATCCTGTTACATTGCATTTAGTTTAGAGAGCCATTTTCTTCGTTACAAAAAGTTGCTTCTTTTGGTTAGTTAATTCTGATATCTTGTGCTTATTGTAATAGATTATAGAAGATGGCGAGATGCAGCATAGGTAATGCCAAGATGAGGTCTCATGTTTGAACGAATTACAGAATTCTTGGATGATTACATCAGGCTAAAATATGGAGGACAAGATTGCAGTTACCTATAATCCGTTTGGTAGATAGTAATGGTAATGAGCTTGTGTAAGGAGTTCCTCATTCCAAAGTCCATGACACTGCAATTCTGTTTGGCTTGTTATAGGGAATATTTCAATTACGAAAGTGAGAGTAATATGATTCAGGCATTAAACATGTTCCAATACATCTAGTTAGGTGGTTGAAATTTTGATTCTTTGTAAATTGTAAAGGCAATAGTACACAATTTGTTCCTCTTGCCACAGATTGAGGTCTACAATCTATATCCACACGTTAAGATATTGTATGTACGGTATGGATGTCCATGTTTGTATTAATGAACATCCGTGAATTCAAAAGCAGATGTGCAAATTAAATTGCTCATACATTCATCCTTGCATTCCGCCGGTGATCACTTATTCTCTTCTTACACCACTCTGTACTTAAAAGCAGTTCTATAAAACCAGATGGCGACAATATATATTACAAACTATTATACAGAACTCCAGCTTTTCCTGAATTTCCATAGAATTCCATAATTAACACTAATCAAACTGGATGGATTTCTGGGAAAGGGTTGATCGAGAAGAGTAAATAATCATCAAAGATGAATTAATAAGAGCATTGATGCCATAAAAATTGAGGTGGCCTGCGAAAGATGCAGATGTCTTGCTGCCGGTAAACAAAAAAAAAAAAAAAAAAAAAAAGAGGAATAGGAATTGGAACATTAATGCCAACCTGACTTCCAAAATTCACTAGGATCAAATTGAAGGTCAAGCAGCAGGAGGAGCCTATCCAAAACCAGGCAGAAGAAATTAAACTAACTAGCATAAGGAATTAACAAAACATAACAAGATAAGTTAACTAACAGAAGTTTCTGCACCTTATCAAGGATGTAGCAAAGCCAACAATCTCTACAATATGGATATCATCAAATTCAACAATTTCTTTTTTCTTTTCTGCATTGGATTGCGGGGCAAGATGAGGGTGTATTAACAAATAAGCCAGGAATAAAAATTGAGGCTCTGGCTATTTAGTGAGACACCTTATTACAGCATCCCCTACTGTAACATAATTAGATACACATGCATCAAAGGAGCATGCTAATTTACAAATATCATTCACCAAGACTTGAGTTTCTGACTTATCTATGGATCTGTATTGGATTAAAGCAATGAGATGGAGGCAATCTGTTTCTACCTCAATCTTTGTGAACCCCCCCTTCAAATGAATACCTCAGACCGCACAAATAGATGTTGCATCAGATTGTGCTAGAGCCATTTTCGCCACCAATCCTCTCCCTATGGCCATGGGAACATCCTCCTCCCTATCTCTTACCACCATGCCCTAACCAACTCTGTTACCCATGATTGTAGCATCCAAGTTGAGCTTATACCAGCCTGCATTAGGTGGCTTCCAAACAGCTACTCAGTAGTGGCTCCAGGCACTCTTCACGAGCACACAGCTGGTTCAACTTTATCAAGAAATCTCAGAGCTTTTGCACATACCAAGGGGGTTCTATCCTCCTTTTCTCAAACATCTGAGAGTTTCGGGTGTTCCATATTTGCCACAGAAACATCATCAATATCTCCCAGGAGCCATTAATGACACATACCTTCACAGCATTTTCGCACCAAGCTATCATACTTTTGAGGACATTCCCCTTTAACTCCAGCCTAGCATGGGATAAGCACCATAATATTTAGCCTCTGCCGAAAAAGAAAAATAGAATGGTCATAATCCCCAAATATTCTGACAATAAACAGAAAAAGAAAAATGATTGCAACTCCTTTAGACCCTTAGTCAATTTCTGCACCCATATTCTGGATGGCCTATGTGAAAATATTTAATCATCTATGATGATTTTATTTTGAAAGCCATTGGATCATTCTAAGGCTGAATTTGATGAGCCCATAAAGAACCCAAGCAGTACAAATTCCAAATGCTTAAAATTACATCTCTGTCTGATGGATCAAATGAGATGTGCTGCTGAACTAGTTTTAGCATATAACAGGCCTTTGAAACATGAGTTTCCTGGGTATTGAGAATTTCCAGATAACCTACATTCAGGACTAACTCTATAACAGGTGGCACAGCAAGATGCAGCTACAGAATTAAGTTTCAATACCTGGTTCGGCTACTTGCTCATGACTGAACCAAGGTCAGCATCAGGTGATGTTCCTGGCTTTCTGCATTCACTTTCATTGCTTTGGCAGCCTCAGCCAACTTGCTTTCCCTAATAAAATTTACATAAGTTAGATATTACGACAGATATTTACTTTTTTTCATGATAAGAAGAGCATCTTCAACTTAAATGGAATACATCTTTGTGGTCTACACAAAATATAAATCTTGTGGATAAAATAGCTATTTTCTATTCATTTACAAAGTCATGAGTATGACATAACTCAAGCCTTAAACAAATGGATTATAGATGAATTTGCTTCAGTATTGCAATTACAACTTTTTTTTAGAGAGAGGTATTGATCCAGAACCAGGATAGGATGCACTTGACTTTGTACATTGCATCAGAGCCTACTTATGATATAATTTGCAACAAGTGCATAATAGCTAAAAATTGTATTGTCAGCATGCACAAGCCACTAATGGGATGCAAAGCAAATAGCAGTTGAAATTCTTGAAAAACAGCAGAATCTGGGGATGTGATTAGACTAATGGTTCATTCTTCTCAACGCACATTCTCCATACAGTTTACCAGCTGTTTCTCTGGTTGAAAGTCTAATCTTGATCTCAGTCTCCTGATGAAATATGGTTCATTCTTCTAACCTAAACGCTCTTAACAAGGGAGAGATCAGGAAGATACACCATATTACTTTAAGGTAAATTGCTTTTAAAACACGGCAAACTGTACTTTGTAACGAAAACACTGTTAACAAGGGAGAGATTAGGAAAATACAGCATATTTCTTTAAGAAGGCAAATTGCAGTAAAAAAAAAAAAGGCAAACTGCACTTTGTGGCCAAAAAAGGCCTATTTTCACAATCTCATGTTCTCTTCAAAATTAAGTAAATGTGGGAATACCAGCCCTAGGCTACTAACAAAATAAAGTACATTGAATCACTCATAAGCCTTTTCCCAGTCATCTACAACTTCTGCATTGTCATCAGGAGTGCCCATAAGCTGCACAGTTGCACTGCTTGATGGCACAGTCTTCATTTCCCTCTCAGAAGTGGATTCAGCAGCT
Organism: Chenopodium quinoa; assembly: GCF_001683475.1. Taxonomy (NCBI): domain Eukaryota; kingdom Viridiplantae; phylum Streptophyta; class Magnoliopsida; order Caryophyllales; family Amaranthaceae; genus Chenopodium; species Chenopodium quinoa. The sequence continues at coordinate 1,902,267 of NW_018744167.1, forward strand.
GCAGTTCTTTTGGCAAAGTCCAAGGCTCTTGCTGATGACTCTATTGAGCTCAAAGAAGAATCGGGATTCAGAACTGTCCAGCGGTTTGTTGTCGAGGTAACTGGGGCCTCACGACCTTTAGATGATGTAGACGGTCCCACATCAGCAGTAACACTGCCACCGGACCAGTCCTCTTCACCCCATGAATCTTCAACCCAGCTATTAGTTTCCTTTACAACAGCTTTTTTCCAGGGATTACCCTTCAGAGCAGAAGAAGCTGCCACCCCTCCCCAAGCAGATGCTGCAGCAGCTCCAGCACCTCCAACACCAATATGTTGAACGACAGCAGCCCCTTGATAAACAGATCCATTATCTAACCTTCTCATAGCAGTAGCTGCACGAGCAGGATCGCTGAAAACAGCAAGAGCATTCTTGTCATTCAACCACACCAGTTCACACTCACCACCAAAACGCAGAACCAATGTGCTGATGTCTGCATCACTTGGGAGGTCAAGCAGGGCAACAACATGCCTAGGATCCATATCCACCAAAGGGTCAAAAACAGGTGGGTGGTGGACACTCACTGCAGCTGAACCCTTGGGCCCAATAATACGAGCTGGAGCTTTGGATTTAGCAGTGGCATGAACCACTATGAAACGCCTAGGCTCCCAACCAGCAGCATTGATTGAGAGTTTCCATCTCTCCGCTATTAACCGGATTGCATCTCGCTTATCCTTCAGCATTGGACAAAAGACATGAACTTTAATATTGCTGCCACTACATCCTTTGCCTTTACCAAGTACCAGGTGTTTGCATCTCTCCTCCACTGCGAGTACCCATTTTGGATCACGGCGAAGTAACTCTGAAACCACTTGTGAAACAGCTGCATTCTCTCCAAAATGAAGAGCATCCAGACTAGGCTGAGAAATATCAAAAGCATCTGCAAGAACACGCTTCCTCTCAAGCTTGGCACATTCATCGTCACACATGAGCTTCCTCTGTCCAAGTGGAACTCTTTTCTCATTTGCTTCCACAGGCTGAAGTGGTGCTGGCAGCTTCTGTAGAGTAGAAGCTTCAAGCACATTAACAGCACTAAAGCCTAAATTGCTTCCCCCAGCATCACAAGGCACCGTTGCAGTAATTCTGCCACAAGAGCATGTGATTGTCACAGGAAATTCACATCTTGACTCAGGACAAGGAGTTGTAGGGTGGCAGAGAGCTTGACAAGTGTGTCTACAGTCTCTCCTCGGAGCACCGCATACTTGCCCACAAGAACCCTTCACGGCAGGATCTGACGGTCCGCAAGATGGATCACATGGTGCCGGGTGGCAACTCCTGGAACAAGAATGCAGTCCACATCGCCTCGTCTTTCCACAAAGTTTGTTACAAGTTATGTCCTTTGACCCACAAGGAATGTTGCGAAGAACCACATGTCCACCAACACATTCCTTTGCTATGGGAACTGAACAAGGAGGGCAGTCTCCAAAATGGCAGCTGTGAGTAGATTGGTGGCCACAAGGCTGAGGAACTGAACATGGATATTGGCATGAGGGAGGAGGGGTCCCACAAGGTAGGGGTGGCGGGATTGAAGTCCTTCCACATGCACATGTAAGGTCAGTAAAAATAGTTTCCATGCAGGGAGGACAATGACCACAGTGACAGAAGGCTTCACAAGAATGCTGCCCGCATTTCAACTTCTTTCCACAAGGCATGGAACAAAAGTGTGGGTTCCAATCACCAGATGCAGTGTTTCTAGAATCAGAAAGGGGGCAGCAGCGCTCACTACACCGATGCCTTCCACAATTCTTCTTACGCCCACATTGCCGATCACAGACAAATTTCTCACTGGCAAGGGTGGTCTTATAGCATTCCACAGTTCGAGAAGTTGAACCACAACGGCATTTCTGAGTGACTAGCTCAGAGCAAGGAGGACAATTTCCAGCATGACACTTATCCTTACAGTAATGTTTATTACAAGGAAGAAGCTTGCCACAAGTACCTGAACATGTAGAAATTGGGTCCAGACAGCTCCTTCGCCAAACCCTGAGGTTTGTCTTGCCACAATAACAGGTCTTTACTTTGCCGGGCAAGAATTCACACTCCCCACATGGGCCTGGGTGACAAATTTCAGCACAAACATGGTTTCCACATTTCAACTTCTTTCCACATGTAGAACTACAAGAGTAAAGACCATCATCCGGCCTTATCTCTCCCTTCAATGACAATTCTCCACAAATAACCACCTCAGACTTCTTCTTACAGAAGCAAGAGGAATCTATGGGAACCTGGCAAGGCTCACATGGACCCACATGACAAATTTGATCGCAGTGATGACGCCCACATTCAAGAATCTTATTGCATACCTCACCACAAGTATAAACAGATTTCCGTTCAGAACATCTCGTTGTAATTACTTTCTTACCACAAGGACAAGGCCGAGGAGGAGCAAAAGCCTTGCAAGGTGGACAAGGACCAGGATGGCACTGCAACACACAAAGATGGGGACACATATCCTCCTTGCTTAAATCAGCTCTAGGAAGTTCCCTCTCCAGTGATTTTCCACAAGGCTCACCGCAAGAGTGCGGTGTCAAGTATAGATCAGATGGAGGATCATGCCTCTTCCCACAGAAGCAAATATAACGAATATCCTTAGATGTTGTTAGCTGCACTGCCTGACATCCAGGACACCGCCAATTATATCCCTGAAGCTTCTCTGCAGATGTATCAGCAGAAGTTGGTGCACGAGCCCATTTCTTAATACAATTCAAATGGAAAATAGAGTAGCAACTCGAGCATGACCAAACAGGAGCGTTCCTCCTCACCATATCATAACAAATCATACATTCCACAATCCCCTTGCTTAACTTCTCCTGAATTTCTTGCACCAACTGAGGCAAAACCGAATCCACAACATTTCCTCCCCATTTCTTCTGATTACTTTTATCCTTGTTAACAGTTCCTCCTATCTCTCCCACACCCTCCCTTGGCTCATTTCGCTCTCTTCTTAAATAATGTGGTCGACCCATATGACTACGACCCCCACCACCACTGCCGCCACCACCTCTAAATCCTCGACCCCCTCTACTATTCATTTGCCCTTGCCTCTCTCTGTAATCTGTTTGCCCCTGCCTCTCTCTACTATCCATTTGCCCCTGCCTCTCTCTACTATCCATTTGCCCCTGCCTCTCTCTATTATCCACTTGCCCCTGCCTCTCAAAGACATTGCCATCGTTTCGACCAGCATACACATTAAAGACATTGCCATCATTTCGACCGGCATACACATTAAAGTTCGACGGCGGGGAGCTCAAGATCCCAGGAGCTCTTGCGACCCACTGTTGGGCCTGGGCCTGCTGGCGACCATTTTGTCCAGAAAACCTTGTACGATCTCTACTATCAATCTGAGCTTGAAAACTCATAATTCCAACAATAATCCCCAAAATCACACACTCCTCACTCACTCACAAAAATTACCCTTCAAATCAAATTGGGTATGTACAAAATCCACACAAAAAAAACAACCCTCGAATTTAACTTTTAAGTTTCTTCTTACACCCTGAAATAATTCCATACAATTAATCAATTACAAAGAAATTCATACATATCGTTACAAAATATAACAAACCCCACATTATATATAACAATTCTAAACATTTTTGGTAACTTTCCGGATTATCTAGCAACCCTATTGCCCAATATTGAAATACCAAAATATATAAATATATATATAAATAAATAAATAAAATAGCAAGAAAGTGCAAAGTTCCCAGAAAAATTCAATCAAAATCAACCAAAAAAAACACAAATTCATAGAAAATATAAGCAGAAATCAGCATGAACAAAGAATACTAACCTGGGATAAAATTTGGGAAAAATTAACAATCCAATTTGTCCCTTCAAATTTCTCTTTTCTCTCTCTCTCTCTCTTCTCTTTCTCTTGTGATTGAAGAGACTTGGGCAGGAGAAGTTCACGGAGATCTTCTGGAGAGAGAGAAATGGGGTGCGCTGAATTTATACGGGAACCCAGAAAAATCAATACTTGGAGACCAAGCGAAAGGAAAGAGAGATGAATAAGGATTCTTGTAGGCCAAGAGAAGGAGTCGCAAAATATGACTCGTGTAGAATTTTGATAATAAAATAAACGGCTATTTCACCAAATGTCATTGAGTAATTTCGAAATTCACCAAATGTCATCGAACTTTTCCAAATTCACCAAATGCCACCGAGTTTTAACAAAATTCACCAAATTTCATTTCCGTTAGTTGCCGTCAATGTCCGTTAGTTGACCGTTAGTTATACCCCACCACTTGCCACGTGTCACCTTCTGATTGGTCCGTTTTAAAAAAATATATATTTTTTTAATAAAATTAAAAAAATAACAAAAATAAAATTAAAAACTTTTAAAAATAGTAAAAAAAAATTAAAATAAATAAAAATTACAAAAAAATAAAAAAAAATAAAAAAAAATAAAAAAATTAAGAGGTGGCAGCCACCACCTCCTCCGTGACTGCCCACCCCAAAACCCTAGCCACCACCACCTCCTCCATGACTACCCACCCCAAAACCCTAGCCACCACCACCCCTGCCGCCAGGGCTAGCACCGGAAGGCGCGCTGGCCTCCGGCGACCCCTCCCCTACCCCGTTGCAACCCCTTAACCCGCAAAACCCCACCCCCCTTCCTCCACCACCCCGAAATACAGTGGGGACTGGGGATTCGCCGGTGGGTCGCGACAGGAAAGGGGAGGGGGCTGCGACGGGGGGAGGCGAAGGGGAGGGGGGCTGTGACGGGAAAGGGGAGGGGGCTGCGACGGGGAGAGGGGAAGGGGAGGGGAGCTGTGACGGGAAAGGGGAGGGGGATGCGACGGGAAAGGGGAGGGGAGGGGGTTGCGACGGGATAAGGCTAGGGGATGGGTCGCCGGCGGCCGGCGCGCCTGCCGGTTCTAGCCCCGGCGGCAAATGGGTGCGGCGGCGGCGGCTTCGTGGGCTGGCCGGTGGCAGGCTGGTGGTGGCAGCAGAATTTTTTTTTTTGTTTTTTTTTATTTTATTAATTTTTTCAAGTATTTTACTATTTTCCATTTTTTAAAAATTTTTTCAACTTTTTTTTTATAATTTTTGTTTAATTAATTTTTTTTAAAAAAATGGACCAATTAGAAAGTGACACGTGGCAAGTGATGGGGTCCATTAACGGTCAACTAACGGTTGTCAGTCATTAATGGCATTTGGTGAATTTTGTTAAAACTCGGTGGCATTTGGTGAATTTGGAAAAGTTCGATGGCATTTGGTGAATTTCGAAATTACTCAGTGGCATTTGGTGAAATAGCCGTAAAATAAACCGACTTTTGTTGAGCCCATATTGTGTAAGTTGGGCTATCTATATTTTTATGGTACATTTTTATCCTAGGACTAGGATCATGTTCTCTATCCCATCCCACCTTTTGTTATGGTGTTCGTGAAAGAAGAAGGGGTGTGCGCGATACTAATGGGCATTTGAAAAACCGAAAAAAATGATGTGAGCGATGATGTGTGATGATGGATTGTGTGTATGTAATGTTTTGATTTGGTGCATCGACAATGTATATGTATGTACTCTAAATTGTATTATTGTCACACGTGTTTAAAATAAATTATGCAAATATATAAAAGAACAAAAGATGTGTGAAGACAACCTGCATATGTTGAGTGTTGATTTGACAAGATTTTGCATATACTATGCATGTATTAGTGTAATGCATATTCCATTGATGGCTTCATAATGTCCATCATATTCCAAGAATTCGGGACTGGTTTAGATTCATGTTGCCTAATAAGCTGTAGGGTTGTATGTTGGATAAACCTATTTTGGTTGCATTAAATAATGAATTGTGAAACCTATTTTGTATGTTGGATAAACCTATTTTGGTTGCATTAAATAATGAATTGTGAAATTGAAATTAAATACAATAATAAAGCATCATACTGAAAGAAAAAAAAAAGAAAAAAAGTCAATTAAGGATATATATTTTCCATGTTTGCTCTTGCATATTTTGGACTCTAGCTAGGTCATACGTGCATTGCACGTGTAGTTATTGAATATAGAAATATAATATTGGCTTAGATTTCCAAAATCATATAAATCGTTACACGATGTGTAGAATTCTAGATCATGAAACATAATTACAATATTTTGGCTAAATTCCTATGGAAAAAGTCACTGATTGATAAGTGTTGTTTTATTTTGATGTAGTGATTATTATTACTATTCACATCCAAATTTCCAATATATAGGTGTAGAGTTAATATCATAATTGCCAATGCACTTTAAAAACGAGTGAGAACTTACAAATTAGGGGGTGTTTGATTTTAGGACATGTTAGGGAAGACCTTTAGAACAAGCAAGGTCTGTAACACCATTATTTATTTTGTTGTTTGTTAAGAAATTTTAATCATTTTCTTTACGCACTTTATTTTATCATGATTTCTCAACCGCCTTGCGAGCCCCATACTCATCTACGTCCGCTAAACTTTCACCAATGTCGACTACCATGTTGGCTGACAGTGACCGCCCTATAAACACCTCTCGTATTGAAAAGTTCGCAATTACAATGCAATTTAGCGGGTTTTGGGAATGACGTTTATTTTTTGCATGATCATAGACTCGGGCCTGCTCAAAATGGGCTTGGTTTTAAGCCCAAGACCCATATCATAGCCATCTCTGCCAAAAAGGGGGAAAAATATGTAAATTAAAAAAAGTAGACAAGTAGAGGTGGCATGATAGATTCATGACATACATATGTTAATACCAGCTGTAACAATTTTAGATGGGTGGTTAGTCACATAACATGTGACAAAAGACAATGACACTAATTAGTGGGTTAAATAATGTTGGTGCATGGACTTCGTTGGACTTGGGTCGGGCCCACTTACCTTTTTATATTACCAACCCTACTAATCCCCTCCTCACTGCCTCAAATCATGCCATGCAGTAGCTTTTCCCTTTTTTTTTTAAAGAAATAAGATAATATATTAGTAAAAAAAATAAAAATTAAAAAATCTTGAAGCAGCTTACTAATTATCCCAGGCAGGCAGACAAAAAAAAAAAAAAAAATCACAATCTTCTCTCTCCTTTGACCTCTCATTATAGATTTTTTTTTTTTCAGTTTATCGGGGAATTAGAGTTAGTTGCTACCTAATTTTTAAAATTTATTTTTTTGGTGTAGGTAAAAGGGATTTTATTTTTTTTCCATATTATGCAACTCTAAACACTAATCATAGAAAGTTAAAGTGAAAATTTTGGCAATACAATTCATATAAATAAACATATTTCATCAATGAATGCATGATTTTATCATGAATTGTAGAAAATAATGTTACATGTACTTTGTAGGAAATATGATTGAGCCACTTATAATGGCAAAGCTAATAATTATATCAATAATCAATAGTATGACGTTTATTTATATGGTTATATCCTTGTATAATTGGAGTTATGTATATAAAATATAATACAATTATTTACTCATTTGTTCCCATCACTTTTTCGTTAAAATTCGATTATCAATTATTTACCATACATGCATATAGCTTCAAAAGAGTTAAAGTTATACTTGTATGGTGGAGATCAACTTTTTGGTTCCTTTCTCAAACGTTATAATATATGTCGGAGATTTTCTAAATAAACTCATCAATTTTACAGATGACAAGTCCTATATTTTTTGTTTTAAAGTTTCTGTGTAATAGTTTGTGTTACAATATCAAATATGAGTTCACCAAAATTCATAACGCTTTATTTCTTACTCCGTTATACCATGTAAATAAGACTTGAAAATCATGTCAAATTATTGACATTAAAATCATTTACGAAATAACTTATTACATTAATGATGGCATTAACTACTTAAGAATTCCTAAAATCTTTAAAAAAGAAGGTCATTTATGTCTTTTAACCAAATTCAAAAACCCAGAAAGAAGAAGAAGGTACTCCAATTATCACTCTTTCCTTCCATTTTATTACAGTTTTCCGAAATCCACAAAATAGAAGAAAGAAGAAGATATTTGCCACATTCCCCAAACAAAATTTTCATTTTCCCCAAATTTGTCGACACTTTCACAAACGAAACAAAAATTGAAATTTACTCTTGAAGAGAGAGAAAGAGTAGAATTGATGTATTCTGGAGTAATTCATGTTTATTGATTCATCAATTTAGAGAGAGAAAGAACAAGGAGTTAATTCAAGCATAGAGAGAGAAAATTAGGGTTTTTTGAGGTTGAATTAGGGTTTATAATTTTGCAAATCAGCATTTGTTTGGTTAGAAAGAGATGAAGGATGTTGTACTTCACATTTACGATGTGACGAACAGCGGTTCAGATAAGACGAACAATACTATTATGCATATCAACAAGTTCTTCAAAGACGGAATTGGATTAGGCGGTATCTTTCACAGTGCTGTTCAGGTAAATTCAGTTTGATTATTTTTGGTAATTTTGTATTTTTGAGATTTTGAATTTTTTGTGCCAGATCTAGGGTTTTTGTTTCATAATTTTGCTAAATTTACCTATTATAGCTCTGCTTTACTGTTTTAATTACTTGATTTTGTGTGTTTACTTGATTTCTAGCAATTTTTAGCTGTACATTATTTGAGTGTGTATTTTTTTTTTTACATTAGTTGTAGTCGGAGTTTTCTGATTGGTATTGGTTGGTTGTTTGTGGTGGCATAGTTGTTGAGATGCTATCGAGTAGATTGCGTTGCGAATTTTCAGTCTCGGCTAATCGGCTATAGTGAACTTCTATAGTTCTATATAGTGGAGGTGGTTTAAAGGACTGTAGTCTTGAACTATTGATTCTGGTGTTGAAGAGTTTATTTACATAGCAAGAGGAACACTGTCAATGATGTGGTCATGAGGAGGTGGTTTAAAGGACTGTAGTCTTAATTGTGGTGTTGAAGTGTTTATTTACGTAGCAAGAGGAATAATGTCAACGATGTGGTCATGAGGAGGTGGTTTAAAGGACTGTAGTCTTGATTGTGTTATTGAGGAGTGCTGCAAGAGGAATAATGTCACAGGTGTAGTCATTGTTTCATGTCTTTGCATTAGATGGCTGTTGTAATTGTAGTTAGAGGGTCTGTGTTGAGGAATGAATGAGTTGCATTTCAATGTTCCTGATATGTGAATATGTTAAAAGAGCAAAGGGCGTATGGTTTTTAAGTTTTTTGCTGCTATGTTTACTTATTAGCAGCAGGATGCTTCTACGCTTCTTGTAATTATTTCGTGTGCCTTAGGCTTAGGCATCACAAAAGTTTCTGTCCCCGGCCAGCTTCAGCCAATTGAATATCCATCGCTATTGCGTTACTATGACAGTTTTTTTTTTTTTTTTTTTTTTTTTTTTTTTAACAAATATCAACATTTATGAGTGTTGATCGGATGGTTGGGAGCCTCCTTTATTTGTTACTCTTTAGTTTGTCTAGATAGTTTGCTGGATCTATAGTATTCTGTATTGATACGATGATATCTGGTGAGTGCTAAATTCTGACTGACTCTCTCTATTATACCCCAACTACTGGCGTCAAACTTTGAGCTGCCTATCTTTCTTTTCCCTTCTACTGGTTTTAACTAAAAATCATACATATACCATATACAAGGTACAAATTAGTGACTTCACGCCTTCACAGGGGTGTGAACTTCCTAAATTGTTATCAAGATGTTATGTTCTCATGTTAAGTTAATCATTGTGTGTTACTGTTCTTAATTATTAAATCAAGCACATTACATTGTGGGACAAGTATTTATTCTGACCCATTTTGTAATCTGTATTGATTCTACTGTCATTGCATTCCAATATTTTTGTAATTTCTGATTGTTTTTGTTTGTTGTATTAGATTAGTTTTTTTTGGTATATAGTTATGCCAAATACTTTATAGTACCAAATTTATGTGTTTTCTATTTTTGATCTATGACATGATTTTTGAGGATAGTAATGGTAATTGGTAAGCTCCATGGAATAATTACAGGTGTATAAAGAAGATGAATGGTCGTTTGGGTATTGTGAACAAGGAACTGGAGTCTTTAGCTGCCCTGCTACAAAAAACCCCATGTATACATACCGTGAAAAAATCGTTCTTGGACAAACCAATCTTTCTTCCTCCGAGGTTAATCAGATTTTGAGGGAACTCAGTAGAGAGTGGCCAGGGGAATCCTATGATTTGCTCGCACGAAATTGCAATCATTTCTGTGATGAGTTATGTGAAAGGTTTGGTGTTCCAAAACTTCCAGGTATAGTATCATTGCAGCCTTGCTTTTATAATAACTAATTGTAATTAATTTCATTGCCCTTGTGTTGATTGCATTTATTACTGTCACGAGTTGACTTTTACTTTCATAAGATTGTGCTCTTTTGGAATGTGATCGCCGAGCTGATCTGAGGCTCCAAATCTGTATTTGAGAGCTATCAATATTTTACCATTCTTTACTGTGGTGTATTATCTGGCATCATATTATGATATCATCAAGAGGTTTAGAAATCTGAATTCCCGATGTCAGTTTAACTTTTGCGTGTTCTTAGGTTTACATTTAATAGCAATCTGTATCTAAGCTGATTGGCACAATGATCTGTTCACTAAGCAAATCCCTCATTCTTTACTCACTTTTTCTCAAACCCTTTCAACTGATTATCTTGTTATGTCCATTCCTCTTTATCGTACGGTTCCTTATGACGATGCATGTTAGCCGACCCCAAATCATTTTGGGACTAAGGCTTTGTTGTTGTTGGTGGTGGTGGTGATTTGGGGGATTGATTTGTTCACAATATTCCACTTTTCCTCTATCCCTTGTTAACGTTCTTTATAATTCTTCATTCCTTCATTTCCTATATTTTTTTTTGGCCTGAAAAACCCTGCTTTTGGCCATTAGTTGGCCCAATGTGTTTTTCTATGCTTACCTAGCTTCCTGCTGCAGCTAGTGTGTGTCTCATGGATTCTCAGCTTTTGTGGTGTTTACATTTTCCTGTTTACTAGATAAAGTTTCTACCGGTGGGTGGACCAGGTGGTGGTATTAAACTTTAATATTCCACAGTGAATTTAGGGAATTGTACTTTATCTTATAATTATCGGCCCTTAACTTTCATTTGAATCATTCAATCAGACAATCATGTTTTAGTTTATAATATTATAGTGTACGATGAACCACGTACTCTGTTTTTCTCATTCCCTATGAACTTATGCATGTATATAAGAAGGGATTTAATTGGTAATCACTGAGATCCTGGCTTATCTATTGCATATCTGAATATAGCTCTTTCATTCTTGGTTATTTTGATTGCTACTGTTTGTACCATATTATCATTGCTTTGACAAAATTCTGAATCACAGTGGATGGAAAATGGTTTTACCACCTCCCCCCTCCCCCTCCCTGGGGCTCTCTTTTAGCTGCGAGGTTTTCTTTTGTAGTATCATTATGCAACTCAGGGTCTCATACAAGTTACTGCTAGGCTATTTTGAGAGAAGATATCTGCGGTCCTAGCAAAGTTTTCTATGAATTAAAAGATAGCCCCTGATACTTGCAGGTTGGGTTAACCGATTTGCACATGCCGGTGATGCTGCAGTTGAAATAGCGGGAAACACTGCATATCGTGTAAGTTTACTGCTTTACTGTCTTAGAAAGTTAAAATTGTCTTTTTTTTTTTCATTTTCAGTGGTGTTAGTAGCATATCAACTTTCTTATTGTCTCTTAAAAAGCCTAGTGAAATGTTCATTACTTTTCGAAGGACTAAGATTCGATGATATTGTATAGTACCAAATAGGAGAAATTGCTGGGGTAGTAAAGGAGTAGATTGTTGTGGTAGTGAGCCATGACTTATCATAGAGGGGAATCTACTTTTATCAAGTTTTTGGGTCATGTATATCTGCATTGCTGGAATGATGGTAGTGATTATAGGTCACTTGTTTTATGAAATTAGAGATACCTGTGCAAAGTATTGTTGTTTTTAGAGAGTGATTTAGATTAAATGGGATGAATGCTTCAGGAGATGTGCTAGTGATTGGATTAGTCAGTGTATAAAAAAAGCACACCTAGGTCCTGAGGTGCTAGGCGAATGGGGTACATTACTTTATTGAGCTAGGCGAAGCTCACCTGAGGGCCACAAATCTAATTTTTACTCTTAAAATTCCTTGTACTAGAACATACCTGTGCTAATATGAATAGTGGAAGTTATTGAATGTTAGGACGAGATAGGAAATGGAGTTTAAAATTGAAGTATGAAAGATCTTGTGGTTTAAAGTTGAAATATTGGCTCCTAAATTATTATAGTATAAGATTTATCAAGTGTGTTTCACTTCAGTGAGGCGTGTGCCTAGGTGCAGCAGGCCACTCATTGCCTTAGTGCACCTTGGGATATATAATACATTGGGTTGAAGTTGACTTTGCTTAGTTGCTCCCCCCACCCCCCACGCCCCTCCCTCTTCTATGGACGATTATCTAGCTTTTCTGCATGCTATATAACATGTATAGTAAGTAATCACCAACTGTGACCTTTAGACTTCATTCTGTAAAAATTATGCCCTGGTTTAATACTATGCCATTCTTTGAAATTCTATAGCATCTCAACAGCCCATCCTCCCTCCCTGAGTCTTTTGTTTGTTTTTAAGGTCTTACGACCAATTTCTTATGTCACTGCAGTTCAAACAAGCTAAAACAGAAATTGTCACGGCCAGCAAGGTTGCATATCGTTTCCTTGCAGGCATCGCCTCTAACTCACAAGTATCCCCGGACAGCCCAAATTCCAACAGGAATTCACCTCGATTTCAAGTTTCTTGGTTCAAGAATATGATTCCTGCTGGTGACAAACCCTCTACGAGCTCTGTAATTGATGGGCCAAATCAGGATGTAATTGGGCAACAGCAGCAACAACAGGAAGAAGATGATGAAGCAGCAGCAGCAGCACCCCTCAGACAGAATTCACGTCGTGGTAGCTGATGGGAAGAGTACATGGATTTTAACTGATAGAAGAAGCTATGCTATTCTCCAAGAGTGTGTCGTGTAACTGTGTATCCTTGTAAAATTTACTGCTCTCTCTTTAAACTTGCACTTATGACCGACTCAAGTTGTATGAATTACATTGTGAAAATTTGTTGGATTCCTTCAATTTCCTGCAACAAAATTGTTAGGCCAGTTTTACCATCCTACTTCCCCCCTCTATGTGGGATGGAATTGTATTTACATTAGTAATGATCTCAGGCTTCCAGCAAGTAAGCAATTTATTTTCTTTGCATTGAATTCATTTTGTGAGAATGAGAACTTTGAAGATCATGGTATAGTATTCCAGAACCGAAACATTTTATTTTCTGTGTTCCTTTGTTATAAATTGTGGTTTCAATATTAGCCAAAGAAAAAAATGAAAATAATTCGTCCTTAGACATGTACAGTTTAGTAAGATTGCCGCAAAATTATCCATATTGATCAGCTGGTCCCATCAACACGGGTATGCAGCTAACCTATAGGTCGTTTTGGAAGCAATTTAAACTTGAAGTCTATATAATAGCAACTGCAAACTGTTAAGTAAACTAGGCTGAACAAATCAATACTACATGTCTACAATTTCTCAGTGAGCAAGGCAGAAATGAATCATCTGTCATTCAGGTAAAGATCAATGAAAAACAGACACTAGAAGTCCACCAACGTCTATCTCAGCAACCGCCTTTTTCTTAAGAATTGACAAGCACGAAAACATTAGCAATCAAAGCACAAGATGAAAAACATAACCAGAGTATAGCATCTCATAGCCCAGATACACAGTGACACAGAATGATGATAATAATACTAGTTCAAATCACAATAATAAAGACATTACTGGTCATTCAGAATATCCCAGTCTTGACAAAGCTCAAACTCAATTCATCCTATACAAAACACTAAGAACCAGTAAGTCATACTAAAGAAAAATCCAGACACAAGATGACAAAAACAATGTCGACAACATTACAGGAGACTGAAAAAAAGGGGCACATCAGAGAAGCAGTATATACATTGGATGTTTATTCAGTGATATTCTGCCTTTAACATATGAATCATAACCCTTATTTTTAGCAATCTCAATATCGGTTGAAGAAAACTCTGTCCACGTGTGCATCTTCTCCAATCTGGAGAGATGAAACAGCCTGTGCTGCAATAAGGCCTGCAGAGATATCGTCATTGCTCCATGGTCCATCATCCAAATATGGCATGTGGAAGTTTTTCTCAAGTGGATATGATGAAAAGGGCTGATTGATATCTCCAAAGTGATTGCACTCGCACTCTTGTCCATAAGATCCCGGAAACCAGCCAAAACTCTCAAAGGAGCACTTATTTAGGCTCTGATGCGACAGAGCAGATTTGTCCATAAAAAGCCCAATATTCGCAGTATGGTGCCAACCACCAAAGTCTTCCTCTTTCTTCAAAACAATTGTAGGCGTGTCATTGGAGTCTTCTCCAAGTAAAACATGGAGAGCAACTGCTTCAGCAATTGCAGCACCCTCTTTATCGAGTCTCTGTTGCTCTTCATTTTTCAGCTGTTTCTTCTTCTCAAGTTCAGATCGAATTGCTGCAGAAGTCGCCAAGGCTTTCTCCAATCTCCTCCTTTTTTTCTCTGCCTGCTTCATGCGATCCAACTCATCCTTCACCTGCTTCTTTTTTGCCTTTTTCACATGGGGGGTTTTCGCTGACTCCATCTCCGACCTTTTTAACTCCAATTAATCTCAACTATAGTATGTTAGTAAGATTATCTTTCCTGAAATAATAACTATTTTACGAAGTATACATTTACCCTCTAACAATCTCTCTTTTTATTTAAACATTTTGAGAGACCTGTTTTATCTACCTTTTTTTCTCCTCTTTGCTATTATATTATTTTCCTTATATGTTTCCTATCAGCTGTGGAACTATACTGAATTCTGAGGCAAGGTCTACTACACCCACTCAGGACTGTAATTATACCTTATCTTACGAACAAAACAACCCCAAACTGAGACAACAGGGGAAAGAAGAAGACCAAACTGGTAAGTTCTGAATGATTCATTCCTTCGCATCATTGTCCTCAGTTCACCCATCTGTGTGTGCCAGGGATTTATACAATTTGAATTCACATATGACAGCAGTCAGTTCCAGAAGAAGTTACATGACCACCAAGCTGTAGTTATAAACACAAAAACTAAGTCAGGAATCAGGATCATGAGCAGCATGGACTTATCACACATATTGCATATACACAAGAACACGCAAAAACTCTTCAATATTGACCATTAACAATTTTTCCACCAAAGTCGAGTTGGAAGAGGTCATCAAGTGTCTTACAAACTCGTCCAAAACTCATTAGTCCATACAAAAGCACGCGCAAATACTCTTAATAATTGACATTAACACATGAAATCAGTATGAATCCCCCCCTACCCTCCCACCCCACCCCACACCCCCCCCCCCCCAAAACAACCAAAGAAAAAAAGTCCAAGCTGTATTATTTACTCTATAACCAATCCCAATAGCATAATTCCTTGATTCCTTCCAACCATTTATCCATCAAAGCCAAGTTGGAAGGTCATCAAGTGTCTGACAAACTTGTCCAAAACTCGATCAAGCACTAGTCTAATACTCTAATGTATCATGATCGTATCCAAGCAAACTAAACCTTAAGACCCAATCGCATTACACATCCGAAAGTTCATCAACCCAATTCAAAGTTAAATCCCCAGCTAAACAAATTGGACCACTAAATTGAAGCAATTAAGTACTATAGTTCCAATACTGAAGATTTATAATTCATAAAAAACATTCATAATAAAGTAATAAGCACTCTGTCTAATATATATATCAAATTCAATGGAAATTTAGCTTGGATCAAACAAAATAAGAGAAATAAACATTTCTAATTACAGATAACAATCCCAAGATTAGTAACGAGTCAAACTTAACAAACATATACCTAGAAAAGCTAAAATTATAGGTATAAAATTGATTCCAACAAAATAATCCCAAAATTATCATTAAAAAAGGGGGAAAAAGATCTACGACCCAAAATTTTTTACATAAAACCCTCAAATCCGACGAAATCACAACACAAAAATCGAGATCCAACACACCCAAATGAAATTATGCACAATCACAGTGTGCTGGATCAATAATTTCATGAAATATCAAGAAATCAAACAAACCGACAATCAAAATCGAAAAATTATTTTAAAAATTCCAAATTTTAATACAATTTAATTAATCAATACCTGGTTAAATCCAAGATTAAGCCCAAATGATACGAATCCTAGTCCTATGCATACGATTAAGAGGAAGAGAGTTTCAAGAGATCGAAAAAAACAAGAAAGAAAAGAGAGAGAGAGAAAACGATGGGAAAGAAAAAAGGAAGAAAAGAGGAAAAAAGAGAGAAGGGAATTATGAACTGATTATCACAAAGATATTGAGGTGAGAGAAAATTACAAGGGTAATTTAGTCATTTCGATGGTTTTGGTTGGACAGGTTTCAAATTTTTATTGAGTATGATAGACATTAAATCTAGATAATTCTGACACGTGGGTTTTACTAGTGTGCCAACCAGTGTAGATTTGAAGGCAAGTTTGTGGGTCCTATTTTTTGATGTGTGGGTCAGAATTTGAGGAGATCTTGACCGTTGATTGGGAATGGCATGATGATCATCGGATTGGAAATTGACGGTCCAGATTTTAAGAGCTATGTAGTGTTGCGTAGAGTTGACTTCTAAGCATTTTCTGTGGGTGGTATAAAAAATCTAGTTGGATAGAGGACAAATTATAATGAAATTTGTTACTTGCATTATCTTAAAATTATCAAATTACAAATTAATTGAAAAGGTTAAGAGCAATACAAGTTGGGTATAAAAGTAGTTGTTGAAGTCTTAAAAGCGTAGATGATGAGTCAGTCTATTGCTATATTTAGTTTAAACATGGTTAGTTTTTTATTTATTTTTTCTGATTTATTGTGTTGCGAATTTTGATATACTAGCACATTTAAAATCAATCTATGGTTTTTATGTGTACAAGTATTGTTGATGGAACATGATTGCGATGATTATGATACTTAATTAAGATAATTTTTTTGTAAACATTATGATAGATAATCATTAAGGATACTAGATATCATATGGGATGTGAATGCTAATGTGGAATATAATTGTGGATGTTGATTTGTTACCTATGTCAATTCAACGATTGTTGCTATGGAAAAGAAAAAAAAAAGGCCAAAATTTCAAAGTTAATTTATATATTTAGTCTTTTAAGTCACTTGTAAGGAAATATAATTTAATAATTGTATAGGAAGTTTTTAACTGATTATAATTGATAAAAGAAAAAAAAAAAATTTGAGCTTAAGGTTGTTGGAAGAAGGAAACTAGCGACTTGGGTTGTTGAAAGGATGCCAACAATCTTGAATGAGAAGTTAAGTCACGGAGGACAATTTGGTTGATTATTTTTTTCCTTAGTTTATTTTTTTTGTCCATTTGATTTATTGCACTTCTAAAGCACATTAATGTTTTTAATTATATGTGTTGTAACTATACACATATTTAACAAGGTTTTAAATAACACGAATTTAACGAGGGTTTTATGTTCGTAAGTTTACATAACAAACATCCATAATAAAAAGTTAAGGTAGGTTTCACCTAAACATCCATAATAAAAAGTAAAGGGGTATTCCACGTAATGACACTCTTAAAGTTGTGCTCCCTCTTTATAAAAGTTACACAATGTAACAATCCGATACAATTAGTAACTACACGGTGACGTTGCTGTTATATATGGAGTAGCCGCTAACACCAGATAGATGAAGTTCAATCAAGGGAGAGTTTACAAAATACTTCCTCTGTCTCAATAATATTGCAACAAGGATGAAATTACACATCTCAAAACACATTTTATATGTTAAATATTTATAATATAAAAGAGTAAAAATTATAAAAAGTTGATATTGTATAAGCATTTTACGAGACAAATCTAACAAGATCACACATAAATATATATTTTAATTAATGTATAAATCATAATATGTAATCAAACAAGCATGATAAATAGTACAAAAGTCTAGTTGTTATAATATTTATGAAACGGAAGAAGTAACAAATAAGTAATGAGGCCCGTGGATAAAGCATTAAAGCCCAACACTAAACAAAGTCACTATACATGAAGTTCAACCTCAATCAAAACCCAAAACCCAAAACCCAAACCGATTGAATTATAGCCGCAATTCAAGTCAGCAAAACCCTAAATATTCTTCTATCATCCCCTACAAAACCCTAACCCCTCTTTTCAATTTCATCACCCCTCTAATTCTCTATCCTCTCAGCATTCCGCTCTTCTATCAAATCCCCGCTTAAATCCCCTGAATTAGGTTTCTGGTATTCATATCGACGGAAAGTTCAACAACAAATGCAAATTCGTCGGAATTTTTAGCGTCGGAAAGTTTTTCAATTGCAATATCTTCCTTTTGGTTGATAATGGTGCGTAATCTTTCAAATACCCTTCCTTTTTCTATTTAAAAAAATGTGAAAGACCCTCTTTTTTTTGTTCATTGAAATTTGTTTTTGCTAAATTTTAATTAGGGCTAAATGATGATAATTTAAAATTGAATCTTAGCGGATTTCAGTGAGATTATTAATCTATGATCTGATTGTTACACACACTGATGCCCTTTTCTATTAAATTAAATGTTTTAATTCTTATATTAACCCTAAAAATGCAGTCTTTGATTCGCAAAATGCTTTTTATTTTTTTTTATTTTGATTCGTATTTAAGCCCTAAAAATTCAATATTTGATGCGATGATGAGATAAAAACACTGGAAGTGTTAATAGGCAGTGGACAAGATCCAATTTATTGGGTTTTGCCGTGAGCTTTAAAATAAACGACTTCTCCTTCCACTGAGCTCATATATTCTATATTTATTAGTATTTGCTTTGAATTATTTTGAATTTTGAAATTAGCCAGTTTGATGTTTTGTTGCGCCCATTACCAATTCTGGGGGATAAATTCAGTTCCTCTTGGCATAATGGCTCGGGCGACAAATCAATGTCATACAATGTGGTATATCCTGATCATTGAATTTTTAATTTGTGGCACTTGATCCTGGAAACGCCACATATATTTCAATTTATCCTGTTTGTTTTTTTTTTTTGGGTGTCGTGTTTTGGTGATGACAATATTCATTGTGTTATCGAATGTTTAGTTGAATCTTGTAGTGAAGTGCCGTGATGAAGCTTAAGTGTGGACTAGAGTTTCTGATCATTTGATTGAAGACAAACCCTTGGCTGTCTGAGCACACATTACCGTAGTTACAGTTTTTGTTCGAGACAATAGGAATAACATTATTAGAGATAGAATAATTGTTTTATTTATTTCAAATTTAATGGGTTACAGTGATGAAGCTAAGTGTGGACTAGAGTTTCTGACCTATTGGTTGAAGACAAACCCTTGGCTGTCTGAGTACTCGTTACATAATCTAAACTAGTGTATTTTTGATGTGTTTGTGATTGTTTTCCGGTTGAAGTGTAGTGTTTGTATTTGGGTTATACGGTGATGAAGCTAAGTGTGGACTAGAGTTTCTGACCTTCGGGTTGAAGACAAAACCCTTGGCTGTCTGAGTAAATCCATCAGATATCAATGTTCGTGAATACGAGTATGTTTTTTTTAGTGTGAAATGTTTGTGTTTTTGTATTATGTTTATTGAGTGATTTGAGTTGATGATGATACTTTATATTATCTTAGCGGATTTCAGTGAGATCTATGATCTATGATCTGATTGTTACACACACTGAAGCTCTTATTTCTCACTGTTATTGTTGTGTTTTCTTACAATTTTTGTTTATCAATGTCTATGTATGTTGCTGTGACGATATTGGAACACGGGAGTGTTCTTTGGGCAGTGGACAGGATCTATTGGTCTTGCCGTGAGCCTTTCTATTAACGACTTCTCCTTCCACCGAGCATTTAACACGAATTTATAATTTATCAATCACATTTATGTTATTGTTAGTTTGCGTCCAAATACCAATTCCGTAGGATAAATTTTGTTCCTTATGGTGTAATGGCTCGGATGCTATATAAATTAATGTGGTTTATCCTGATCAGTGGCTTGTTTACTTGTAGTGTCATATGATCCTGGAAAGGCTTCATACATTTCTTATTTTTTGTTTGTCAATTCTTATGTTCTGTTTGTGCTGCTATGATGAATCTAAGTTTGGATAGAATTTGTCTGACCTTTTGGCTGAAGACAACACATACTTGGCTGTGGTTCTGAGCAAGCACATATAGTGATTTTTCAGTTGTTTTGAAACTTTATGGTAGCAAAATTTAAAAGTGGCTTTATTGCTTGGTGTTGAATACTCCAGAAAATGCATTTTTCTGTTTTAATTGATTAAACTAGTATGATATGCTGATAAATATTGAGGCAGAGGGGTGATGAATCTCTATAATATTGCAAACGCAGCATCCCAATATATTGGGTTGCAATGAGCGTGGCTAAACCACACGAGATTTCTGACTTCTCTTTATGTAATCAAAATCAAATCTCTTTAATGGTTTGTTTTTGTTTTGCAGGGTGTTTTTATGTTCCAAATCTTATTGTATGTATTTGAATATTTGTATTGGCTGTGTTAGTTGATGAGTTTGATCTCTGTGATGTGTGATATTTCTTCTGTTTCACAATTATCTTTCACTTTGACTGTACGCGATTGCTTGCACAATACATTGATCATAAATATCTTTTCCAAATGAATTCAGAGATGTACAGGGATTGCTTGTTTTCTGTTATGCTAGTTGGAAGCATATTTGTGCATAGGCTGTGAATGTGTATTGGTTGAGAATTGCCTGAAGAAAATGACAGATGCTGCTGAAGCTTGAAAGCGGATTTCTTTTTAATGCGGATGAGGCTCTGGTTGCTATTGAAGGATGTTCTTCATTTGTAGTTTACCATGTAATTTTATAGATTAGACTTTTGTTTGTGTTAATTTTGTAGTGTAAAATACTGTTGAGCATTTTGAAGAATTGTTACAAGCTTCAATTTCTACTACATATTAATGTAAAAACTTTGTACTCCGTATTATTCAATACAATCTCCTAATTTTTTCAATTAGCTTTTGTTGTTGGCCGTGTTTCATTAAATCAGAATGGCAACACTTTAGTCTGCAATCTGCATTGCAAGATTTGACACAGGCTTGGGGTGAAATTGGTTTGCTAATTTGGGAGGATAGTCATGCAAAGATGTACAAATTAGAGTTGTTACGGTTAGTAAATAAGAGGATTCTATATTCTTTTGGCAAACCAGACAATTTTCTATGAAGTTAAAATCTATTGACATTGCAAATTCAAGAGAAGTGCAACTTCCCTCTTGCAACCAAACATAAACGTTGATTGATACGACTATCAAATAATCTATATTGAAGTAGTGTCGCTTGATGTCAAACCATCAAAGACTTGAGATGCTACGAGCTCTGCTCCACCTCAGTGCATAGTTGCATACAACAGAGGACCAAGATTAATGGAATAAACACACGAGTTCACAATAACCTTGAGCTGATTATGGGTTAAAAAAAATGTATAGAATGCCCAATTTGCTAATATTGGGTTGGACCAAAAGACTAAGACAATTTGAAAAGTGTACTCAAGTTGGGTACGGCAATTGACCACACTTGACCAATTGTATTTTTATTTACTTTTCTTATGGAGTACTAAAAAAACAATAAAATATATTTATATGTAGATCGGTGTAATTTTTTTTAACTTTTTTTTTTGAAAGGGAATCTTTTTAAATTCTTATATGTATCTCAAATATGTATATCATTTCTCTTACTTTAATTAGGTTAAAGTTTGATTCATTAAAAATAGTTTTCAATCGATGGGCTAAACAAAACCCAGATGTACGTGTTGAATGAGAAATTTAAAAATATACTACCCTATGTCTTTGTTATGCATATGACTCTAATCAGCTTTCAAGACACCTTTACACATAATATATTTTCAAATTTAGGAGAATAATATACTATCTTCCTTGCCATACAAATTACATAAATCAAATAACATATACTTCCTCCATTCCTTAATAGATGACACGTTTCTTTTATCACGTTTGTCAACGCACAATTTTCACGAGTTATATCTCCCATTATCAACATTGTAAAATTATAAAAAGTGGATATTAATAAAATATGCATTAAGACGATTCAAACAAGATCCCACATGATTATGTTTTATCGTAGCTACAAATCACAAAAGCTAGTCAAAGTGTTGTTTGTGAATAGTGCAAAAGTCAAACTGTGTCATCTAAAAAGGAACGGAGGAAGTACGGAGTAGTAAATTTACAACTCCACTATATCCAAATTTGTCCGTACAATATACTCTCAGTGTCTCTCTAATCTCACCCAATTATCCAGTTTGTTTTCTCTTTTTATTTGGCCCATTCCCATACAACATACTTTTAATCCCACAATATTTTATTACTTTTTACGGGCACAAAATTTTATACAAGAGTGTACCAAAAACAAATTTGTCTCATTTCTTTTACCGCCGCCATCCACCATAGTTTAAAAATGTAATCACAGACTAATCTAATGGAGCAATCTTAAAGGCACGAACATGTTGGATTGCCTAAAATGTGATACGAGTAGGTCCTATATTTTGGACATACACATATTGTCCAAATTGTTATACCCAAATCGTATTATCTCAACCTTGTTCATATCAGCCATTGTGCTGCTATCCCCAGAAATTTGGCCCAAAACTCACCTTCTTCAACCTTCCTTCCTTCCCAACAAAATGAGCTCCCACGTGTAAATTTCCAACACCCAATTCACTTCCCATCTCCATAGCAATGCTATCCCTAAAACCTCCATTTCCCCCTCACTCTCTCTCTCCTACCAACAACCCCTTCTTCTCCTTCAAACCCCTCCTTAAACCCTACTTTTCCCCACCTCAAAAACCCCATTTCTCCTCCATTAAATCACTTCTTCAATACAATCGAAAACCCCAACTCGCCGGAACCACCCCTAGAGTCGTGGTCATCACCTCCGGAAAAGGCGGTGTTGGAAAAACCACCACTACTGCAAACATCGGCATCTCCCTCGCTCGCCATGGATTCTCTGTTGTCGCCATTGATGCCGATGTTGGGCTTCGAAACCTCGATCTTCTTTTGGGTCTTGAAAATCGTGTGAATTACACTGCTTTAGAGGTTCTTAATGGCGATTGTCGTCTTGATCAAGCGTTGGTTAGGGATAAGAGGTGGTCCCATTTTGAGCTTCTTTGTATTTCAAAACCCAGATCGAAATTGCCATTAGGGTTTGGTGGAAAAGCCCTAATTTGGCTTGTTGATGCCCTAAAACATAGAAATGAAGGATGCCCAGATTTTATTATAATTGATTGTCCTGCTGGAATTGATGCTGGGTTTATTACCGCAATTACGCCGGCGAACGAGGCGATTTTGGTTACGACACCGGATATTACGGCGTTGAGGGATGCTGATAGGGTTACTGGATTGTTGGAGTGTGATGGGATTAAGGATATTAAGATGATTGTTAATAGGGTTAGGACAGATATGATTCAAGGGGAAGATATGATGTCTGTTTTGGATGTTCAGGAGATGCTTGGGTTGGCGCTTTTGGGTGTAATTCCGGACGATACCGAGGTTATTCGGAGCACGAATCGAGGGTATCCTTTGGTTTTGAATAAGCCCCCGACATTGGCCGGATTGGCTTTCGAACAAGCTGCTTGGAGGCTTGTGGAACAGGATAGTATGACCGCGGTTATGGTTGAGGAGCAGCCCAAGAAACGCGGCTTCTTTTCGTTCTTTGGAGGGTGAAGTGAGTTTTGGACAATGTAGTTAAAGGGATCATGTGGAGGAGGTCAATTGTTGGAGGTTTGGGTTATGAATTTGCGCTGAGAAGTTTTGTGTACAGATGCTAGGTACGGGATTCTTTGGCTAAAAGTTTATTTTGGAATTCAATTTGCTGTCGTTTTTTTCTATGAAAGTAGCTAGATTATTGGAATGCAGCTCTGGATAATTGTATCATGAAAACTTTGTAACTTTTGTTGCATTAATTTGAATGGAATGTTGTGCATTGTTGAATCGTTTTTATTGTTTAAGTCGGAGAAGTTATACTTATTAGTTGCTTTGTTTGTATATACCTTGATTATCATCATCTGCACAATGTAGTTAGCTGCGTAATCAACTTGTATGACTTAAGGCTGTTTGATTTACATGTTTGTTGAGAATTTGAGATAGATTGATGCTCGAAAAACACTTGAGCTTTCAAGATTAGTTCTTTTTCTATTTTTTATTTTGCTTTTATGTGAGTAGAAAGAATTGGAAGCCCTCAGTTGAGGGTTAATGTAGTTACCATTTATATCGTGCATTATTTGCGCTATCGTGCTTGTGAAGTGGTATAGTTGTGTTATGCGTTCATATGCATTTGGGACTGAGATGACTTTTTACACAGTGAGAAAGGATAAGAGGCGGGACATGATCGTGAATGCCTTAATGGATGTCTCACAGTTTTTTGGTGGCATAGATACTGTAGTAGTGCTTTTGGATAATGTAGTTTTCCTGATATATTGTGACATTACCTAAGTGCCTGTTCTGAGGCTCTCTTGAGTAGGATCTTAATATACAATTGATTGATAGATTTCTGCAGCTCACCGCCGTGCTATTGTAACCTATCTTTTCTCCCTAGGTTATCGTGGATTCATCTAGTGCAGTACTGCTCCCACATTAACCTAGTACACCAATGACCTATGCAACTCACACTCTCTACTCTGGTCTTTCTATATTAGTTTCCTTTTGGTGAGTGAGTTGGGGAAACAGAGGGGAAGGGAGGGAGAGAGAGAGAGAGAGAGAGAGAGAGAGAGGGGGGGGGGGAAGTTTAAGGCTCAAGTAGTTTTCAAAATTTCAAAGCTAAGACTTTCTTTTATTTGTTTTACCGAAATTTCTGGACAACTAGAATGCTTTTTTGGATGAATGCTACTGGTATTAAACGGAGCAAGGCTTTCCTTTTTTTTTTTTTTTTTTTAAATGTTTGGGAGAATATCATTTGCTTTGAACTTCTGCATGATGTCTTAAGTTCACGTTTCTTTGCTTCTTGGGAATGATATAAGTGACTTAAGATGAGCTTGATATCATGAAGTGATTGCTAGCTTAGGCCTAACTTTTTGGTTCTTTAATAGTTGGCTTTAGATGAACTTGCTGTCATATAGTGATTATGAAGTTTCTGGGATCTTTTTGGTTTCTGGTGATGTTTCTTCTTGTTAAAAAAAAACATTTTCAAGGCAAATGGGATATCTAGAATATAGACCTGAGAGACCATGATTTTCCATAAGGGTCAAGGTCAAAATTCTGCAGTGGATAGTATCAAAACTTGAAAAATTAAAGACAAGTATACCGAGTGATAGAAGCCACCCCTTAAGCGAGTTGGTGCTTGTAGAGGAAATAAAACTTATAAAGGCCCAGCACCTCAAGCAAAAGGCAAGGTCAAAATGGATTTGGGGAAAAAAAAGGCTGTATATTGCTTTTTATAAGCTATCAAGGGAAATGTTGTCTATATAATGGTTGATGGATGGAATGTGTCACTGATAGCTGATGTAGAGTTTGCTGCTGCTGAATTTATTTTAGTGGTCAAGATCTCAGGGAACCTCTGTTTCATTATTTACCTTGCCTTTTCGTTCTGCTTCACTCTTAACCAGAACATATAAATTAAAAGATTATTTTCCAAATTCTGGATCTTGATACTCTGTATATTCTGATTAAGATTAGGATAGATCTGTTAGGATGGTACAGACATTACTTATTGGAAGATGGTATGTAGATTCTTTTGAAAGGCTATTACTGTAGAAGGAACTGTTATGCTGTGTGGAAGTGGAGGAGATAAAGCACCATTTCCTGATGGTCAAGCAATTATGTTCAAATTGAAGATCGGTGGAAGGTATAATTAAGCTCCTCTTTCATTTCTTCTATCTTTACAATTCTATTGTGTCTGGTTACTCTGGTGTGAGAAGTGTACACCAATTATATAGTCGGGAGTTTCAGTTAGTTTAATGAGGAACATTGGGTTCTGTTTGCTAATTAATTGGTGTTTCTTCCCGTAAATTCAAAAAGAGCTGCTTTGATTTATGAATTTCACTCTAAAAAGAGTTGTGTACCCTTTTTTTTTTTTTTTTTAAATAAATTTATTTTTATAATCATGGTAAGGAAACGGATGACAAGAAGCCAAGAAGGGCTGTGTACTTAAGTGTGTTTTGGATGGCTATTTTTGGATTGTGTATATTGGGGACTTGGGCAGTTATTAAAATACTGTGCCTGTGGGCAGTGCTTGGCGGATTATGCTGCTGGGTGTGAATTTTTTATGCAGATGAGAGTACGGAGTATGTCGGTATTCCAAGAGGCTGTAATCTCGGATTATGCTCTATTTCCCAGGGCTTTGTGGGTATCTATAAAATATAGAACTTCCGTTTCATTGGTAAGGGAATGATTCTCATACATGAAGTATGATTTGGCCTTTTGGGTGGCAAGCCGAGTGGGATGTTCAAGATTACTGATAAAAAGGAATAGCTCAGTGAGCCTTGAGTGGTGATGAGATATTAAGATCAGAACATAATGACTTTAATTATGCATTTGGAAGGACTTACCATGTGAACCAGTAAGTTTGTTTTACATGCTCTATATTTTGAAGTGACTTATAAAATTTGCTTCATGATGCCTTATATTGTTCCAGTAGTCAGGATTGTTTGCTAGGTGCATTGATTTGCTTCCATTAGTCTGTAAAGATGATTAGAGCCTTGTGTAAGAGAAAATTATTAAACAGAGAGGCGAACAAATGCATCTACCAACATGTCTCACAATATTATGTTTATGTTACATAATATTCTGCTCATATTTTCCTGTATTTGTTTTGTTAAAACCATTGCACGACAAACCATAGCGTCTTGGAAAAAACGAATTCACCCATGTCCTTACGAAGTTAGATCTTTGAAGATAGAAAAATAAGCTGGGATGAGAAAAATAAACAACATTGGGAAGACATCTCATGAAACACAACCCATTCCAGAATAACATGTAAATCCATTCATATCGACGTATATAAACCTATAATGTCATGCATGTTGATCCAAAAATGGAATAACTTTGATTTATCTTCTCATGAATGGATATATAATTACATTACATAAGAGAAAATGTAATTGTGCAATGAAGAAATTAATCAATCTTGCCCGTTCCAGGTCCTCTTGAAGGTTAGTAGTATTTGCTAAAGTTCCGTGCATTGTATCAACACTCTCTTCTACAAAACAAAGCCAAGCCAGTAGTATATGCAGCAAAGTGTCAATTTCCACCCAAAGTGCAGTTATCTTGTATTTTTTGACTTCCATTGTTTAATAGCCTCAAGCAGGGCCGTGTTTGGCATTATAAACTTGTGAGGAAGTGGGTGATTTGTAGAGGGCGATGTGTCATTTTCTGTCAGCCACTGCTCTATCGCCCTCCGGTCGTATGTGTATCCGTCGGCTGCCACATATGGGTCCTCCATTACATCCTGTTAGTGAAATAACAAGGATTTCTTAGCAATGAGTCAATAATCTCTAGGGTAGTTTATGACTTCCTGTTTTAATTTGCTTTTTTGACAACTTTGGTTTTGATGTTAGGTACCAAATTATGTTAAGAACTAAAAAATGTTGCATTCTGGTATCCTATAATACTGGCTTGGGATTCATAATGATCTGAGATTGTTCTGGAGTAGCTTCTATCAAGGTCAAATTCATTTCAATAGCCTAATAAATCCACTGTTGGCTACTCTATAGGGGATCCAGATGTATGCAGCCTTGCCATAAACAAAACAGACATATAGCCGATGTATGCGGACTATTCGTTCATGTAAGAACCATGAAAATAAAACTCTAAATACGTGTCTAGAATTTGTCATAAGGTGACCAGCAAAGATTGAATCGTTTAGTTCTGTCAAGTTAGGAAAGCAAATGAACTCTGACGAGAGAAAGGGATGACTGGCATACCTTAAGAATGGGGCAGATAAAGTGTACTGGTGTTGCTGTTTGGGCGTTTGAAGCTAAATCCCGGGCACTGTCAGCCACTTCATTCATTTTCTCTAGGGCAGGAAGAACCTTCTCTCTTAAATCAGGCCGATCTCTACCTCTAAGTTCAGAACACTGCAGTCCTAATAACGCCAACTCAAGTGTTTCCTTCTCTGGCCATTCCCCAGCTTCTGGATCCAAGATTTCTATCAAATTGTCTTCATCAATTGCATCCTCGACCAAATAGGATATCCCGACAGCTGGTTTTGCTGTCAGTATCTGTAGGATCACCACTCCCAAGGCATATATATCTGACTTAGTCGAAACTCTTCCAGTCCTCTGATACTCGGGATCAATGTAGCAAAGGGTACCAACTGGGCTAGTTTCCTTGTATATGGTTTTCAGGGACATATCGGATGGCTCTACATTGATCATTGTACCTAGACCAGCATCACCAATCTTGCTTACTAAGTTGTGGTCAAGCAAGATGTTTGCTGGTTTCAGGTCCCTGTGAATAATAGGTCTTGGCTTCGTGCTGTGAAGAAAGGCAAGAGCCCCTGCCACCTCATAGCAGATTCTGAACCTTTCATACCAAGGTAGAGGAGGTTTGCCATTCTTATGAAATAATACATCATCAAGGCTACCATAGTCCATGTACTCATATACAAGGGAACTCTCTTCTGGAACAGCTCCAAGGAGCAGCAGCAGGTGAGGATGACGAATTGTGCTCAAGATTTCCAGCTGTTAAACCATCAATAGTAAATTAAGCATCAGTATGTGATCTACATCTACTCTCTCTGTTTCATATCATCTAACTGTTATGTCTTTCATCTTATATAACCTTTTGTATAAATAAATTCTTGCACTATTATTTGTTGGTTTATTTCAAATGCACTATTATGTGTCAGATTTACTTTTATTTCTTATATCCTGTGCATAACTTAAATGACATTGGCTGTGGAATGGAGTAAATCTTGGTTCTTGGAGACCCTTAGATTTTCTTCATGCGCATGTCTTCACTTACATCAAAAAGTGAAATTATAAAGGACTGACCGAGAGTTGTTTGCGTATGGATGCAACTGAATCAACTTGAATTTTTTTATTGGGTATTATGTTTATGTTGGAATAGGGAGGAGTTGCATTAGTATTGTCAGAAAAACATATAATTTCTCTGCTAAGATTCTGAATTCTCATACCTCCTGAACGAATTGCTTGTTTGTGACACTATCTTTGGAGTGGAGGACCTTTACTGCCACAGTAGTGTGGTGCAACTTGCACTTGTAGACAATCCCAAATGCACCTGCCCCTATTTTAAACTCCTCTGACAAGGACGAAGTGGCTTCCACAATCTCTTCCCACGTAAACTTCTGATACTGAACAGCTGGACTTGCAAACAGCTCTTTGAGCCTGTTCTTGCTTTCCTCCTCTTGAGCAGCCTTACTGTCAGATCTGTTCTTGAGTTTATTTCTTTCAGCTTTTACCCCTGTATCTATAGTTGCAAATTGTGCTGCTTTGGTTTTGTTCTTCTCAATACTAGCGACCTCTTTACATTTTTCCTCCTTTAGTTTTAGTGCTTCCTCCAATCGCTCCTTGCTCATTTCTTGGAGCTGATCAAGTGGAAATTGGAACTACAAAGGTGAAATTACATAAGCAGGACATGGTGAATATATCATGGAAGTTCCTTATATCTAATGACATGAAGTTAGTGTAGCTTGTATATCATCTTCGAGCAAGCATTTTGAGATGTTCACATTAATCTGTTAGGATGGTTTGTTTTTATTTTTGTAAAGAAAAACTTAGGAGAGCTACTGTGTCTTGTAAATGTCAATTTTAAGTTTATGCCAGAAGTTGAAGTACACTGAAGTGAAAATCTTTCAAGTGTTTGGTTGTGGACTTGTGAAAAACAAAGGAAGCACAAGTTCCTTGGAAGTGTATATCCCATTTGATAGGAAATTGGCTACCTAGCTTCGGTCAGATAAGTTGAACAAGAAAATTCCCGTGTCTAACCAAACAGATTTTCATTTTTTCCTTGGAAATTATACCTTCATCGGAAGTGACACTTCTAACTTTCTTGTGGGAACTAGCGTTGAAATCTTAGTTCATCAGGTTCAGGTATTAGATGATGAATAGATTAAGAAATTAGAAACAAGAAACAATTATCAAGGGAGATATGCTTAAACCAACAAACTAGATAAAAGACTAAAAGATTTATGTTACATTTTGAAACAAAGGGAGTGTTTGAAATTATTTGGCGTTGAATAAGAGCTTACCCGTTCATCAATAGAACTATTCTGAGTCAGTTCATACATTTTTTGAATATGCCTTAGTTCAATCCTCAGCTTTTCAAGTTCAGACATCTGCGTACCAGGTTATAAGAAATCCATCATAGTAGCTAGTTAATCAATTATAGATAATTGATCAGTCATGAGATTACCTGGTTTGGAGAAGCACTTTGTTCAGAACCTGACGATATACCTGAAAAAGAAACTGAGGATAGAGTACCAGCACAAGGGACTGGATGAGTGTCCACATAAGAACGTCCTGGTGGAGTCCCTGGGCGAGAGAGTGCTAGAGGTGTGCCTGCATAAGAACCTGTGGGTGGAGTACCAGCATAAGGGACTGCATGAGTGTCCACATAAGCACCTCCTGGTGGAGTCCCTGGACGAGAGAGTGCTAGAGGTGTGCCTGCATAGGGAGTTCCTACAGGAGAGACCATAGGGGGAGTGCCCTTATAAAAACCTGTCGGGGGTGTTTCTGCATAAGAGACTGCAGGAGAATTTCCAACAAAAGAACCAGTAGATGGAGTGTAAAGAAAAGATCTCGGGGATGGAGTGCCTGTAGGTGACTGGGCATTAGGTTGGATCCCTGCGAATGAACTTCCAGGAGATGTTCGATCAGAGGCCCATGATCCAGAGTCTCCACTGCTGGAACTGTGACTCTGAATACTGGCATTCCCAACATTTGAGTTAGTATCCTTAAAAAAATAATGCTTGAGTTCTGTTGTTTCTCTTGCTAAAACTTTAGGTCCAGCAGCATTTCTTGGGAGATATTCGTGCTGTTTAGGTTGGGAAACAGAGGTGGAAGATTCTGAAGCGGGAGGGCCACTAGCAAAGCTTCCGTCTGTCAAAGTTGTCTGTATTAGATAACTTAGAGCAGGTGTGACATAATATTGTGTTTAAATAGACAGGCAGCTCGTAAAAACTCACATCTTGGTGATGAAGGCCTGCTTTTCAATAGACGGCCTGCAGCATAACAAACGCTTAAGATTCAAAAACATGTGATTGTCTATTTGGAAAAAAAAAATGCAATCATAGTAATGAACTTGTACATATCCTACTCATGTCAAAAAGAAGTTTATTTCCAAACTATCCTTGTTAATTAACCAAAAGTTGTAGTGACAGTAGGAGATAGCAAAGTAGAAACTATGACAGTCAGAGTTGGATGGAATGTGTAATATGGTTTCTCTTCACTAACTTTTAGGTTGTGTTCTCTTCACATCAATGTCCTTAGTTTTTTGGAATACTCGGATGATTCCAGAAAAAGTGTAGTAAATTGTTTCACAACTTCAGAAAATCTTTAATAGATGAGTTCCTAAAATATCTATCTTTTATTCTATTGTCTGCAGATATACCTATTGTAAGTGAAGAAGAGCTAGAAGAACTATCAGTCGACGTGCCTGACAGATTACTTGTCGATGTGCTTGACAGATTACTTGTTTCATCCATGTGTATCACATTCTGTTCAGAATCTGCAGGACGTATTTGCTGAAGCTTTCCATCACCAATGACATAGACTGAACAAAAACCAGGAACATTTTCTGAGATGACTTGTGATAGGTCATCTCCCCTGATCAGTGTCAGATTTTTCCTACAATAAAATTGATTTTCTGAATGAGCTTATTATTCATGGAATTAAGATGTGAAAATATCAATGAATCATGTAAGATACTTTCTCACTATCTGGTTATTAGTATTTAGTACATTGAAAAGATGCTTGTTGATGTAACTCCGATGACAAGATGTCTTATTGCTTTTCTAGTGATCTCCAATGAGAGTGCCATTGCAATATCATCTGACTCAAGTACTACAATTTCTGATTTTACCTGCATTTAGCATAATAAGCTTGTAGGTGATGACAGCATAATAATTTTTGTTAACTGAAATAACATATGAAGCGGAATATAGTAAGAAAAAAAAAAAGAAAAAAAATTGTTGTAATCAGCAAATCAGTTTATATACAAAATACTTGCATCATGAATCAGTAAAGATCAGTTAGTACATACAGACGATACAGTTTCAGTTTTAGTAAAAATCGCGTTAACAGAATAAGGATATACACTCTCCAGTAATATTACTCTTCTATATAAGTTGTAGGAAGGGGAAAAAAAAACCTTTTGTGCTTTCAGTATTTTGTGGTATGGGAGAATTTTCCTCTGTTTCTTCCACTCAATTTCCTGCCTATAACCATTTACAACTTCTTCTCGAACTTGTGATACTGGTAGCCAGGTTCCCACTGAAAACAATACTCAGAAAATTAGTCAGCAGGTGTAATATATCTGTAATCTGCATCATTTTATTTAGAAAAAGAAAGCCTTAGTATATTTGGAATTGTTTTTCAGATGTTTATCTCTAAGGACTTTTACAGTTTACTCACTTGGTGTAGGTACTAAAGTTATTTTTGGGTACACGTATATGAGCTTGAAGGTGACATCTCCCTCTGGAAGGAATTTGTCGAGTGCCCACTTCAGAATATACTTGCTTTTTCGGCTTCCAGTCAGCGCGACTGCAACAAGAAGTTGTTCTTGATCAGCAGCTTTCCTTTCTGCCATTTCTTGACAATAAGCAGCAAATGACTCTGCAATAACATGGTAAATCAACAAAGTTATTTGTTTTATCTACATTGAAAATCAAATGCATGCTATGATATTGTTATCAGTTTTCATGTTTTGGTTTGTAGCTTTTGAATGTTGATTTCCTCCTATCATGTGGGAAGAAATCCATTTCCATACCATGTAACTTGTGGAACATATGACTAGTGTATGTATCTATCAATTTTCGCCTTCTTGCGTATTAAAACAAATCCAACAACCAGCTTCTCCTATGGACTATGGTGCAATTTTTATCGAACAAACCTCTTACCTCTGGGCATGTCAGTGGGTTGTGTCGCGGCCTCAGGCTAGCCCTTGGCTGCTCTGCCAAATCAGCCATCCTAGGGGCCTAACCCAGGGCATGGCCATATGCCATGTCATATCAGCCCATGTTCAATACTTAAGTGTTTCATGATGCATTTTATAAATAGTTTGACCATGCCGCACCATGGGCCACCTGTGCTAGCAGCCTAGGCATTGGCAGAGGCAGCCTTGTTCCGGTACAACCCACGGCATCCTTATCAAAATGACAATAACCAACCAGTTGGGAAGAAAAATCCATGAATTGGATGATATAAAGCAAGTCAAGTTTCATATACATCAAAATGCAGGCAACAGAAAAGTTGGTTAAAATCCAGAAAACTTACCAATTTCTGGAGTCCAACTATGTTTGATATCTGCAAAATCAAACAATGTATATCTATTTCTCTGTACTCTGAATACTAATTAAGGAAAAATAGATTATCTCTTCTAAAACAAAAGAAAAACTCATGTCTCATGCCATTGAATTAGAACAAAAGGGACCCACCTTTGCACGTCTCTGTGTTTTGTTGGTAACATTACAAATGCTGGAGCATTCAAGGAAGTAGCTAGTGTTTGATTAACGACTCGTTCATTATGTGATATTTTTATTATTGCTTACTTTGACTAGCCTTGCCGCCTTCTATATGTAAAAGCTTTGCTAGGGGTCATTAGATGCTTGGGGTGCTACGTAATATGTTGACGGATTTGATCTTGGATTCTCAATTGTTTGAATAGCGTTCGAATTTAATTAATTTAAATCTAATGTCGAGAAATAAATTGTCACCTTTTCTAATACTTAAAGTATTGCATAAATTACCTGATTAACAAGAATTTACATTTTCCTTCCTTTTGAAATCAATACGGAGTACATTTTAATTGAATGGCTAGAAAAAAGCTATCTGATTTTTTAATATATTTACCTAGAATTGTTGTTACTCCGTATTTTTTTTAGCTTACAAATATAATGTCAAAGAAATTTTGAAGTACGAAGTACTCTGTATATATCAATAATAAGTTAGTTGCTTCACTACTATGGAGTTTTTATTTATTTATTTTTTTTTTTTTTTTAAGGAACTGCTTTGACTTGAGGGTCCTAAAGAACTGGGGGAGAGGTGACATTAAAAAAAAAGGGACAACGATCAAGTGCATATTCGATGTAGTTGCATGCACGTTCGTTATATTAATAAAACCTCAAAGAAGTGGACAGGATGTTTGAGGTTGTCAAAGTGTCAAACTTGAGGGAGCAGGACCATGCGTCTTACTTCATTCTCTTGGACAACTTTTAAAAAAAATTCAAGCTTGATACGAGATTACGAGCCCATGTATTTCCCGACGTATAAACTTTGCTTCACCGGAAAAAATAAACACATTTATCGACGGTCACAAATGGACAGTAAAAAAAAAACCATTAAGGACCTCAACATGGCCATTTGAAAATCCGACCACAAGACCGAAACATACCAAGTTATGCTTGATCTTGGGAGGTGATGAATAATGTTCTTCATCACATCTTAAAATGCAATTAAATTAAGTTATTAACTACTTGTATATGTCTACACCTGCATTGTAGTCTAATTCCCAATTGCAGCATGCCAGCGTAGCATAACTATTTATCTTTAATGTCTTACTAACCTGCTATCTTCTCATTATGTTATTTGCATCTTATTAATTTGGGTTTATATTAGGCTTTTGATGGCCTTCTACATCCTAAGTCTTGATTTTTCATCAAGTAAAGCCCCATAAATCTTCGGACCATGCAACCTTTCAACCCATCTAAAGAAGCTCATATTTTGGTGGGCTTAGAAAGGATTCTTACCGGTTGGTCTATTATGAAAGGATACGGTCCATATGGCTTGGATGCAAATATAATATTTCTTCCGTTTCTTTTATTTGCAACACACCCTTATATAGCACACACTTTGAGGAAGAGCTTTGACAATGTTTAAAAAAAAAAAAAAAAAAAATTGTATGTGTGTGCATAACTCTTCCTTATCCTTGGTACTATGGTTATATTGATAAAGGTGTTCGTTTACATACTCTACTGACCTCCTAAAAATGTGTGCCTAAAGATTGTGTTGCAAATAAAAGAAAACGAAAGAGGTATATACTTTGAATATATATATCTTTGGACCATGCATTATTTCTAATCTGTTAGTCCATCTGATGCCTGTTTTATTTTGGAACGCTTGTTGATGCATTTATTTAACCGTAAATATCTTATGCATTTTAGAAAAATTATATAAGTAATTATTAATAAGGTACAATTGAAATAAATCTGACAAAATCTCACATAACTATATTGTACATTACATATAAATCACGAAAGAGAGTCAATGTAGTTTGTGTAAATAGTGTAAAAAGTTAATTGAATCATCTAAAAAAACGAAAGAAGTATGTTTTAGGTGCAAAGTCTAAAAGAAAAATGAGGAATGTTAAAAAAATCCACCAGAATCAACCGAGGAAAACCCTTCAAATACTAAAGTCAGTACGACAGTACATAGTCAAGAGTAAGTATCGTAGAGAGGACCAGAGGGGAGAGTATTTATAGTGAGAAGTGAGAGTAAGTACCAAATGTCACGCCAAGACCCAATGGGGGCACACCGTGCGTGGGTGTGACTTTACTCATGTATATAGACAATAGACTTACTTTGTAGCATGCACAGCTAACTTACGCGAATGTCTCCATGTGTATGGTGTGTAGATGATTGCATCGGGCTTCTTTACATTAGTGTCTTAGATCTGTTTAATCTTTCTCATTCTCGTGTATGGATTTGCAAACCAATCAAGCTGAAGGGCCTAAATGATCCTCGATTAAGTAAATATATAAGTGTTTCATCTTAAAAGAATCACTCGAGAAATAACAGTACTTTGGCATACGACAACTAAAAGATTTAGAGTTATTAAATCCAGGGAATCATAGTCAAGTTCCTAAAATCGTGGCAAAAATGTAGAGTTTGTTAGGATATAGAAAAGTAGTTAGATAATTGTTTTGTAATTTAAATTTTTTGTCTTTTCTTCCACTATAAAAATATAAAAACAATTGGAAACGTCAATCCACGCACTATGGAACATTATGGTTCAAAAATAACATCAAAGCCGATAGCGTCCAATTAGAAGGAAATTACGTCGGCAGTCAACATATAATAATGGTAACTCTATATTTAATATTGGTCTTTGGTAATAATGTTAGGCACAATTATGCTAATTTATTTATTAGGAAATTCTATGTTATGTCCTTGTACTATTGCGTTTTTCAAGTTGTGTCCAGTGTTTTTTAAGAGTCTATATAGTATTCCTGTAGTACAGTTAGTAACCACACTGTAACCTTGCCCATGTCACTTAACTGATGGAAGTTAACTCCGTTAACGGTCTTTCCTCTTCTTCTGTTAGTAACCACCAGTTGGGGTTCGCCGGAAATGACAGAAGAAGATGAAAGGCCGTTAACGGAGTTAACTTCCGCTAGTTAAGTGACATGGGCAGGGTTACAGTGTGATTAATAATTGTACCACAGGAATACAGTGTAGACTTTTCAAAAACACTAAACATAATTTGAAAAACGCAATAGTAAAAGGGCATAACGTAAAATTTCCCTTATTTATTAGTACAAAGGCCAACCCAATCGTGGTCATCCATATTAGCGAATGCCGCATATGGATGAGTTAGTTGTTTTTGTTTTGTTATCTTCCTATATATGATGATTTGTTAAATCAACTAACCAATCTCCAAATTTTATCATTTTTTATATACAATATATTACAGATATCTTATTCGATCTTTGTTACTCATCAATCACATAGTTAAGTTTTAAACTTAGCTTGTGCTCTGTTCTTTTGGATTAAATTATCTAAATTAAATTGAATTAACTAAATTGAGTTGATTTCAAGTATTGAACTTGTTTCGGGTGAAAACAATGGGACCTTGTCGAAGGTCCGATGAGGTGGAGAAGACTGGATCCGGTCCAAGTGATGTTGGGCCGAAGGTTTTCTGCACAGTAAACACACGTAAACTAGCCTCGGGGGTGTTGCCGAGGAAGGCCCCTCCGATGCTAAAGTCAGTACAGTGTGTAGAAAGAGAACACTATGCAAGAGAATTAATTGCTTGAGGCTTTGTTGAATGAATGTACAAATGTAATATTGATGGCTTTTATACCTTTGCATATATGGAGAAGTTGGGCCATAGCCCAATTGGCTTGCCTTGAGGACTGATCTTTGACTTTAGCACAATTGGAGAGTTGAACCTTGACCTTGGGCTTTTAATTGGATCATTTAGTGACTAGGCCCAATTGGACTAAATTGGACCCAAACAACTTGCCCCCCAGACCCGATTTGGAAGGATGACGGGTCAGGTTTGATTTAATCAGAAAAGGAGGGAAGTGAATGATTTAATTAATCCAAAAACTTGAATTTAAACCGTAATTAAACCGTAATTAATGAGATAACAACAGTTAAGGCGAATAATTGTGGAAGTTGGACGGATAATGGGCGGTTTAATCGCAAGGTCGTGTGTTTAACGGTTACTTAGTGGGGTATTTAAGAGAAATTGAAACGCGGACTCCCCGTATTCCCATTTCTGGAGGTATAATTAGAGGCATGTCATCTCTCCTCACTTATTCACAAACACAAACCCAGAATTCTCGAGAGAACCCAAGAACCCGCATCAAAACTTCGCAAATTCCCCGAGCATTAAGCTTAGAAACTGAGACTCGTCACTACCAATTCGTAAATCGGCAACTTTCGCTTCAGATTAAGGTAAATTCCTTTGATTTTAGTTTATTTTTCTTCGAATTTGAACTCCTTCCCCTTTTTTCGACTTTTTCTTCGAAATTCGTCAATGGTGAGAGGAGTTAGAGGTAGAGCCCGTGCTCCAAGAAGAGCAAGGCCAATTCCCGATCCCAGGAACAGGATTGGGACCTGGAATGGACAGAGAGCAGAGCCTGACCCTGCTGAAGGGATTAGGGCGACTCCCATTTCTTCGGCTCCTCCTCAGAGAACGGAGGGGCCGAGCGCTTCTGGGTGGGACGATGAAGTTCCCGCTGTCCTTTGGGATATCCTTCCCGGGTTTTCGGAGTGGGAGGATGCCAAAGTAGCTTCGGCCATGATAAAGAACCGCCCCTACTCATGGTGGGTGGAGAATGCTGAACAGTATCGGTTTGCCGAACAAATTGAGTTGCATTACGACATCCTTGAAGCTGATGGGTATTGGTGCCGAATGCCCGTGGCATCCGATAGAATCCATCGTCCACCCCCGGGGTATGTGGGGGTGTACACAAGACAACTTCAGTATGGGTTGAGGTTCCCTTTGGACGTATTCGTCCGAGACTTGCTGATCCATTACAATATTTCCCTATGTCAGCTAACTCCCATTAGCATCCGAAGGGTGATGACATACTTATGGGTCTGCAAGTTCTTCAGGTATGTGCCGAACCTACACTGCTTCAAAAAGCTCCATCGGCTAGTGCCAAATATTCAAAGTGGGCACGGAAGTCATGGTTCTGGGTGGTACCGGATTGAGTCTCGGCCCCAGTACCTAACCATGTGGCCGAACGACTCTTCAGACAAGGACTGGAGAGGTTAATGGATTTGGGTTAGGGCACCCACGGACCCGGGCCACCCTTGCGTCTTCAGCGCTCCCAGGTATCTTGCTGAGCCTGATCCCGACATGGGAAGTTTAGGTCCCCCCGAAGATAACGGCCCAGATCCGAACCTTAATCAACAGAACATCTTCGGCAAGCTGCCGAACCGGGGGGGGGGGGGCAGTGGCCGAATGCAGCATATCCCGGAGACTTGGCTCCCCGATACGCATTATGTTTTCCAAGAGAACATGCTAGCAGCTGTCGGCCTCAGCCGAAAGTTTAAGGATGGTAAGCTTCTTCGGCTGGGGCCGAGGCCTTTAAATTATCTCTTTTCCTCCTCTTTCACTTCGCTCTTTTACCCTGTGCCAACCTAACTGAACTGACCTTTTCCCTCTTCTTTTTCAGAGCGGGACGAGACCAACGTCGGCATTAACTACGCTCGTCTTGGCGTCAACCGAGAACGAGTTGTAACTGATCGGGCCCCCTCTATCACTGAACCGAGGCATAGGGAAGTTCATCTAGACTCTTCCCACTTCCAAATTGAGGCTGTTGCTCTGTATCAGAGGCAGAAGCCTTGGTGGAAGAAGAGAGATCCCTGGTTTCAGCTGCTAGACGAAGAAGCTGAAGCTGCCCGTACGGCCGAAGAGGTTGCACGGGTTATCGAAGCTTGTGAAGGAGGAGAAGGGTCCTCCAGGGCTGCTGAAGAAGAAGCTGCAGCTAGGGCAGCTGAAGAAGACGAGGCTTTGCTGAAGACCTCGGTGAGCTTTTAGACTTAATTTTGTCTGCTTCTGTTTTTTTTTTTTTTTGTGTACTCACATTCTTCCTCCCCCCTGTCTTTTACAGTCCGAAGAGAGTAATAGACACAGAGAAGGGAAAGCCCTTGTTCGTCCCGAAGACCAGATACAAGAAGAGTCTTCAGACTCAGACATGGACGAGCAGCCACTTCAGAAAAGGCGCCGAAGAATGGCCATCATCGGCCCGCATGACTTTCAGCGGAGGCCGATGACCATCGGCGTCGAAATAAGGGAACCCGAGGAAGGCAATGGATCGCCGAGGGTTCCTCGGCCACCACCTCAATCACCTCCAAAGACCCCTCCGCCACCTCCCGAGATGGAGGTGGATCAGAAGACTCCCGAACCTAAGGGAGGGGTCCAAGAGGAAGTTCAAGAGAGTGTTGCTGAGCACAGGAATGAGGATTCCGTGATGCCCAGTGCTGAGGGTTTCACGGCAGACATTGCAAGAGAGGTTGAGGCCTTCGTCCTCACACCTGAAGTAGAAGAAGTCATAATAATTGACTCTTCTGAGAAGAAGGGGGATGCTGAGCCATCCAAGATTAAAGAAGCTCCATCATCATCCTTTCCTTCCTTCCAGACGCTGCAGTCTGGAGAAATGGGTTTCTCGGCCCCCCGAATTCCAATCCCAGATCACATTTGGGACCTCATATGGGGTCAGAACCGAGAAGGTGCTGCAACCTACTTCGGCGATTTTGCTGGCATGTCCGAAGTAGATAGGGCAAGAATCTGGTCGCTGAAGGCCACTGCTGGGATGGGCGAATCCAGCAGATCAGTTCCTGACCCAGCCAGGTCTAACCAACTGCTGATGATGCAGGTGATTCTCCTTGCCTTTATCTCCTTTTCAATTCAGCTCTTCAATTATCATTATTATCATTATTATTATTATTATTATTATTATTATTATTATTATTATTATTATTATTATTATTATTATTATTATTATTATTATTATTATTATTATTATTATTATTATTATTTTATTTTATTTTTGACTTGTGCTCCTGTTTTCAGTTCGTGCACAATCAGACTCTCACTGTAGAGCTGATAGATACCCTACAAGATAGGGTGGACGCTGCCGAGCACGACAAAAAGGTAGCTGAGGAGGAGTTAAAGCTTGCTAAGCTGAAGCAAGCAGCAGCTGAAGAGAAGCAGCAGAAGGGTGAAGAATATGAGAAAAGAGTTGTTGAAGCCCTCAAAACCTTCTGCGATGCTATGGAGAAGGAAGTTTTTCCCCCACTGATGGAAGGGGAAAAATTCCTCTAAGAGCACATGGGAGTGGACATCTCCAAATTCAAGGCTACCATTGAGAGTCGAATCCAGGAAGGAGCTGTTGCACAAGCTGAAGTGCAGCAACAGCTAGAAGCTCTTGAAGCCAGTAGAATGGCTGCTGAAGAGATGCTCCAAGCCAGGAATGTCCAACTCTCAGAGGCTGCTGCTGCTGCTGAAGCTCAGAGAGCTAAGCTCCAAGAAGCTGAGGATCAGCTGATGGTCAAAAAGGAAGAAGTGGCCCAGGCTCTGACAGAGGCTTCCCAAGTTCAGCAGGAGCTGAATGAGCTGAAAGGTTCCTCCTCCAAGCTCCCCGATGAGCTGAAGAAATCTAAGGAAGACTTGGAGGAGACAAAGAAGAAGTTGGCTGATGCCGAGGCTCTAATTAAAGTCCGTGTCTATACCCAGGAAGAGTATGAAATGGGTTTCAGAAACGGGTTCAGAGTGTGCCTAAGAGTCTGCCTACATGCTGAGCCGAAGTTGGACTGGTCCAAATGTGCTGAATGGGTCCAGGATCCCGAAGACCCTCATATGAAATATGCAACTCCAATCGAAGCTGAAATCCTTAAGGCTGAGGAAGCCGAAGAAGAAGCTGAGAGAATGGAGTTGGAGGCTGAACAGAGGGAAAGGGAGGCTCGGCAGAGTGCAAAACCTGCTTCTTCTGCTGCTGGGGCTGAGACCACCATGGGGCCCAACCATGCTGATTAGTCTGATCCTCGGGCTGAAGCATAGGAACTCGGGCAGTCGTCTTCAGAATCTTGCGGTTCATCATGCGCTCAACTTTAGACTTGCCGCTTTCTGAATTTTTGCCTTGTTTGTTTTTTTTGCTTCAGCTTGCCTTGTCGTACACAGTTTATTTTTTGCTTCTGTACGTATTTCGGCAGCTGTTATTTTCCGCTTGTGGGCGGCTGCTGATATAGTTTTTAATTTGTTTGAACTTGTAGCTCAATTTCTGAGCATGAATTATTAAACTGATGTTCTTTTCTTCAGCTGCTTTGTCTTATTTTGAATGCTTTACTGTTTCTTCAATTCTGCTGAACGTAAACTTGCACTGGTAGTGCCTCTTGCCCCCCCAGAAATTGAATAAACAATTTCTTTATTTCTGAATAAACAATTTCTTTATTTCTTAAAAATGGGTATCCGAAACACAGGGCCAACTGAAGGCAATGCTTCGGATAATGGCTTTCTGGGATACAAGGCTCAGTTAAGGCAATATCCCAGACGTGTCCGTGGACTCATGCCTTTGGAGAACAAGTCTTACTAAAGTTTGACTTCTGCTGAAAGACCAGAGTTCTTTAAAAAGACGAGTTTGTCAGCAATCTGAAACCCAGTTACCCGAAGGGGAAGGTTGCAGACGAGGCTGAATAAACAGTTTCCAACAGTTGCTGTTATCCTTAATTTTCTGGCTATCTTTAAAAAATAGATATCCGAAACACAGGGTCAACTGAAGGCAATGTTTCGGATAATGGCTTTCTGGAATACAAGGCTCAGTTAAGGCAATATTCCAGAATTTTCCATGGACTCATGCCTTTGGAGAACAAGTCTTACTAAAGTTTGACTTCAGCTGAAAGACCAGAGTTCTTTAAAAAGACGAGTTTTGTCAGCAATCTGAAACCCAGTTACCCGAAGGCGAAGGTTTCAGACGAGGCTGAATAAAAAACCCTTAAAGAGTAGATGGAACCAAGAAAACTTTGAAAGAATAAAAAGTTGCAAATATTTATGTAAATGGTGGCTCCAAGGCCTTTCAATAATTCAAAATGTACTTACAAAGATTGTTCTGCCCCGAAGGGTTTACACATGATATTTTTTCAGTACATCAGCGTTCCAGTGATTTTTCAGCTCAGTTCCCTCCAACTGTCGAAGTCGGTATGTCCCTGGCTGAAGCTCATCATAGATTTCGTAGGGCCCTTCCCATGCAGCTGAGAGTTTCCCATGGATTCGTCCTTTCTGAACTGCAGCAACATTCCGAAGGACAAGATCCCCAATTTTAAGAGGCCTTGCATGGACCCTTCGGTTGTAAAATTTGCTGATTCTCTGCTTATAAGCAGCCATTCTGTCTCGGGCTGAGTCTCTTACTTCGTCGAGGAAATCGAGAGATTCCCTCATCAGTCGCTCATTCTTAGCCGAGAAGTGGTGCACTCGTAGGCTCTCAGAGCCAATTTCCACTGGAAGAACGGCTTCGGCACCATACACCAGTTCAAAAGGTGAATAGCCCGTTGCCTCTTTTTCAGTTGTCCGAAGGGACCAAAGGGTTCCAGGGAGCTCCTCCAGCCACTTGGACTTTTGGTCTTCCACCCTCTTTTTGAGGGCATTAAGGATCTGTTTATTTGCAGCTTCGGCTTGTCCGTTACTTTGCGGGTGGCATACCTCTGAATATGCCAGTTTGATGCCGAACTGATCTGTATACCGCTTCAGTGGTAAGTTATCAAATTGCCTCCCATGATCGAAGACAAATACTCTCGGGATGCCAAAACGAGTAATGATATTCTGCCAGATAAATTTTCTGACAGTTTGCTCTGTAATGTTCGAGGCTGCTTCGGCCTCAATCCACTTACTGAAATAGTCAACACCAACTATCAGCCATTTTTTCTGGTACACAGCCTCTGGAAATGGTCCTAGTATATCCAGTCCCCATTGGGCAAACGGGAGTGGATTAAGGATCGGCTGAAGATCCCTTGCTGGCTGGTGGATAACTGGTGCGTATTTTTGACATTTTTCGCATTTCCGGACCAGCTCCTTAGCATCTGCGATCATGGTGGGCCAGTAATATCCAGCCCTCAATGCCTTGTGGGCTAAGGTCCTTCCCCCGATGTGGTTCCCACAGATGCCGAGGTGAATCTCCCGTAGGATATAATCTGCATCTGTTGGTCCCACGCATTTCAGCAATGGGGCTGAGAAGGACTTTTTCAGGAGTTCCCCTCTGAAGACAATGAACCTTGAGTTGGTTCTCTTCATCTTGGAGGCCAAAGATCTATCTTCGGGAGTCTCTCCCCGAAGTTTGAAAGCTAGGATGGGGTCCATCCAACTAGGCTCTGGGTCAGCGCAGCACACTTCAGGTGCTTCGTCGACACTTCTTTCTCGACGCACTTCCACATATACAGATCTGTTCAGCTCAGTAAGAGTTGAACTGGCAAGTTTGGAGAGTGCATCGGCTTGAGTATTCTGACTCCTTGGGATCAGCTGAACCTCAAAAGTTTTAAGCTTTGCAATGACTGATTTGATCTTGGCAAGATAAGCTATCATGGAGGGCTCTTTGGCCTCGTAGCTGCCGCTGATCTGATATGCAACTAGCTGAGAGTCTGTTTTCAGGCAGACATGATCGGCTTCCAGGGAGATTCACAATTCTAGGCCAGCGATTGCTTCCTCATATTCGGCTTCGTTGTTCGAGGCCTTAAAAGAAAATTTTAGTGCATATTCGAAGGATTTGCCTTCGGGAGAAGTTATCACTACTCTTGCCCACCATTTTCGGTGGAAGATCCATCCGTAAACACGGTCCAGACTTTCTTTTCGTTATCTAGCGCTTCTTGGTATGAGCATTCGGCCAAGAAGTCCGCTAGAGCTTGAGCCTTAATGGCAGCCCTCGGACGGTAGCTGATGCTGAATTCGGTGAGCTCAAAAGCCCACTTAGCTAGCCTACCAGATTTTTCAACTTTGCTGAGAACTTTTTCCAACGGCTGATCAGTTAAGACCACTATCTGATGGCAATCAAAATAGGGCCTCAGCTTCCCAGCAGCAACTACTACCGCAAAAGCGACTTTCTCGAGTAGAGGGTAGCGAGTCTCGGCATCCGTCAGTGTATGACTGACAAAGTAGATCGGTTTCTCACTTTTGCTTTCTTCCTTCAGCAGTACTGCATTAATGGTGCCCGGGCTAACGGCCACATACAGGTACAAAGTTTCTCCTTCTGCTGGGCTAGCCAGCGTTGGGAGTTGAGCCAGATGCTCCCGAAGCTGTTTAAAGGCTTCTTTTTGCTCTTTCTCCAAAACGAGCTCTTTTGTTTTCGGGAGTTTCAGGGCTTTGAAGAAAGGTAACCCCTTATCCGAAGCTCTGGAAATGAACCTCAAGAGGGTTGCC
The DNA here is from genome assembly GCF_001683475.1 of Chenopodium quinoa. Taxonomy (NCBI): domain Eukaryota; kingdom Viridiplantae; phylum Streptophyta; class Magnoliopsida; order Caryophyllales; family Amaranthaceae; genus Chenopodium; species Chenopodium quinoa. Next base: position 1,947,134 of record NW_018744167.1, read on the forward strand.
ATTCTTCCGGTGAGCCGCTGAACATCCTGCTTTGTTTTCGGCTCAGGAAGGTCGAGCGCTGCTTTGACTTTGGAGGGATTGGCATCAATCCCCCTCTTGCTAACTATGAACCCAAGGAATTTCCCTGACTTCACGCCGAAGACACACTTCTTCGGATTCAGCTTCATTTGATGTTTTCTTAAGGTGGCGAAAGTTTCAGCCAGGTCTTTAACATGGTCCTCAGATTTTTTGCTTTTGACAATCGAATCGTCGACATAGACTTCCATGTTTCGGCCCTTTTGGTCGGCGAAAACTTGATCCACCAGCCTTTGATAGGTTGCCCCCGCATTTTTCAATCCGAAGGGCATCATTTTGTAATTGTACACCCCAGCGTTCGTGACGAATGTCGTCTTTGCTCGATCGTCGGGGTGCATGAAGATCTGATGATACCTCAAGAATGCGTCCATGAAACTAAGCAAGGCATGGCCACTTGTCGAATCGACTAGCTGATCGATCCTCGACAAGGGATAGAAATCCTTCGGACAAGCCTTATTTAGGTCCGTGAAGTCAACGCACATCCTCCAGGTACCATTGGCCTTCTGAACCATCACCACATTTGCCAGCCATTCTGGATATTGGCAAGGCTCGATGAAGCCTGCCTCCAGCAACTTTTTGACCTCGGCTGCGATGTCTCGGTTCTTATTAGCGGAGTAATTCCGCTTCTTTTGCTTAATTGGTCGACACGTTGGGTCAACATTAAGCTTATGGCAGATGAGGTCTGGACTTATCCCGGGCATATCAGCTGCCGAGAAAGCGAACACATCTCTGTTGTCCCGAAGGAGTTGAATAAGTTCACAACGGGTGTTCGGATCAAGGTCCATCCCGATTGTTACACATTTCTCAACGTCTCCTTCGGCCAACTGAACTGTTTCAGTCTGTTGGTCCATATCCATTGCTAATGGACTTGACTCTTCAGAATCTGGCCTGCTGCCTATGTCAGCAGGTGTCCCAGTCTTTTTGTTCTTCGGCTGGCTCTCTGAATCTTTCGGTTCAGCTGAAGAGCTAGCCTTTTCCTTTCGAGCCCTTTTTCTCTGGGCACAGATCCTTGGGCCGAAGCACTTAGGCCTTTCGGCTTTTTTGTGTTTGGCTCTCTTTCTTTTTCTTTCTCCTCCTCATCCTTGTCGTCATCTGGGCGACTACTGGATGGCTTGAGGTAGTTGCACCTTCGGGCGTCCTTTTGGTTGCCATGTATCCTTTCGGGGAAGCCAGCGTCTGAGACGTAAATCATCAGCTGATGATAAGTTGAAACGACCCCTTGGATCTCATGAATTATGGGTCTCCCCAAAATCACGTTGTACACTAAAGGAGCGTCAATGACCAAAAATTCAATCATGACATTCTTGGCTGCCTCATCGCAGCCGATGGTGACAGGAAGTGTCACCTTCCCATCTGGATAAGTTGAAGCCCCATTGAACCCGGGTACCGGGTAGGGTACCGGCGTAAGGTGCTTGGGCTTCAGCTTGATTTGATTGTAGGCCTTTCGGAACAGAATGTTCGCTCCGCTGCCACCGTCAACAAGGACCTTACTGACGTCGTGGTTGGCCACCGTGGCGATGATCACCAACGGATCCTCGTGAGGGAACGTTACCCCCCGGCAGTCGGCGGCTGTGAACGTCATGTTCGGCACCGGCGACTGGGGAGGCTGAATGTCAGCGTTGTTCACCTGGTGGGTCAGAGCCCTAAGGTGTCGCTTATGCTCCCTCCGAGAGCATATTCCTCCCGAGATAACATTGATCGGAGAGAATTTTCCCTCTGGCTTTTTACTGTTCTTCCGGGGGAAGTCAAGATCTTGCCGAGAGTCCTTTGCCAACTTCTCGGACTCTTTTTTCTCGCGGTGATCCGCGATGTATTTTTTCAAGTATCCCTTCCTGACCATGTCCTCTATCTGGTCCTTCAGTTGGATACACTCCTCAGTGTTATGTCCCGGAGATTCGTGGAACTCGCACCATTGATTTTTATTTTTCCGCTGATACCACTCTGGGAGTGGTCTCGGCTTCCGGTAACTCTGCTCCTCCTTCGTCACGCTGTAAATTTTGGCGCGTGGAAGAGAGAGCGGAGTGTAAGACTCGTATCTGCCTGTGTATGAGGCAGATTTTTCCTTCTTTGGGTCGCTGGCCGAAGATTGCTCCGAGGCCTTTGCCTTTCCCCTTGCCCTATGGCCTTGGCCTTCAGACAAGGGTGTTTGTTTTTGCTTCCCCCCCCCCCCCCCCCCCAGGTTGAGGTTGGGTTTTTGTCTTGTTCCACTCTTCGGCTCGGATGAACTTATCCGAGGCATTCAGAGCTTCCTCCAAGGTCTGCGGGGTATGCATGACCATGAAGTCTAGGAACTTCCCGGGCTGAAGGCCATTCTGCATTGCAAAAACGGCTAGCCCCTGGTCCAGCTGAGAGACGCTGGATGACTCGTTGCTGAAATGGGTCAGATATTCTCGGAGGCTTTCGGTCTCCCCTTGTTGCAGACCCATGAGTTCTGCAGTAGTCTTCTCTCGGCGGTTTGCCGTGGAAAACTTGCTCCTAAATTTGGAGGACAGATCATCCCACCCTGTTATAGAGCCTTGCTTTACTCCCTTGGAGATCCATGCTTGCGCGACCCCCTTGAGAGTGGTTGGGAAATATTTGCACCAAGTCGCTTCGGATCTGGGGCAAAGATGCATATGAGTCTCATACGAGGCCACGTAGTCCTTCGGATCCGAGGTCCCGTCATATGTGATGTGCGACGGTATTTTAACCGTGGGCACGTGCTCTTCCAGTATCCATTGCTCGAATGGCGAACTGGCGGGTAGCATAACGACCTTGCCCTTGTTCCTGGCCGAAGGGACCGCGCTCCGCCCTCTTAGAGAGGTAGGAGTGGTTTTCGTCCCTGGCTGGGAAGTCTGGGCCTCGGCCGCAGGGAACGAGAGGCGACTGTGCACGCTCGGTTCCTTGCCGCCGAGTCGGTCGAGGATGCTTCGGCGAACAGTCTCAGGTTGTTCTCGGTGAGTAGATTATGGCCGAGAAGCTGAGCTGCTGCTCTTATGCGTTTCTGGTCGGGAGGTTGAGGATCCTTTGAAAAATTGAGGGTTCTTTTTCCTCTCTTTTTCAGTTTTCCAGGTATCCTCTTCCCACTCTTCCAGTTCCCGGAAGGAAGGAAGCTTCCCACCATCATGGTCTAGCTTCCTCCGCTGATGTCGGGTATGCGGAGGAGTTCGATCACGAGGTGGTGGCATATTTTGTGCCCTCATTGCCTCCATGAGCACTGCCAGCGCTCTTTCCACCTCCTCCGAGCTGGGCCCCGTCAAAGGGGTCCTCGGCTGAGTATGGGAATGAGAGCGCACAGTCGATGGTTGGCTTTGGGGCACTGAATGTATCATATGATCGGACTCACCCCTGCTAGACCGAGAGTGACTCGGCCTATGATGAGAGTTATGAATTACGGGAGAAAGGGAATCCTCCCTGTATGATCCTCCCCCCGAGCTGGCACCCTTGGGAGAGTTCCGGTCCGGCGAGGGTGATGGTGTAGGGGTTTTAGGCTTTTCGCCTGCTCCTTGACGGAGACCTTTGCTCTTGCGGTTCTTAGCCATTGCTACTGAGATAATTGCAAGATGATTTTGGTTAGAAACTTGGCTTAAAGATTTTTGAAAGTCCTCCCCACAGACGGCGCCAAATTGTTTCGGGTGAAAACAATGGGACCTTATCGAAGGTCCGATGAGGTGGAGAAGACTGGATCCGGTCCAAGTGATGTTGGGCCGAAGGTTTCCTGCACAGTAAACACACGTAAACTAGCATCGGGGGTGTTGCCGAGGAAGGCCCCTCCGATGCTAAAGTCAGTACAGTGTGTAGAAAGAGAACACTATGCAAGAGAATTAATTGCTTGAGGCTTTGTTGAATGAATGTACAAATGTAATATTGATGGCTTTTATACCTTTGCATATATGGAGAAGTTGGGCCTTAGCCCAATTGGCTTGCCTTGAGGACTGATCTTTGACTTTAGCACAATTGGAGAGTTGAACCTTGACCTTGGGCTTTTAGTTGGATCATTTAGTGACTAGGCTCAATTGAACTAAATTGGACCCAAACAGAACTAATTTCAATTTCTGAAAAATAAGTCCAAAAAAAACTAACGAAACCTAAGTTACATATAGCTAAGAATTTCTCCTCTTAATAAACTTTGTATTCAGTAACTGTAACTATTCATCGAGTAAAGTAAGTGTTTTAATGACAAAACTATTAGAATTAGTTTTCATACATCTTTTTATCTTACTAAATAGTGCATCATGATCTATTTGCTTACACATTCTCATCATTAGAAAATGTTAATAGAGAAAAAGTAGGCACAAATGTCTTTCTCTTTTGAAGACAAAAGCTCTTGACCTCACACGTAGCACAAACATGAAATATAATGTAGGGGATGAAACAAAATGTGGGTTGACAATTTCCTATCCTATCACAAAAGGAAAAAACCTAACTCACCCCCAATCTATAATTGGCTACCTACCATATTTCGTGGATGTATTTGCCAAACGATGGTTGGTTAAACAGTCTTATATTAAAAATTTCAACTTTCTATATTTCCACTTTTAGGGGGTGTATGTACTTTTCCTTTTAGTCAAATTCTTTTTTGTTTTTGGAATAAAAAAGGCATAAATATTTGATTAGTCATAATGTTGATTCACTTTGTATTTATAAGGCGACACGTAAATATTTGTCTTGATTGAAGCTTTAAGTAGAACAAACACATTAACAAGTAAAACACTAAAAGTAGGATGGGATAAATTTCTCTCATCAATAAAATGAGATCGAAACATATCGAGTACATCTATATATTGACTAATAAGCTACAATTGTATTAAACGATACATATGTAATTTACTTTTTTTAGTGTTAAATAAACATTTTAACTCTTTCAACTAGATTATTGGTACTCCGTAGTTGTTAATTGTGAGAAATCATATCATATACATGGAATTGCTCAAGAAAACTAAGATTTTTCAAATACTATTTGATAATTTAACAAATACAAAAGTACAAATTCTCTAGAAGATTTACTTCTATGGTGGAGCTTTTGATTTTTATTTTCCTACAATCTATCAATCATTAGTGCTTTTTAATACTCGTGATGCAAAGATATTACTCCTAAAGATATTTGTAAGGTTATAAAGTAAAAGATATTTTGAATGATTAGAGATTTTTGTTACTAGTTGTTTATCATAAAACCTTTCTTCCAATAGTAACGTGGACGTAACTAAAAAAAGCATGGGTTTGTTGGTGTGAAGTGTGATATACTATTAATCGTATGAGCTTACGTAGATAAATAGAAAGTGGCAATAACAGAAACGTTAAAGGTAAACTAACGAGAGACAGGCACGCATTACTTAAATAAAACTCCACCATATTTTGTGTTTGTTTGAGTGTTTAACTAGTTTTTAGGTATGGACAATGCCTTGAGATACTGTATTATTTCCATGATAGAAATTCTTATTTATATTTAATTTGGATAGAATAGCAAATAATATGGTAATAGCTTAGTGGCTAACATATGTTAGAATTTAAGGTTAAGGTTGTGGGTTCGTTCAAATCTTTTAAGTGCTTGTTTGGACCTAAAATTGCAGGAATCAACCTGAAAATTGCTTAGTTAGGTCTTGAATTTAAGCTTAGTTAAGGTTGTGGGTTCGTTCAAATATTACTAGTCAGGTCTTGAAATTCATGAAAATGGTTTAACTTTGTGTATTATTAGCATGGTTAGGTCATACTTCGCATGCTTATCGAAGGACCCGGAGGCTTATTTAGTGTCTGAACCATCTAATTTATTCATTGGCCCATTATTTGCATCCCTCGTAATCATGTCTCAAATCGCCTAATTTCGCCATATATGCATGCTATGTCGTGTCCATGCATTTCTAGACTCAGGCTCATACCTTGCCTCCCTGATCATGTATTGAGACGTTGAGCAAGGCATATGTTCTCAATGAAAGTTAATCACAAGAGAAAGATTCTTAAGCACCTTGTTTATTCAATATAATCCATAAAATGAACAAATATTTACTAACACTAAAATCAACATTTTCCCCCATTACAGGGTTAATTGTACATTCAATCAGTACTGTTCATGTCCAAATTTTTTCTCCCATTCGGCAGGACGCACAGCATGATACACAGCGAAAAAATCTACATCTATACACAGAATGCAGCCATCCTAGATTAACATTTACTTCCTCACTCATAAGGATTTTTTTTTTCCTTTTTTTTATAAAAAAAAAAAAAAAAAAGATTCCAGCTAAAACTCTAACAATAACAAAACAGGCTCGATCTAGTATCATATTGATCAATCATGAGCCCTTGGATGACTTGATCCTACGATTTATTTCTTTCTCCAACTTCTCGAGACCTCCCACCTCCTCAAGCTCCTACATCACATAACACAAAAGGTAAGAAACCATAAGTCATTGTTATATATCAGTTCTCACACTGATAGTATTATTTCAATTTGCCATGAGTCAATTACACCAAAGCAGAGGTAGTACATGCATACATAGATGATAGATGTATATTAAAAAAAGACATACGAAGTATTTTATTTTATTGGTAAATATTTCAACATAAAACAAAACAAGTTTGAAACAATAGGTCCTACCTTAGGTCCCAAGAACAGCCCATATGGAACTCCATTGAATTTATCTGAGTGGTGTAGCTGACATACCAGACATCAAAATCAAAGAAGATACCGACCGTTAGATTGAGTTACAAAATAAAAAATCATAATAATGTAGCTACAGTACAGTTTTTCTTATAAAAAATTTACATAATACACCTTACACATGTTATTCGTTCTATAATTAGCAAGTAATGGCATAAGCTATATAAACATAGTAAGGACTTTTTGAGATGCATTGAATATTTGAATCCTTAAAGATATAATATGAAATAATATGAGGATCACACCACTAATCTTGTTCCCCATACGTTCATGATAAGGAAGGTGGGTTTCTTTTTTTTCTTTTTTACAAAAGAAATCAACTATAAATCCGTTCCTCGTAATGACTATCTACTCAAATTGAGATTACTAAATTGTTTCTTTAGTTAAGCAATATATAAAGGTAAAACTAGCATTTTTCTCACTGTAAAAGTCTTCTTAGATGTAGGAGGCTAGGACTACTAGGAGAGACCTAGAGAACATGGAAATGGAGAGATTCCTAATATCTACAGTCGTTATATAAGCGGACTCTTTGATCCAACACAACACAACTATATTTTGGATAAGGTGTATAAAAATGTGTACAATGGAAAAAAAATTGAGATTAATAAGAACAATCATACACTGAAATGTATTAGCAATACTACGTATAAATTTAACCCTAATTTGTTGATACTTGCAATTATTAAAAAGTGTGTTTTAAAGCAAAGTTCCAATAATCCTGTCAAACTAAAGTCGACTAAAGTTGAAATAACGAAGGAGCCCCAGTTTTGTTCCTCATAATGGCATTTTGGAAAATAATGTGATGTTTTTCACTTGTGGGGACCGCCTATGTGTAATGAGTGGAACTCTCAAATCTTGACACATACCCCATGAGGAACAAAACTTTGGGAATTCCCCAATAACAAGGTCCTTTATATCCTTTATCCTTATCTGAAAGAAAAGGTGAAGTCCAAGTTAAGCTAACCTTATGGGCAGAGGCTACCCTTCTGAAATAAGGAACATCGGCAATAGGACCAACTGGGAATCGCTTGTGAACAAGGCCATCATGCACAAACATGTAGGCTATCCCAAAAACTGTAATTCCAAGTCCCTGTAAAGTATCATATGGTTATTATCATTCTGTATATGATATTATTATCGTACCCTAACAAAGAATATGAAAATTGATAAATCATCATGAGTGACTAAAATGATCCACTTCGTAAATCATTTGATTAGAAAAGTAGAATTCCACCATAGTCTTGTCCACTAGATAACCAATGTACAAGAGTCACAAATCCAATTTGGGAACAGTTCTTTTCCGATACATAAAATACCAATGCATTAAGAGTTACTCATAATATATTGGATCATTATTATGCCAGTAATCTCCAAATTAGGTTACTGGTAGTTATAACATCATATTTGCACCCAAATTCATTACGCACTACAATCTAGCAGGGCAATTAAGGAAACTTACAGCTCCAAAACAGAGACCGGGTACAAGGCCTTTGTGGAAAAAACCATAAGAAAGAAGGCCAATAGCTGGGACTGCATTAATAATGGCAAACACATCATTTAGCTCAAAAGGCCCTTCTCTCGGCTTGTGATGTGACTGCAACCACAAAACACAGTACAACACATACGGTCAATTTGTATGGCAGATGTGAGCGCAACCACAAATCACAATACATAGTACAGCACATACGCTCAATTTTTACGGCAAATGTGACTGCAACCACATAATAAGAAAGATGGACATAGCACACATGATTACATGAAGTATGCCCCATGGTCAGTGAAATAATTGAGCATCTTTAAAAACATAAAATTCACGTTTCTACATATATGATGAGGCCTACAAGGCAACAAATCAATACAAGTATATATGTTTAAGAATTCATAATACATTTCTAAATTAACCTCTATTCCGAAAGGAAAACAATTAACTGTCCCCATGATTACCTTAACTAACTTACAATATACTTCTTATATAGAATTACAGTCCAATTTATTAAAAATAAATAAAAGAGCTTAGGACACAAAAGAAGCCAAAGCGTCATACAACACATGGCTATAAAACCTACAAAAGTACCAAAAACATATCTAAGAAACAAAGCTTGAAACACCAAGAAGACCCTAAAGTTCAAAAAAAAAAAAAAAAAAAAAAAAAAAAAAAAAAAAAAAAAAAAAAAAGATAAGGTTTTGATAAGTTGTAATCATGGTTAATAAGGCTAACAAAGTTCAGCTTACCTTCAAATAAGTTTTCATAAAGTTAAAAAGTTCTGAGGGCTTGGCAAAATTAATTTAATTTAATCCAAGAAAAAATACATTTCAACACAATATAGTATGTTTAAAGATAAGAAATTCAAAAATAAAATCAAGAACTTTTAAACATGTAATGAGAATAAGAGATCAACCTCGTGCATGTGCCACAAAGAAGCATGCCATAGAGCTCTATGTGCCCATCTCGCCCAGAACTCCATTCCCACCTGGAAAAGGGGGAGAAATAATTAAATTCAACTCCAAACAAATCAGCATTCTAGCAAAATTAATTCAACACCACTCATCAATTAAGTACATTAACAATAATTCAATTTATCACTTTAATTTTTCTTTCGAAGTAATACTCGAAAATCCTCTCAGGACATATGCTTAGAAGGATGAAGAGCGTAAATTAGATCATGGACACGTGTATTATGACCTTTATAAGAACATTTCCCTTGTTTGTTTACAGGAAAATTGACATTAAGGTACATTAGGAATAATCCGGTAACATCAAAATAAGGCGTGATTTTGTCATGTATTCCCATTTTTCAATCGGAAATAAACAATTATTCTTTTTATAATACTTTATCAAATATATGCCAGGCCGGTGGGAAATGAAGAGTTTTAATACTTCAAGTTGATTACTTCGTATTAAACAAACATTTCCACCAATAATATAACATTAATTCATTTTATAATAACTGTTTTAATAATTGATTATAATATGACTAATTGTGTCGTAATTATAGTGTAGTAATGGAAAATACTTACAGCAGCGCCAACTGAGAGAAAAAACGTACCCAGCATCTCTGTAACTGGCACTTCTCCTCCCTAATTTTTTTAAAAAAAAAAATAGTTATAACAAATTACAACGAAATTCCAGCATTATTCGCTTAAAAAATTACTCGACCAGAACCAAACCAAGCCGAGTCAAGGGCTACATGTAAGAAGCTAAAATAAAATTAGGGTATAAAATTGTACCTCCATTTGCCAGTAAAAGCGGTAATAAACAGCCATGACAGCCATAGAAGTGATACCCAAGCTAGACATAACAGCAGCAATCAAATAAGTGAACCGCTCAGATTTCTTCCTAGCTAATTTCTCCGATAATCGTGCGGCTAAGATTAGACTGTCATCATTCTCGGTACTCACCCCTGTGACATTAACAATCTCATCATCATTACCGCTCGTACTTGTACTCTCCGTTTCGAAACCCCTCAATCCACGCTGTTCCTCGAGAACGAAGCAAATAGTGAGGCTTTTCTCTCTCCTATTTGACCGGTAAACCGGGAACCGCCGGTGAACAGGGCGGTAGAGGAAGGAGATTGGGCCGAGGAAGGAAGTGGGCTTAGGCCCAGACCCAGGCCCGTATAGAGGAGGAAGGGCCTGGGAACTCCCGACGGTGGAGAGCCCAATGGCCATTGAAAGTGGGCCGAAAAAGTGGTAAAGTGGGAGAAGAATGAAGAAAGTGAGAGAAGAAGTGGGAGAATGAATGAATGGTGTAATTAATGAACAAAGAAGAGGAGAGAGAAAATGAGAAATTCAGAAAATGTTAAGTGCATGAAGACCACATGTTTTAAGGTTGGTTTTAAAAATTACAAATGGGTTTAAATTTGGATTTTTTCCCAAATTAAGCTTTATACGGAAATTATTTACGAAATTGGTCTCGTGGCAAAAGTATTTCTCAAACTAAGATTCTTACACTCAGTTTTTTTAAAAAACAAAATTCAAGACATAAAACGTTGCCTCAAGCAGCGTTTTATGGTAGTTTGACTTTTTTCAAAAACTTCGTATTTCATACCTGTTTTATACAAATAAACGCTGCCTGAGGCAGCGTTTATATCTTTAAATGAAACGCTGCCTCAGGCAGCGTTTAATGTACAAGCATAAAACGCAGCCTGAGGCAGCATTTTTATCTGTACATTAAACGCTGCCTCAGGCAGCGTTTCTTGCGGGAATTATAACGAATTCCAGGCCTTTTTTCTCAATCTCTTTCACGTAATTTACACTCTCTCTCTCACTAACTCTCATTGTCAACAACAAAGTTCACAGCCGTTGCCAACGCCTCCCCTGCCGTGTCGCTGCCCCTGCCGCCGCCAAAGTGAACGGAAGTTGTTGCCGGCATTGTCTCACTCACTCTTTAAATCCGGGTAAACCCTAAATTCGTAGTACATTGTTGAATTTTACATTTAATAGTTGGTAGTAGATAGTTGTTGTATGTTGTAGCAAATTGTGATGTAAATTGTATTAATTTGTTGCTAATTAGTAATGAAATGTGATAAATTGTTGATAATTATTGATGATAATGTGGTACATTGTTGAGGAAAAATATAGACGAAAGTGTTGATTAAATTGTCGACGAAATTGTTGATGAAATTGTCAATGATAATGTGGTTTGTTTTTGATGAAATTCTTGATGGTAATGTGGTCTATTATTGTGAAAAAAATGATAAAATTGTTGATGGTAATGCGGTATTAGTATGTTGATAGTTGTATGCGGTACTAAGAGTTTATGAAATTGGTGATGAAAATGTTGATAAAGAGAATGGACTTGTTTCATTGTTGTCATATTAGCTACACATGTAGGTTCTCGAAATTTGATATAACTTTCCATTATCGAAGCTATGTATGTTATGTATTGTTAAATTAGGGTTTTTTGACGTTGCTTTAGAATTCGATTATCCTTAAATGTGTTTTGGTTGGTATGTAGAATATGGCTTCACAAAATGTAGTGTTGTTATGCCGGTGGGGAGGTGAAATTATGTGCGATGGATCAAATGTTGAGTACAGTGGAGGGAATATGGAACTTATAACACTTGAACCGAACATGACTGTGAATGATCTGATGAATGAGGTTCACAGTAGTATCGGCTCAAACCCAATGAATGCTGAACTGAACCTTAAAATGAGGTGTGAGACTGGGCATGGGGTTCAAGTGTTACCTGTCTCCACAAACAAACATTTAAAAGCTTTGAGAAGCATTGTTACAATGAAGGGTGTTCCCAATGAGATATATGTAGAAACAGTGCCTATATGTACCCAACAAAGTACTTGGGCAGAATAACATCCTACATATGTCTCCGATTACAACACCGCGTCCTTCCAAGGCCCTTCAAACCACATTCCATCGAATGAATATGGGATGGGAACTTTCAGTTGCTTGATGCATGATGATCAATTTCAGATGCCGTTTAGTCCTCATATAGCATCACCTGCACATGCAGGGGGCTGTGTGACAATGTTTGGCCAATCCGGTCCTTCAACATCAAACACCGTGGCTCCGTCACCGATGCGAGATGAGGTTCAAGAATCACCGTCTCAAGAAGACCCAAGTCATTTTGATAATATTGTGAATAACGAATTGTCGGTGTACGATGTGTATGCGGATACAGATGATGAGGATGATAATGGGGAGGAGTATGATAGGCTTTATGACATGGATCTTGAAGATGGGCAGATGGAAATTGATGAGCCCTTGGTTAGAACTGCAGTAACCTGGTTTAGTCAGATAAATGAGAATTATGAAGTTGATGAGTATTGGGCCAATTCAGGGAGTCATACATCATTTGTTCCAGGGGGAGAATTCGAGAAGGGGATGTACTTTGACAGTAAGAAAACGCTTCAAGAAATGGTAAAGATGTATTCTATACAGAGAAATCAATTCTACACCACAGTGACCTCAAATGAGAGTGTCCTTCATCTGCGTTGCAAGAAGAAATGTGGATGGTCTCTAAGGGGTACCAGGACAAGTGAGCACTCGCGTGGCTTCACCATAGTCACATACAAAGGCCCGCATCGGGAGAACTGTGTTACCGAATTACTATCTAATGATCACCCACACTTGGATTCGTCCATAATATCTGAGTTTGTGAAGTCCTTTGTGCAGAAAGATCCGAATCTAAAAGTTGAATTCATTCAGGAACTCATCTCCAAGCAATTCCATTTTGAAGTTCCGTATAAAAGAGCATGGTATGCCAAGGACAAAGCCATCACTCAAATTTTTGGGGATTGGGAGAGTTCTTACAGCAGACTTCCTCAGTTCATGCAAGCACTGCAACAGTCAAACCAGGGAACCGTAGTCATTAGGAAACACAAAGCTCTAGTGGAGGGTAGGTATACCAGCAACATGGAAGTATTTGAACGAGTGTTTTGGGCATTTGGTCCTTGTATCGATGGTTTCAAACATTGTATGCCTGTTATCTGTATCGATGGGACGCACTTGTACGGGAAGTATAAAGGAACACTTTTGGTTGCTACAGGTGTGGATGGAAACTTCCAAGTATTTCCACTAGCATTTGCGTTGGTTGAGGGGGAAAACATTTCCAGCTGGTCTTGGTTTATGAGCTGTCTTCAGGATAGAGTTACGCAACGAGATGGCTTGTGTGTTATATCTGATCGACATGCAGGGATTATTGCAGCAATGAATGATCCTAACATTGGATTCACTCAACCCCGAGCCTACCACAGGTTTTGTGTTCGTCACTTGGCTTCAAACTTGAAATCTCACGTGCGAAGCACCATCACGAGAGATACGTTCAAGGCTGCTGCGTACCAAAGACAAGAAAGAAAACTGCAAGCTGACTTATTTTCGATTGGTCAGGCATGTACGAAATCGTTACAGTATATTGCCCAAGTGTCGTTTCCTACGTGGTCTTTGTTTCACGACGGTGGTCGCAGACATGGGATATGTACAACAAACTTCTCTGAGACATTTAACAATGTTTTGAAAGGTGCTCGGTTCATGCCAGTTATGTCCCTTGTTGAGTTAACTTTCCACAGAGTTAACAGGTACTTCACCTTAAGAAGAGAATATGCTGAGACCAGGGCCGAACAGGGACTTGCATATCCCCCAAAAGTCACTGCTATTTTGGAGAAGAACACAGCAAAAGCAAGATACCACAAGGTGGATGCCTATAACCGTCGGCTGCACATTTACCAAGTGACGACACATAGGGGGGAGCGAGTTGGTAGAAAGGGAGGCCATAGACACACTGTTAACTTCCAGTTGAGAACCTGTACATGCAACAAACCCCTGATATTCCACCTTCCATGCTCTCATGTTCTAGCAGTGTGTGCGACTTATTCACTGTCCGAGAGGCCGTGGGTGGACCCTTTCCTGCAATCGGATGCGTATATGAACACGTATGCACCACAGTTCTGGCCTATTCCATGTGAGACCACTTGGACGCAGTACATAGGACCTAGACTCATCCCGGACGCCAGCATGGTAAAAGGAAAAGGTCGGCCAAAGTCAAAGCGCATACGCAATGAAATGGATGACACTAACCGACCTAGGACTAAATGCAGCCGCTGTCACCAACAAGGTCACAATCGCAAAACGTGCCCAGCTAGATCAACCGAAACATAAGCTTGTAATTGTTTAGCTATAGTAGTTGATAAGTCCTATTTTGCACATGTTTTAGGTGGGTATCTAAGCTCATTTTATTACAAAATTAGAGATCTTTGGTGCATATTTGCATTATTTGCTTAAGTTGTGCTCTACTACTCTTCGTTTGTGTGTTTTGATGAATTTCAGGTGATTTATATGCAAATGGAGTATGGTTGGCTAATATTGAGTATAATAATCATGGAGTATGAAAACATATTGCTTAAGAATATCAAATCATGTGTTCGAGACGAACTTGAGTGAAAATGAAGCAAAACGTTGATGAAATACTTGACAAATATGACACCTGTTCACTATTATGCTCATAACTTTTGATATACAAATGATAATGGAGTGATTCAAATTGCATTGGAAAGTAGACTTGAAGACCTTTCCAACGATATATTACACGCCTCAAACAGAGCTCCGGATATGAAGTTATGACTGATTTAAGATGAGTTAAATACAAACTATTTGCTGCAGCCTCTACGTGCCCGATCGGGCATGGTCCGCCCGGTTGGACCGGGCACATAGGAGTTAGATGATTTTTGGTATTTTCGAAGGTAGAAAGCAATTTATGAAGACCGCCCCACGCGCCCGATCGGGCAAGGTCAGCCCGGTTGGACCGGGCACGTGGTGGAAGAAGTGCTACGAAGGAAAGCAACTCCGTACTCTCACCGCCCGATCGGGAGGTGCTTGCCCGGTTGGACCGGGCACAGTTATGCGACACTCCGTATTATTATTTTCTTATTTTTAGGTCATTAAGGGTATAAATACCCCTTGTAATCTTCATTAGAAAGAAGTTTTAAGTTTTCCATTATTCCTCTTTCTCTCTCTAGAGTTCTAGTTTATTACTTTGAAGCAATTTTAATTCTTTCCATTAGATTTGAGCATTGTTTTTCAACAATTTAATTCCTTTCAATTGAAGAATCCTTGGTATTCACTTCTACTTCATTCTCTTTCAATTATAATTGCTTTTCAATTATGTTTTCCATATTCATGATTGTTATTGTTTCTTTCAATATGTGTGAGTAGATTTTCTATTCCAAGATCTAGGGTAGCCCAATTATGATTGATGCATGAATTAAAACTTTAAATTCCCCAATAATAATCCCAATTGACATGCTTAATTGATTGTGTTTATGCCAATACTAGATTAGGAATAATTAGTATTGTTATCATCCCTTTGTTCTTATTGCAACGGAAGTTGGGTATTAACGGGATTAGGTTATTCCAATTAAGGGTTTGAAGATCATCACGGAAGTAGATGATTGAATAATTAGGAATCTAGGCATGGTGTTTAATGTCCCTTATTCGCTTGATTCCACGGAAGTAGGCTTGATAGTTAATTTGGGAAGCCATTGATAACTCGGAAGAGACCTTTGGTATTATTATTAGGGATTGCTTTTCTTCTTGTCAATTGATTTATATATTGGGGGTAGATTTATTAGTTTATCAATCATAATCGTGGTAATGCTTGATCTTGGATGCTTTAGTTTATTGATTAATATTTCCTCTAGTTAATTGTGTTATTTAATATATTAGTTGATTATTATCATCCATTATTGATTGGTGACGTGCTTAGTGATTAATTGAGTCTGATTAATTGAATGAACCATAGTCTCTTGGGATTCGATCCTTACTTGCCCTACTACACAGTTAGAAGGAATAGTTAGGTTATTTTTGTTAGGTACGCGATAAGCCTATCAAATTTTGGCGCCGTTGCCGGGGACTAACGGTTTTCATCTAATTATTTGTGATTCGTTTTTGCTAAGATTTTGGTTTGTTGCTTTGGCTATTATTAACTTCTTTTTCTCTTATGAGTTGATGATATACATGCCTTGGAGATGGATGATTTATTGTCACGTCTTGCATCTGGCCATTGTTCTTGTTATTATCTTTATCATGAAAACCCTGATTGCCCTTATAGTGAGTATTTTGTTCGAGCTCCGGATGATTTTAGAATCTTTCCATTCATATATGATTATTCTAAAAAACGGTTTGTTCTAAATGAAATTTATTGGAGGATTCATGATGAATATTATCATAATTTGTATAATACGTCGGAGGAAGAATCATTTGTTGAAGAACCGATGGTTAAAGAGTCATTGGTTATAGAATCAGTGGTTGAGGTATCATTGGTTCCAATAGAAGAAGAATCATTAGTTGTAGAACCATTGGTTGAAAAGTCATTGGTTGTAGAACCAATGGTTGAAAATTCTTTTTCTTTTGCTAATGAACTTATTCGTGAGCGTAAAATAATAGAGACGTTATTGGGTGATGATAAAGAACAAGACTACCTCCATGTTCGTTCTATTAATTCTAAATTTTTAGCGGAGGAAGCAGAAGGTTGTGGTGTATCTTCATCTTTTTCTTTTGATTTTTCTTTTTACCTTGAGTTATCTTTGTGTGCTCCTAATCTTTTCTATGTAAGGATTACTGTGCTTGCAATTGAGCCCTATATAGTGCTTAATGAAATGTTTGCAGGAGCGTATGATAAGTTACTCAAGGCGTTAAATTCTTCTGATGGAAGGAGAATGGTCAAGCTTAAGACCTTGATAAACTAGCGCTTTGCGGGAGGCAACCCGTATTTCATTATTTTTATTTTAGTCTTTTCTAATTTTTGTGTGTTTTCATTTTTCTTTGATTCTTAGAGAGGTAAGGAGAGTACATCTTATGCTTGTGGGAGTTCTCTTGGTGCAGATTTTGATCTAAAAGGCTGATTTAAAAGGAGAAGAATTCGCTGGACTGCGTTCGAGTTCGATCAGGAAGAGCTCGCCCGATCGGGCGCGCGTATGGATCAGCAAAACTGCTCAATTTCGACAGGCCATAACTTTCTGGTTAATTATCGGATTTTTGCATGTGACCTATCGTTGGAAAGATCTTTAAGTATACTTTCCAATGCAATTAGAATCACTGCATTATATTTTATACATCAAAAGTTATGATCAAAACAGTGCACATGACTCAATTTTATTCTTTTTCCCACTAACACTTTGTTTCGTTTTTGCTCAATTTTGTTCCAAAGAGATGCATTGCAATCCTCGAGGCTTTGGTGACATTATTTTGGGTGATGATGAAGATGAGGTTTGACTACAAGTTTCCCTTTAAGACAATGAGGACATTGTCTGATTTAGCTTGGGGGGAAGTTCTTGTGTACACAAGGTACATCTTTCACTCTCTCTTTCTACTTTAGTGTGTTTTCACTAGCAGTAAGGTTTAATGCTTTCTTCTGGAAAAAGAAATGAAAAATAAAAGAATCATGATAATGAACGGCCAACGGCCATTGAACTACTTCCCTGTGCCCCTATCCTTTATGCCAAAAGGTTTTGATTTATTTTCGATTGAAAGACTTGCATAGTGGACTAAAAGATCATGATTTGACCTTGAATTTGTTGATCCCTAGTAGGAGTCAAGGTTATTTAACTATGTATGATTCAGGAGCTTGACTGTGTTAACCGTGAGGCTTGAGCCTTATATATTCATTCTTGTGTGTGTTTAGTTCCTGGTGTAGCATTGATCTTAGTTTTGACTTTAGACTCTTAGTAGTGTGTCGTAATGCATTGCACGTGCACATTGAAATGACGAAGGCCATGTTCATTAGGTAGCCTCCAGACAAAATTAGAACATCAGTTCCCTTCTTGCTTACCCATGTTGTAGCTTGACTATATTTTTCATTAACTCCACAAAAATTACCCCTTGGCCCCAATTTGATTACTTTTCCCAAGTCTAGCTTGGGGGAGCTATTTTATGCGGTATTTTTGCGTGATTCTGTTTCAAGTTGCAATTGATGCGAAAATATTGAAAAGAAAAGGAAGAAGAAGAGAAAAAGTGAGAAAAGGAGGTTTGATTGAATTACTTGAAAAAAAAAAAGTAACATTTCTTGAAAAAGAAAGAGAGAAATAAAGAAAAGAAAGAAAAATATTTGGAAAAAGTTTCAAATGAAAAATTGTTGGATTGAAATAAAAAAAATAAAAAGATAAAAAAAAAAAATAAAGAAATGAAGCAAACAAGTAAAAGAAGGTTGAAGAGTTGAGAATGTAGGTGGATGAGATGATGGTTGTGTTTTCATTGTAATTGGGTTTGTGTTTCATTGATCGAAGTTGATGAATCGAGGTGTGACTCATCGCATTTGATAGTTCCCCCCGGTTAGACTATTATAGCTCTCATTCCCCAAATTATTGTCCTACCCATTCTTATTCCCGACCTACGTTACAAGCTTCACAAAGTCCTTCCGATCTTCGTGCATAGCATTGCGTTCATGTGAATTGAGTCTTTTGTCAAAATGCTGGAGTATATGTTGCATTTCAAGTCGACATTGACTAGGTTGAGCGTTATTATAACCCTCTAAACACGCGAGTGTTGTGAGATGGGGGGATTGCATTGTTGGTGGGGATGGTGAGAGATCGAGCTCATTTTTAGCTCGCCACATAAAAAGTGTGTTGAGTGACCACCGATGTGAGATACTCTAGTCTTCGATTCTTGAATTATAAATGGTTGGTCTCATTTGACGATTAATTAGGTGGATCGACGGTTTGAGTAATTTGATTGGTTGATTAGGATGCATGCTCGTTTGATTTCGATTTTGAATCCTTGTTTGATTTTGCATTATGGGGTGAAGCATGTTGTTTGGTTGTTGATTGTTGTTGATTATTGTTAATTGTCTTGCTTGAGGACAAGCAAGAGTTTAGCTTGGGGGAATTTGATAAGTCCTATTTTGCACATGTTTTAGGTGGGTATCTAAGCTCATTTTATTACAAAATTAGAGATCTTTGGTGCATATTTGCATTATTTGCTTAAGTTGTGCTCTACTACTCTTCGTTTGTGTGTTTTGATGAATTTCAGGTGATTTATATGCAAATGGAGTATGGTTGGCTAATATTGAGTATAATAATCATGGAGTATGAAAACATATTGCTTAAGAATATCAAATCATGTGTTCGAGACGAACTTGAGTGAAAATGAAGCAAAACGTTGATGAAATACTTGACAAATATGACACCTGTTCACTATTATGCTCATAACTTTTGATATACAAATGATAATGGAGTGATTCAAATTGCATTGGAAAGTAGACTTGAAGACCTTTCCAACGATATATTACACGCCTCAAACAGAGCTCCGGATATGAAGTTATGACTGATTTAAGATGAGTTAAATACAAACTATTTGCTGCAGCCTCTACGTGCCCGATCGGGCATGGTCCGCCCGGTTGGACCGGGCACATAGGAGTTAGATGATTTTTGGTATTTTCGAAGGTAGAAAGCAATTTATGAAGACCGCCCCACGCGCCCGATCGGGCAAGGTCAGCCCGGTTGGACCGGGCACGTGGTGGAAGAAGTGCTACGAAGGAAAGCAACTCCGTACTCTCACCGCCCGATCGGGAGGTGCTTGCCCGGTTGGACCGGGCACAGTTATGCGACACTCCGTATTATTATTTTCTTATTTTTAGGTCATTAAGGGTATAAATACCCCTTGTAATCTTCATTAGAAAGAAGTTTTAAGTTTTCCATTATTCCTCTTTCTCTCTCTAGAGTTCTAGTTTATTACTTTGAAGCAATTTTAATTCTTTCCATTAGATTTGAGCATTGTTTTTCAACAATTTAATTCCTTTCAATTGAAGAATCCTTGGTATTCACTTCTACTTCATTCTCTTTCAATTATAATTGCTTTTCAATTATGTTTTCCATATTCATGATTGTTATTGTTTCTTTCAATATGTGTGAGTAGATTTTCTATTCCAAGATCTAGGGTAGCCCAATTATGATTGATGCATGAATTAAAACTTTAAATTCCCCAATAATAATCCCAATTGACATGCTTAATTGATTGTGTTTATGCCAATACTAGATTAGGAATAATTAGTATTGTTATCATCCCTTTGTTCTTATTGCAACGGAAGTTGGGTATTAACGGGATTAGGTTATTCCAATTAAGGGTTTGAAGATCATCACGGAAGTAGATGATTGAATAATTAGGAATCTAGGCATGGTGTTTAATGTCCCTTATTCGCTTGATTCCACGGAAGTAGGCTTGATAGTTAATTTGGGAAGCCATTGATAACTCGGAAGAGACCTTTGGTATTATTATTAGGGATTGCTTTTCTTCTTGTCAATTGATTTATATATTGGGGGTAGATTTATTAGTTTATCAATCATAATCGTGGTAATGCTTGATCTTGGATGCTTTAGTTTATTGATTAATATTTCCTCTAGTTAATTGTGTTATTTAATATATTAGTTGATTATTATCATCCATTATTGATTGGTGACGTGCTTAGTGATTAATTGAGTCTGATTAATTGAATGAACCATAGTCTCTTGGGATTCGATCCTTACTTGCCCTACTACACAGTTAGAAGGAATAGTTAGGTTATTTTTGTTAGGTACGCGATAAGCCTATCAGTAGTAGAACAGTAGATTCATGTAGTAGTTGATTAATGACGTTATGTAACATTTGTAACGCTTGGATTATACTTGAGATTTGGTGACTTATATTTCGTACTTGTCTTTTACCTGTGACTGTCATGTCAATTTCATTGACTAGTAATTCTGTTTTTTAATTGGTTTGGCCATATTGTTTTGAATGAACAGATATCATGGTCGGACACGATCGGATACCAGGACCACTTGACCCTTCTGTCCTTACACTGCAGGATAGACATCGGAGTGTTGACATATGGGAGAGATGGAGGTAGGAGACACACTCCTTCCATCTTCCTGTAGGGGAGGCGACAGTCACGCTGCGGGACGTCGCGATACTCACACGCCTTCCCATCCATGGGAATGCGGTGACAGGGGGTGTGGTACTTAACCCCGCAGGTTTAGTAGGTCGGGTTTTAGGGGTTCAGCCAGAGCCAAACGAGATCAGGGGCAGCGCGTTGAGGACCGGTTGGCTACGCGACACTTTTGGACATTTACCTCAGGACGCTGACGACGCCACAGTGCAGAGATACGCCCGAGCTTACTTGTTCCTGCTCATCTCGGGCGTGCTCTTTGGAAACAAGAGCGGAAGCCATCTTCAGATTATTTACCTGCAGCTGTTAGACCACGACTGGGATGAGATCCGTGGATACAGTTGGGGTAGTGCTTGTTTGGCGGTCTTGTATCGCCATCTGTGTAGAGCATCACAGCGTGGAGCACAGCTGATTGGAGGTCCTTTGGTTGTGCTACAGGTAAACCTCATCATTATCCTTAAGCCTTGTCTGATAATGACTTGACGTTATTTATGCTTTACCTTTTATTTGATTTTCAAAACAGCTATGGGCTTGGGAGCACATCCATGTAGGGAGACCAGGTAGGCTTGTTGTACACCGTCCAGGGCAGCTGGACCAGGACGATCAGTACGCAGCATACGATGCTCCCCCGCTCCCTGAACCCGATCAGGCATACGGTTGTAGGTTCGTAACATTATACTTGTGTACTCAAATTTTGTTATAATTAGCTAGTACAACTTCTTAAATAATTTGTTGCCACAGGTGGGTGGTTCCCAGACTAACACATGCGCATACAGCGAGAGGTCTTCTCTACTACCGTGACGCCCTCGATTGACTCTCGGATGAACAGGTGGAATCTTGCACTAAATTTGTAATCGTTTGTTTACTCTTTATACTGTTTATTGGCATTGCCCTAACCTTTTCACGATATATCCTTGTTGCAGATGACATGGGATCCCTATTCTGCTGTGTTGGTAGAGGCCATGCCGGAACATTTGCTCGAGCATCGTGCTGAGTGGCTTGCCAGGACCCCCATGATCTGTTTCGAGGTCGTGGAGAGCCACCTACCGGACCGAGTGTTGCGACAGTTCGGACTTCACCAGCCTATCCCCATGCCCTGTGACACTAGTATTCGCCTCCACAGCATTGACCGTCGTGGAAAGTTGGAGACAAACTGGGCACTGGAGCATCATCAATTCATTGAGCTTTGGGACCAGCGGTTGGAGTCCATCGTTGACGGTCACCTGTTTCAGGGTGTTATGGATCCGCGTGATCCTTACATGGTATGGTACAGGCAGATTACACGCCTTTTCATCAACCTTACCTACACCCCAACGTCCACGCACTACCATCCAGCTTATGATGTTATCAGCGGACTTGTGAGTTTTTTTCAGTTTCTTGTTTTCCAAAATTATTTGAAATTCTATATCATATTACTAATTCATGGATGATTACTGCAGGCGGGGGATATGGGTGCGATGGTTGATGCACTTTCAGATGCCTTAGCAGACGTACCCACCAGAGCCCAGGTTGAGCGGGTGCGAGATATGGGCATACATAGCTTGCAGAGATATGGCCATGGCCATCTCGTCCACCCCAGGGACGATCATGACCCCAACTCCTTCCATTCACAGTTCGACTTCGGACAGAGTAGTGGTGGAGGTCATACTTCGGGCTCTACACAGGCAGAGGATTACTTCATCCATAACACCGCTCCCGGCCACAGCCAGGATGACTCATCGTCTCGCCAGCTGACTTCTCCACCGTCCCGAGACCCATTCACCACCATTCAGCATTACACGAGGCGTCCGAGGCGTGTTCGTAGACGGACGGAGGACACACAGGATGGAGATCAGTTAACTCCAATACATGAGTCCGGATAGTATTAGTTAGTTGATCCTTTTGTGGTACTCAGATATTTAACAATGTTGTATATAACGCTTACATTATTAATACAAGAAATGTTTTCTAAATGACTCTCTGTACAATTTGAAGTTTATTTCCCTTATTTGTCCGAATTTGACTTTTGTTAGTGAAACTATATCTTTTATATCCGTTATATGTATCAAGCAACATATATTTGGTCTCCTGCACTTAAAGTGCTGTTTCACGATGGTTATCATGTTGTTAGGATTGTTTCCAGTGTTTGATGGTTGTTGGTGGTGGTCGATGGTGGTGGAAAGGTTGGGGCTGGTGGTGGGAATGCTCTTGCGTTGTTTAGGGTGTTTTATGGTAGTTTATGGGTGGTTGAGAGTGGCGGGCGGTGGTGGTGGGGGAGGTGGTTGATGGTGGTGGGGGTGGTGGTTAATGATGGGGGTGGTGGGAATGTCCTTGCGTTGTTTAGGGTGTTTTGCATTGCATAGGGGTGGTCGAGAGTGGCGGCCGGTGGTGGTGGGGGAGGTGGTTGATGGTGGTGGATGGTGGTGGGGGTGGTGGTTCATGGTGGGGCTGAGCTGATGCTGCTGGGTGAGGGTTATGTGTAGGGGCAATAGCAGATTGCAGAAACTGCTGGTGATGCAGTGTAGCAGATGCTGCTGGTAATGCAGTCTAGCAGAAAAACGCTGCCTGAGGCAGCGTTTTATGCTTTAACATAAAACGCTGTCTCAGGCTGCGTTTCATGCTTCAAATAAAATGCTATACATATTCCAGTATAATTTGGCAAAATATACTAGTATATTTTGCCAAAATACATACCAACAGGTCAACAAGGTAAAACGCTGTCTGAGACAACGTTTTACTTCTTGAATTTTTTTTAAAAAAAAACTGGGTGTAAAACGCTGTCCGAGACAACGTTTCACCCCAGAAGCTTAGTTTGGGAAATACTTTTCCCACGAGACCAATTTGGTAAATAATTTACCAATAAATCTCAATTTGGGAAAAAATCCTTTAAATTTATAAACTCGGGTTTTGTAGAATACAACCTTTTTATAGTCAGGTACTTGTCATCTTCACCGCCCTTCTCTACCCTCCATTTCATAAAGTTTAAATTTCCTACTTTGGTAACTCCGTAAATTTTAAACTCTTTTTTTTTAATTAAGGTTAGATGAAAGATCATACTAACGTCTTGTTTACTTTAACTTATTTCAGAAAAAATAAGTTCAGATCAGATCATCGTTTTATGTGTAATTTTTTATTGCTAAATATTTTTAATTTCGTTATGAAAAAAATTATAAAAATTACATATTAATAAAATACACATTATTACGAATTTAACAAGATCCCACTTGAC
Organism: Chenopodium quinoa; assembly: GCF_001683475.1. Lineage (NCBI taxonomy): Eukaryota > Viridiplantae > Streptophyta > Magnoliopsida > Caryophyllales > Amaranthaceae > Chenopodium > Chenopodium quinoa. The sequence goes on from NW_018744167.1 coordinate 1,971,420, forward strand.
ATATTTTTTCCTTACAGATTATCGTACACTCCACAAATCAGATCAGATAAGGAACTAAACAGGGCCTAAATCGGCATCTCTCACAAGAGCCAATTCAACTCCACATGTCAACGCTTGAAAGTAGAGGGGGAAGGTAAGGGAATCTCCCTACTCCCAAGCAAATGTAGTTGGTGGGGCTCGAACTCGTGACCTCCCTCAAAGTCACAAGGTGGGTTCCCCACCAACTCCACCAAGCTTTACTTTGTCACTCTGTAAATTTTACTCCTATGTCAAAATTAGTGGTTGTTTGATTGACGTATAAATATGAGTTAAATCCTAGTATTTGGGAAGAAATTCATTCCTGGCCTAACAAACAAGCACTAAATTTAGAATATAAGATAATCAATATATTGGGACAATTTGATACTTTTAAAAATTACTTGGACTCGAAAACTAAATAAATAAAACACGATTTTTTGAACTTGTACTCTTTCGACTCAAAGCTTGCCCTGACATGGTCAAGGAAGTCCTACCATGTCCGGCCCATCCTTTTATGTCGTATCAAATGGTTCTTAAATGTTGCTCGAATCTAGCTCGTGTTGGTCATTTGTATCATCTTTAGGTTAGGCTAATTGCAATTCTTCTCCCCAATGAACCAATTTTTAAATAGCTTTACTATATAGGACAACATCCTTAATAGTTCGGCCCAAAAGTGGACACTAAGGCAATTTTGGTAGTACTTTACTGATGATAATAAATGGTCACAACTTAAGCAAAATATTTGATTGATGTCTCAATCATTGTTAGTACAATGATAGACATATGCCAATATAATCATATGATAAATGTGATACTACCACATTTATATTCTCTACCTATTTTGGTTGGGTATTTCGTTTCTCTTATCAATTAGACAATTAGTATACACTAGTATAATTTGTATCACACTTAATGTATCTAAAAATTTGCAAATTTCAAACTATTGGACCAATGTCCTTCCAATTTTATCAGATGTCTCCGAAGAGATTAGATCCAATATCCTTTAACATAAATATAATTGAATTTATGAGAACTAGAATGTACATTTGAATGCATTCTTAAAACTCCTTCGATCAAGACAAACGTACTTCGAGGAATTACCATTTCATCAAACCAGACCCTCCATAATTCTTAAAGAAAAAAATAATAAAATGAACAAAATCAAATGTATAGACCAATTGTCCAAATTTTGTACAAGCCACAAGCTATAAACGAAACCTCAACACTAGTTGATGCTCTATTTTATGCAAGTTGTATTGGCACCTAAACTCTTGAAAGAACAAACTAACCACAAACCCCCTCAACAGGGAAAAGAAAACGAAGAGCTGACCACAAGTTGGCAGATTATAGCATTATGTAGTAACACAAATGGACAACTAACGAATCACACACTTAAAGACGGTACACTTTTTGCTGGAAAACGTTGTGCTTTTGTGCGTGTTGGCATTTTCTTGGCCCGTCTTTTGTTTCACCCTTAAATGTGGCGTAGGTTTTTAAGCCATCGTCTGCATTAATATAAAGAATATGATATATTAAGTCATAAAGGCTATATATAAAGATTTTAAGTAGAAATAATAAATCCATGTACCAAAAAAAAAAAAAATAAGTAAATAAATAGAAATACTCCTAATAAATTAACTAACACGGATCAACATGTGATTTTGTTATACATTCTTAAATTAATTTTAATTTAAAAAATGTACATATTATATACTTATTTGTATATGTAACACTTGAATTATCTCCTCTCTCAAATGAACCTTTTTTTTTCTTAAACATCCCCCTCCCCAAAAATAAAAAAATAAAAAAAATCGTAACACTTTGAATTTGACACTAATTTATTAATGACTTTAATCGGAGTACATAGAAATATTTTCATAAAGGTGTTATTCTATTTTTTAAAAAATAAAAATAAAAACAAAACATAAATTTACTTTAATATATTTGAGAACTTAAAGATTAAATTTACAAGTTGAGTGATTCGAGAAATGAATAACAAAAGTCGACATCATAAGGAAAGGACGGAAAAATGGGTAATCCCTACATTTTAAAAATTTTGAGATAATTCTTATGAATACTGTTTAAACAATTATATTTGCCTCTATCAATGTTAATTGCCTCCTTTTTTTTTTATTTTTTTTTACCTCTTACAAATAGAATGCAATCGTTTATAAAAATATTTGTTTACATATTATCCCTCAATAATGCCGTCAACAACTAAAACTGCGACTTAAGGTGAAATCGAAAAGGTTTATTGGATGAACGGAGCTAGCTAAGGCTAGTAATAAATAAAAGCTCAGTCTATACAATGTCTTTTATATACATTCAAGTGTACATAGAGGCAGGTGTATTCAAGGTTGTTACTCATTTGAAATTTTTTTTACCCATTTTAAAATTTTATAAGTTTTCTACAAAAGTTTTCACTCAAATATAGGAAAAATGATAAAAAAAAAAAAAAGGTTTTAGTTTTATACATACTCCTTATGTCCCTATTTGTTTGCCTCATATTCCATTTTGAGATGTCCTTTAAAAATTGCTTCATTTTCGAATATAATAACATGCTCCCATCACTAAACCTACTTGCATACACTCATAAAAGCGAAAAAGATAAATACTCCCTCATCCACTTGCAATTTTTTTGGTTCAATCTTTAATTAAGCACAATTCGGGCAAAGAAAAAGGGACATAGGGAGTAGAACCTAAAATGAATGAAACGTGCATGTGCCAACATATCTAATGTTATGATTCAGCAAATAATATAAATGAAAGATATTTATAGTTAACCAATTACTTTAGTTAGTTAAAGTTTTGAGAAAAGATATCCAAGACTTAAAATCAAATATCAATGATCAACAATTTCAACTTTTTAAAATTTTAAAGAAGAGAACTCAAAATTAGAAATCAAATCTCGCTTACATTATTTGTCTTATTGACTCTCTCCACACCAACTAAAAAAATAAAAGAGATTATGCTCGATTACTCGTGTCTGGGAAACGAAAGAGAAGATGAAATTGCCAAATTTGGCCACGTTGGGCAATAATGGGATGTTAATATGTTATTATAGTTGAGAGTTTGCGACATGAGTCAGTTTTGAGTGGAAGGTGAGACCAGAAAATTCAGTTCATATGTTTTGGTTACAAGGATTCGATGTTGGGACCTCCACCAATAATAACATGAACCTTCAATTTCTTTTCCACCTCCACCACTCTCTAATCTCTATAGCTATAGGCCTATACGCGTTGTTTGTATAAAACGGTTTCAGCGACCCCTACACCTCCACGTGTCCATCTACCTACACTAAAGTAATGCCTATCCCATTTTCACTACCACGGCCCAATTCCACCTTTCCATTTGCGTGTGCTCACATGAAATAAAATTATTCCAATCCAATGTGGTTTGATTAAACTTTAACCGTATTTGGAAAAGTGATTTTAACACAGCAAAAAGTAATTTAGGCACACCCATCGTGGATTGTGAGAGCACAATTTTCTATACCCCTTTTCATATGAAGGGAGAGTCTATTATATACACTCGGGTGTACCGTACACCCGAGGTTACTTGCTCATTAATTTTTGCAATGTAAAATTAAGTTTTAAATATATGATACGGGATATTAAGCAAAAGTAAATAAAATATTGGGTATGATGGTGATTAATGGGTAAATTAGAGGCCAATACAATGATCAACATAATAATCATTATTATTAATCGATAAATAGGATTTTTGTTTAACCTAATTGGATGTTCCCTAAAGTTGCGCACAAAGAGTTTGATGTGTAAGTTTCAATGACAAAAGTTATATTTTAATAAGGGTAACAAATAGCCATTGGTTTACTAGCGATTGGATTATAATCAAGATTTGGGGTGACAAAAGGGATGAATTAATTTTGCAAAAAAACATTACCTAATTCTTTCGGAATTTTTTCGACCTACTATAATTATGTCAAAATTTTCAAATGTCAACACTACTTTTTAACTATAATTGATCGAGAATTAAAGTGTACATTTTGTTGGCGAAAACAATTTGGGACAACGATAACAAAGTTGTATGTAGTTCCATTAATAAAGGCTCATGTCAATGTCCTTGATAATGATGCTATATCTCCAAATGTCATACCTAATCTTGTATTTTTCATTTTAGATTTCCATTAATACCCACAAAAGAGGAAAAATTAATTAGGAATTTCCAACGTAGTATTTGAAAATCAATATAGTTCATCTATAACCCCATTCACTTACACTTTGATTGTGTTGGTCATCTAGGAAACATATCAAACAAATTAGTAAGGAAACAAAGAATATAAATAATTATTAGATGTGGTACCTAGAACTAACAAGCAAAAAAAATATATTAATTATTTTTCATTATTAATTACATAAATTAAACCAACATATATGGCGTATACTATTACACTAATAAAAATAATACTTTTCTCTCCTAACGTAAAACCATACAAGTACAAGTAATCTAGTAAAATAAGAATAGCCCCCTTAAATATATGTACGACCCATTTTATATATAATAGATAGTCGTATAAGATATACTCTTAAATTAGCTTACATAAAATTTAATAATGCTCCTTCGTACCCCCTACCACAGTATCCTTTTAGATTGCCTTGGTGTGGACCAATCCATATAATGAGCAAAATATTGCATGGACTTCATGTCTTCATATGAATAATGGTTCAATTGTGGAAATAGACATCACTTGCCCTCAATTTTGTGTAGGATTGTGCCTAAATGTGCATGTCGTAAGGTTTGCATGTGAAAATTTGTGGCTCTATGCATTTTGTCAACAGTCCAACGCAAGCAAAAATTTCACGAGAATTGACACTATATTATTAATTTACTCTGTATATTATTGGATCACTACTGAAATAATTTCATATAGATTTATTTTTCATCATTTTTCGGGATACCTTTTAATTTACCCTTATGGGTTTAGGTCCGACACCCTACTTATTTTTTGGTGTGGGATAATATTATTACCCCTAGCTCTATAAATATCCAATAATGTGGGATATTTTTTTTTTTAAGTTTTTCTCTTAATATTTTCCTAGATCCTGGACGTCAATATATATAATATAAGTACAAAGCAACCCAAGTTCGTAAATAAGTAACTAGGCCTAAGTTTCATACATTCGAGTAATTAATGTGTCCATCATTCACAAGTGACATATTATGATTGCATGCGTGAGTGAGTAATTGGTTGCATACTCGCATCCAAATCTCGAACTACGAAGGCATGCATGTTAGTATAAGACCATCTTATGAAATTAATGCTCCGTATATTTTTCGTCATGAAAAGAAATTATATGCTACTCCGTGGTGCTTTTACCTGGGGATTGGTGAATTAATCACAATATTCAAGATTCCAAGGTATAGTATTATTAACAGGAGTAACAATATATGCCATGTGTATCTTTTGCATTAACATGCATGACTACATCGTCTACATGACCAATTTATGCTGCCTCCTACCACATGGCTGACCCCCCATTTTTAAAGTATCTAGTCAGTTAACCTAAGTCGGATTAATCTTTAAGGAATTTTAATTCAGTAAGACTTTTCATTTTTTTTTAAAAAAAAAAAAGCTTGCCACATGACTCAAGTGCAGTCCCTTCATACAATGGAGCAACTATTAGAGAAGGGATGAACGGATGAAGAAAATTTTTTTATTGCAATGTTTGCATTTCTTTGAAATTTTTGTAACACTTTTAAAGTAAGAGTGGACAGACATTACTAGTCAGTGGCGGTTTCAGGATTTTGTTCTTATGGGTTCGAAATCTCCAATCATATATAGTAAAATCAAGTATCATCATAATTCAAAATAAAATTTTAAACTAATAATTTGGGTGTGCACAATACATGTCAATTTCAAGTGTTAGATGTTCATTTTGAGATAGAGTCATCAGTTTTGAATTTAATTTGGGAAGGAACAAGCGGACAATTTCATGATTTTAACTCACGATTTTTCCAAAATATACTTTAAACCTTTCATCTCAAAACTATAAAAATTAAAGGCCAAAATATATCAATATTGACCTTTACTATTTCACGTCATTTACACACTACCCATTAAATAATTTTATATTAACAATTTTACAACTTCAATCAACAAATTTACTAGTTTAATAAATAAATTAACAAATTCAATCAACAATTTCACAACTTCGATCAACAATATTGGTATATGACAACTTCACTCAACAATTCGATTAACAACCATAAGTCTTCAATCAACAATTTTACAAGCTTAAATAACAATTTTAAAACTTCAAAAATTTCAAATCAAACCTTCTTGGATGAGAGTGAGGAGAGAGAAATAAGCTATTTAATGACTATATACTAGTATGTAGAATTGGGGATTTGGGGGATAAAGTTAATACAATAAGAACAAAGAATAAAAAAGAGGGCTGCTGCATTTGCACAGTTTCGAACCTTGGTCTTTTGTCTTAAAGGTTTAAGACCTCAACCATAGACTGCTCTGCATACAATAACGTCTAGTACACTGTTTTATATTTAACCCATGTTTGTTTATTTTTTTCCTTTACAAAAAGCCTTTGCGATTTTTCGGATCCAGTACGTGTTCAGCTGAACCCACTGGACTCATACTGAAACCGCCACTGTTACTAGTAGACCATTTACATTGATATCATGATACAAAACTTATAATAAACTCATTATTTATAGATGTCTAATGAGTTGATATCTTAATATATATCATCTTTCATAGTTTCATATTTACGAATTATGTACTCTAGTTATGACTATCATGATTCATGAATGGATGAATAATACTTGCATTTCATGATGGATTCATTTCATGTCTTAACTCTTAAGTCACATGTAAAAGAATCTTAAGTGGGCCTTGAATATTATTTTCCTTATTTTGGACTACGATGTGAACCATAAATATATAAATATGCGGCCCATATTATTGTGAATTTTATTTGGGTTAAAGGTCCTTTTCATTTCTCACACACAATACCCAACAAAAAGCCCACATCTTTATGTGATGTTTTTATAGTCTTTTTATTTTTAGAGCTTGTTTGGACACCCGTTCATGGAGCTTGGCTTGAAGTCTTGAACAATAGACCAACTTTGCCAAATTTTGAAGTCAACTGAAATTACAATTGTTTGTGTTTTCAATCAACATTCATGATTGTAGTCTAGTAGATAATAATTGAAAGATGCAATGGTAGAACAGTGATTAGTGCTTGATCTTGCGGTGAGGGGTTCAACTTTCATACCCTCTTTCCTGAGGCATCTAACTCTCAACACACTTTTGAATTTGTTGAAATCCTTTACATATTACATGTACTAATATATTTTGTTTGTATGTAATTTCAAATATAGTTGTCACTTAGTTTTGAATGGCCTATATGGCACTGTTATAGATTTGATGCAAAGAGTGACACAAATCTACAACAGGTCAACAGGTGGGTGTAATCTATAGCACCAACTACAATGTTAGGTGCATGTAATGACATATCTGACATTGTTAATTGTATTCCTCATTTTCTTGTGATTTTTTTTTTTTTTCAAACGCTTCTTTTGATTTAATTATTTATTTTCACATCTCTCCATGTAAATTCAATATACAAAGTAGGTAGGTTTAATTTTTTAATCTCGTTAATATAAAAGAGCAATATATTTGAAAAAAAATTGGTACCACATTCGCTCTCAATCTATCAAAAACAGTTTACACCTGCTTCTAGACTTTAATCACTTGGGCCCTCCACTGCCTCTATCTAAAATTACTCCATAAATTCACCCTTCTCTTCATCTTTCTTTCTTCATTCAACTCAACTCCACTCCAAACAAAACAAAAAAAAACACCACAATCCAACTATTTTTTGTTTTTTAAAATAAATGAAGCTGCAATTTTTATTCAAAGGCTTCAAAATTATGTCACCCAAATACTCTCTTGTAAGTTCTCTTCCTCTCTTCTTTAATTATTTAATTTTTTTAAATTTTTTTTTTTTTTTATAAAACATCCTAATTTTATGTTGTTGTAATTTTTGGGATAAAACAGGTAAAAGCAGGGGTGCTATACAATGTAGCAATTTGGGTGCTTTTGATGAGCGCAATAAGAGGAAGTGAGGGCAAATTGGTAAAAAGACATCCAACAATATCATACAGAGCAGTAAACTGCAGAAAACACAGTGCATTTATAACTGAATTTGGTGCCAAAGGAGATGGAAAGACTCTGAATACCAAATCATTTAAATCAGCAATTAAACATCTTTCCAAATTTGCCCCTGATGGTGGAGCCCAATTGATCATCCCTCCTGGAAGATGGTTAACTGGCAGTTTCTCTCTTATCAGCCATTTTACTCTTTACCTTCACAAAGATGCTGTTGTACTTGCTTCTCAGGTTTGTTTCTCTTTTCTTTTTCTTTTTTTAGTTGTCTATGATGATCACTATCTACGTGTCAAATTGTGTGTGTTATTGCGTTACGTTTCGTTTCAGTTCATTCTTACATCATTTGTTAGTGCTCGACACAAGGGTATGGAACTGATGGAGTTTTTGTGAATGTAAGAAACCAAATAGAAACAAATAAGAAATGTGAAGAGTAATGCTTATTGGTATCTGGTACGGTGGTACTCCTTTCGTCCCATTAAGATTGTCCCATTTGATCATTTGTTAGAGTTTTGAAGTTAAATAGGGCTGCTAAGGAATTGATTCCCTTGTATCAAATTATGGATTGATTGAGGAGGGTAATATTTGTAATTTAAGGTTGGGAAGGGAATGGGTGAATATAGGAAATGAAGTTTGTTACCCTCACCTTTCGTCGCATTAAGATGGTCAAAATTGACTCTTTAATTGAGGGATTCAAAATGGGAAACATTTTAGGAGCGAAAGGAGTGTAAATTAATGGTTATAAACAAACTCGTCATATACCTAGATTACCTACAACGGCTACTAAGTAATAGTGTGATAAAGATAGATTCCTAAAAGATAATTATTGTAAATTCAAGCAGTTAGTTGAGGTCTTTTGACCCAAATTAAAACTTAGGTGGAAGTTACAGACTAGATATACTGTTGCTTGTCCCAACAGTACTAGGACTTAGGAGTGTTCATTCGTTGAAAAAAGGGGTCCATTGACCATTGCATCTACTCTTAATTCCTTTCTTAATCAACCTAAAAAGTGAAAAAAAGAAAAAGAATTGCCTTAATTTGCTCCATTAACTAAGGGATACAAATTCTAATAAAGAAAGGTTAAAGAAAGAAAGGTATCCCCTGCCTCCTTTTCTTTTCTTTTTTTGTCCAAGAGGATTTGAACAGTCGTGTTACATCCACGTCTACGTGTAGTGTCGCACACATTAATCGTGTTGTACAAATATTAGTACATGTGAGTGTGCAACACATAATATGTTGTTTACACGCATTAATGTAATGTACGGGTCTTTACTATGCTCCAAAGTGCGCTTTATATTAGGAACAACAGGGATCACGCTAATATTTTATATCTAGATCATACATAAGTATTTGATAAACATAAGATAAAACTTCTGGATAATTGAAAAATACTAAGCTGCCGGTATAACGGTAAATATTGGATATGGTACCAAGGAATCCTAGACAAAAAGGAAAGAAAACAACACTCTTTTTGACTTCAAGTGTAAAACAAGCAAAAAATAAAGGAAAGATACCACAACTTTGGGAGTTGGGGAAGTTTTGCATCTTAGATCAGCAGTATGGATGACCCCTTTACTGATGATGGGCAAAAGGGACAAATTACAGAAAACGTTAAGCATTTCAAACACAAGGCTTAAGGATGAATCTGGCTGCCTGATTTCCTGTTCTAAACCAGTGCAATGTCGATAAGATTTGTTATTTTCGATAAATTTTTGGCAGGTTTAGTTATCGTGTTCCAAAATAATCACTAACTAGATCGTATTTAATTCATCAATTGATAATTGTCGTATTGTTCCAACCTCTTGTAGGTACCTTAGTACTTTGTATACTTGTATGAGAATTTTAAAAACGGTCAACATCAATTAATCATAATCCGGATTATGTTGATAGAGTTATGATGAAGCATGTCTCCAAGCCTAGATCTTGCAAAGAAAGGTTTCATTATTGTTATTTACTCTTGCTGCTCATTTATCTCCAAAAATAATGAGCATGTTGGTCATGAGTCTCATGGCTCATGGGTAAGTCGGTCCCAAGGGCCTACATAATTTATGTTTTTGTCTCTAAATTTGTTTTACCCTTGAAGTTGTACCATATTTTTGTGATAATTAGACATCCTTTATTCGATGAATAACTGGAAAAACACATTTATATAATTACTTGGAAAGAAGTTGAAATTTATAACGATTTACTACGAATGCCTTGCTTAAAAAGTTTGTTGTAGCTCTTATCCTGGACAGTTGAAGAGTAATGTTTAGCCCAGCACAACCCTGCTACGAATATTTTTTTGAAAATGCACTATGTTGGACTAATCGTGGCTCGATGGCTCAATGCCTATTGCCTTAAGTGTCCTGAGCTTGTTTGTAGATGGGACCATGTCACAAACTTGTCTCAAGATTCGTTTGTCTTACCCCCTTGTCTCTTGTATGTTGTACTACCTAGTATTCTTTACATCGTAAAATATCGTTTGTCAATTCACTTGCATTGTAGGTTCAATAATTTGTAGAATATGAGGAATTGAAAAGGCAAATATGACATAAATAAGAAAAGTAAATCTGATGATTAAGGTGTATCTATCTGATTATGGCAGGATGAGAAGGACTGGCCGATACTTCCACCATTGCCATCTTATGGTAAAGGAAGAGACGCCCCTGCTGGTCGTTATCAAGGTCTTATCTCAGGAACCAACCTTACCGATGTAGTTATTACAGGTAACTTTGCAGCCCAAATTTAAATTTGAAACTCGATCATATTCTCTTACAAACTTACATGAGTAGTCTTAGGTGAGACTGTCTTAGATTAAATATATTATTAAATCTCATAGCATTACAACGCGTGCTCTCATCTTTGGGACCATCGCATGCTCTCATTTATGGGACCATCGCGTGCTCTCATCTTTCATTAACATCCAAAGGCAAAATTAGCCAATACATCCTTTGTACTCTAGTCCCCTGTACCATCAATTGACATTTTTTCACAAGTCTTGATCATTCTTTCCATTTGAAATTTCTGTTGGTAGCCAAATTATCTATACATCTCCGATGATCTAACTATAGTAGACAATCCTGATCATAATTGGTTTCACAACTCAAAATTGATCTTTAGAATGTACAACAATTGGAAAGATGATTTGCCAGTATAAGGACTTTTTCAGTAGTCATTTTACATCTTGATTGCTATAGTCTACATTGACAGAATAAGTGAGGTTTAGAGACTAAAATATTCAACCTCGTCCTTCCTAAACAACGGGAGGATTTTTTTATTTTATTTTGTGTATCAAGTTAAATATGCTCTAATGTATGGACTTTGTAACAATTGCTTTCTTAGTAATACATTAGCAAGTTTATTTAAAATGGATTGAGCTATCATTCTTGCCTCCAGCTAACAAAATTGGATGTCACATTTCATGATTGTTCTCACCACATTATCTCTATTTTTCATTCATATAACTTTATTATATTTCATGTAATAAGCTCATTGAGTTTTAGGTGAGGTGAATTAAGCCCTTATGGTTTAAGACATGGTTTTCTAATCGTTTTTATCCTCTACTTAAAAACCTTTCAATCGAGAAAATGTGGAAGGAGAGATTAGGTAGCTTCTTTCATCTTCCATGCCTAAAATCGGATTTTAATTCTCACCCTAAGGACTTCATGGCTCCCACCCTCTTTAGGTCCCTAGGAAAAGATATACATTTGCACAAGCCTTCTAATTTCTTCAATCTACATATATTGATTGGTTACAGGCGCGAATGGAACAATTGACGGGCAAGGTGAAGCATGGTGGACGAAATTTAGGAGCAACAAGCTAACGGAGACAAGGCCTCACATGATAGAACTCATGTACTCTAATGGAGTCCAAATCTCTGATATCACCTTGCTCAACGCTCCGTTTTGGAACGTTCACCCTGTTTATTGCAGGTACATTCTTGATTCTTCCCTAATTTAATTTGCTTGTGAACTAAGTACTTTACAAAGTTGCACCTTTCAAGATAAAAGTGAAAGTACAAAAAATTGGATGATTTCATAATTAGTGGATAATGATGAGTAGGTGATTAAATACTTTACTTTTTAAACATTGCAGAGATGTGATTATTAGTGGATTGACCATCCTTGCACCAACTCATTCTCCTAACACTGATGGTATTGATCCAGGTAATTTTCTAATTCATTGATTTATTTTTTCAATTTGTAAATCTTTCGCAAATTTTTTTGGTGTAGAGAGAACCACAAATGATAGATGATGTTGACAAAAAATTGACCAGAAGTCTCAAGTTTAACCAATTAAACTAGTTGACATGCACAGACTTTTACGTACTTTTGGAAGAAGCTTAAATCATTGTATATGCTACACTTTGAAAATAATCCCAAGGTTCTTATCAAAAGTTGTTGTTTAACTAATGAGCTTTGTATTGTTGTACAGATTCTTGTTCTAATGTAAGAATAGAGAACAACTACATAGTCTCAGGAGATGATTGCATTGCAATCAAAAGTGGGTGGGATGAGTATGGAAACCGGTTCAACATGCCAACGCAACACGTTATCATCCGCTACCTCACGTGCATTTCTCCAACGAGCGCCACCATTGCACTCGGGAGTGAGATGTCGGGTGGGATCCGCAATGTACGAGCTGAGCACATCACTGCCATAGACACCGAGTCAGGGATCCGAATCAAGAGCTCCCCGGGCCGGGGAGCCTTTGTCAAGGACATCTTTGTAAGGAAAATGACAATGAAGACCATGAAATATGTTTTTTGGATGACAGGGTATTATGGGGCGCACCCTGACCCTTATTTCAACCCGCGGGCGCTACCTACCATCAAGAATATTAACTATATGGATATGGTAGCAGAGAATGTGAGCATGCCAGGATATATGGAAGGGATTAAGGGGGATGTTTTTAAGGGGATATGTATGTCAAATGTTACAATTGGTTTGGCCTCAAAACCTATGGAAATGTTGTGGAATTGTACTAATGTTGAAGGGGTTACGAATCGGGTTATGCCTCGGCCTTGCGGGTTGTTAAGGGAGGATAAGAAGGTTGTGGAGTGCCCTTTCCCTGAGGATAGGTTGCCAATTGAAGAGGTGGAGCTCAAAAATTGTGTAGCACCTCTCGCGGTTTAAGTTATGTAAGGTTTGCTCTGTGTTTGGTTATTTGGTATTATGTAACACTAGTATGTGAACTTTACATGTAATGCCTATTTATGTATAATTAGTTAAATTACAACTCTTGATCATAATGAAGACTTTGCGTTTATATGACTGTTTTTAAATATGTTTAGGTCTACCATAAGTCTTGACAAGGGTAGTACTAACTTCATCTATAGAGCGGAGATTCATGCTAAGTGATCATAGGATGGACTAGAAGACTGAGCGTCATTGTGATTTGAGTCAGGAGTCGAGTCGATTTGGCTTGGAAATATTGAGCATGAACTAATTTTTGGCCTAACCATGGTGAATTGGTGATCCATTCTAGTCCTATTATTGTCTTAGAAAACGATACTGGTTCAAATGGGATTGACCATCTACTACGTAGGACAATACGTAGGACAAAAAACCTTTAAGGCATGTTTATTGCAAGTCTTGACACGAGTCTTGACTTGAGTTTATTATGGGTCTTGTGCAATAAACTAGTGTAAGAAAGTAAGACTACATAAAGTTTCAAGTTGAGTTTTGAATTTCGTCCAAAACCCAACTCAAGACTCACCCCTGCCAAGTGTCCAGCTTTTATCGGTTGATTTTTTTTTTTTTTTTTATTTTTTTATTTTTTTTAATATCAACCCAAAATAATGTTTGAAGATATTCTTAGTGAATCTCTGAAATGGAGTCTTGGGGATAAAGTGTTAAAGTAAAAAAAATCTTATATGAGTCTAAATAATAAAAAAATAATTAAAAGCTAATGGAAATTTAATGTGTCAGAGTTTGGAGTATAACTCTCAATCTGGCGATAAACTCACCCTAACCCACACGGCTCACCTATTTTTAAACTATGTCCAACTTGGTTCTCAACTTGGGCTTATGCAAGACTTGACCAATGCAAAACTCTATTACCTTGCCCAAATCTTCATACTGCATACGTAATGCTAAAATATACAAATATACACCGTACACAATCAAACTATTTATTTAAAAAGAAACGGAGGGAATACTAATCTAACCAATCTAGCTGAAAGGATAGAGAATTCCCTAGACAATTGTACTTGGTAGGAAGATATCGTTCACCAATATCTGCTTCAACAATAATGAACATTGCCATTGAATTCTACTGCCCTACTGGTCTTATATTAGACAAATGAAGTAGGAAATCATAAAGATCAATTAAGATTTTACTCAATTTGGAAAATTTATATAACAAAAAAAATCCAATAAATTTAATTCCAACCATATTATCATATGGTATCTAACTATGTACCGTAGCATTTTTATCATATGGTATGTATCGTAGCATAAATTGAAGGGCGATATACCAAGCGAACATCATTCCGCCTGCCCCCTTTGGCCTTTTGCTGATCTCATTCTTCTCTGCGTTACGAAATCTTCTACTCAGACTATCTTAATTTCTTATCAGATTAGATACATTTCATTAATAACAATCTATTATTACCAATTTAATGTAATTGTACTCCTTGATTATTTCTTTCTGTTTTTATAAATTAAATAAAATCTTTCAGTTTCCTTTAATACTGATATTTATTTATTTTCTTCTGCCCATAAAATTCTTGATATGACTGTTTTTATTTAATATTTATTTCACAAACAAAAGTACTACTCCAATAATGTCTTCTTCTCTACTGTTCAAGAACAAAACATACCATGTAAAGTCTCAACCTTTGTGTGTCATTCTTCATTTGATGCATCAATTTATAGGGGTTCGAAGTTGGTATCATCATGTAAAACACATACTCAAGTAGCTAAATTGATAGTTACGGAGTAAAATCTTTTCTAATACTCCGTAAATAATTTCGAAGGGGAGATGATTTTTCCTGGTTATTGAATTGAGAGAAAAAATCCTTTCAGTGACAGGATCCTTACTAGAGAGGATCCCGTCCAGGATTCGGTTCTAAATAGACTAATTGTGTGTTTTTCATAACTTTTTATTGATTAAAAATATACTTCGTACTTTGTAATTTTTACTCTGTGAATTTTTTAAAAATAAATCACTTATATGTAATCTTTTGGATATGATGAGAATATTGACTATTATTGTTGGATGATTTTACCAATTGTCTTGATTCTAACATTTTAAAATTGGAACAGGCTTATGAAGTGGTTTTGGCCTTTTTATCAGTTATCGTACTACTAAGCATCAACTTAGTGGAATGTCGAACGCTTAGAGTGTTGGAAGATGGAGTTCCGAAAGGGTGTCGAAAGCATGGTGCATTTTTGACGGATTTTGGAGGCGTAGGAGATGGAAAGACGTCGAACACCAAGGCGTTTCGATCAGCCATTGCTAGCCTAAGCAAGTATGCATCTGATGGCGGGGCAGAACTTATTGTTCCACCAGGGAAGTGGCTGACTGGCAGCTTCAATCTCACTAGTAGCTTTACTCTTTACCTTGACAAAGATGCCGTTCTTATTGCTTCACAGGTAATAAAACTCATTTCTAAACATAATTAGTTGAAATGTTGTCATTGATAATGTCCCTATTTAAAGTTCAGTCAAATTATATCGTGCACTTAAAGTATAGAGAACTGTGCTTTTAGAGTGGTTAAAAACACGGCATCTCATACTCTCACTTGTTAAATATAACACTTGGATGGACAATGGGAGGCATGAGATCCTCTATTGTGTATATACGTATGTAAATCCACTCGAACTTATCAAATTTATACATCGATAAATGGGAGGAACAGGGTTTTATTAATCCCTCGGTCCAACAATTGGCATCAATTTTGTTTTAGGGTGTCCCAAATAATCGGCTACTTTGTAAATCTTGGGATTAAAACTTTTAGTATATCCATATTACACCTAATATTGAACTTATAAACCATAGGATCTCATTTCCTAATCATTAGTTTCTTGGTCATTCTTATATGTCAAACAGGATGAATCAGAATGGCCTGTTCTTCCTCCTTTGCCTTCCTATGGAAAAGGCAGGGATGCTCCGGCCGGGAGATATGCTAGTCTCATCTTTGGAACCAACCTTACTGATGTTGTAATTACTGGTAATATTCTTAAAACCTTAATCATCCTATAACCAACTTCTCTAGCTAATAATCTGTCTTACTAAACAGACTGTCATTATCAAAATCTTATGCATCTGTTTTTTTGTTTAAATCAATAGGAGGCAATGCAACAATTGATGGCCAAGGGGCTTATTGGTGGGACAAGTTTAAGAAGCAAGAGCTTAATTTAATGCGTCCTTAATCGAGATTATGTTCTCTGATCAAGTTCAAATCTTTAATCTCACTTTACTGAACTCTCCTTCATGGAATGTCCATCCTATTTACAGCAGGTTGATTAGTCTTTTGATAATTTATTTTGACCTGAATTTTTAGTTTTCTTCCTATGAAATTAATCTTTTAAGTTTTATTGCAGCAATGTTATAGTCCAAGGCTTGACCATCTTAGCTCCTGTGGATTCTCCTAATACAGATGGGATCAATCCAGGTGATTTCGAAAATTTCAGTAACATTGTGGATGTGTACAAACTTATATCGCCAAAACTAAACTCTTCAACCTATATTCTTATAATCATGCAGATTCTTGCACGAATGTCAGGATTGAGGATAGCTATATAGTCTCAGGAGATGACTGTATTGCGATCAAAAGTGGTTGGGATCAATATGGGATTAAATTCGGAATGCCAACACAACACGTAAACATTCGTAGAATAACCTGCATTTCCCCTGATAGTGCAACAATTGCCTTAGGTAGTGAAATGTCAGGTGGAATCCAAGATGTAAGGGCAGAACAAATCACAGCAATCAACACAGAATCAGGGGTCAGAATTAAGACAGCCCCAGGAAGGGGTGCCTTTGTTAAGGACATATTTGTCAAGGGCATGACCCTGAGTACAATGAAGTATGTGTTTTGGATGACTGGCGATTACGGATCCCACCCTGATCCAGGTTTCGATCCCAAGGCGCTGCCAATAATCAGTGGGATCAATTACCAGGATGTGACAGCTGTGGATGTTCAGATGTCAGGAAATCTTGCAGGAATCGAGAATGATAAGTTCACTGGGATCTGTCTCTCTAATGTGACTATTTTTTTGGCTGAGAAACATTATAAAGTTCAGTGGAATTGCACAAACATTGAAGGGGTTACTAGTGGGGTTAATCCTCAAGCTTGTGATTTGTTGCCTGATAAGCAGCCTGGTAAAGTAGTACCTTGTCCTTTCCCTACTGATAAACTTCCTATTGATGATGTTGAGTTGAAGATTTGTACAGTTAGGCCAAAACCTCCTAGATATTAGGCTAACTACATGTGTTTGGGTCCAATTTAGTCCAATTGGGCCTAAGCACTAAATGATCCAATTAAAAGCCCAAGGTCAAGGTTCAACTCTCCAATTGTGTTAAAGTCAAAGGTCAGCCCACAAAGCAAGCCAATTGGGCTAAGGCCCAACCTCTCCATGTATGATGAGGTATAAAAGACATTTATATTCTGATTCATTAAGAGAGACACATAACAATTCATATGTTCATTCATACATTCTGAGATATCCCACAAAAGCCTCAAGCTAAAAACTCTCTTGCATAGTGTCTACTTCTTACACATTGTACTGACTTTAGCATCGGAGGGGCCTTCCTCGGCAACACCCCCGAGGCTAGTTTACGTGTGTTTACTGTGCAGGAAACCTTCGGCCCAACATAACTTGGACCGAATCCAGTCTTCTCCGTTTCAGCGGACCTTCGGCAAGGTCCCATTGTTTTCACCCGAAACAATTTGGCGCCGTCTGTGGGGAAGACTTTCAAAAATCTTTAAGCCAAATTCCTAACTAAGATCATCTTGCAATTATCTTAGCAGCCATGGCTAAGAACCGCAAGAGCAAAAGCCTCCGTCAAGGAGCGGGCGAAAAGCCTAAAACCCCTACACCATCGCCCTCGCCGGACCGGAACTCTCCCAAGGGTGCCGGCTCGGGGGGAGGGTCATACAAGGAGGATTCCCTATCTCCCGTAATGCATGACTCTCAATATAGGCCGGACCACTCTCGGTCTAGCAGGGGTCAGTCTGATCATAGGACGTATTCAGTGTCCCAAAGCCAACCATCGGCTGCACGGCCTCATTCCCACACTCGGCCGAGGACCCCTTTGACGGGGCCCAGTTCGGAAGAGGTGGCAAGAGCGCTGGCAGTACTCATGGAGGCAATGAGGGCACAGAATATGCCACCGCCTCGTGATCGAACTCCTCCGCATACCCGGCATCAGCGGAGGAAGTTAGACCATGACGGTGGGAAGCTTCCTTCCTTTCGGGAACTGGAAGAGTGGGAGGAGGATTCTTGGAAAAATGAAAAACAGAGGAAAAAGAACCCTCGATTACTTAAAGGATCCTCATCCTCAAGACCAGAAGCGCATAAGAGCAGCAGCTCAGCTTCTCGGCCAGAATCTACTCGCCGGGAACCTGAGACTGTTCGCAGAAGCGTCCTTGACCGACTCGGCGGCCAGGAACCGAGCGTGCGTAGTCGCCTCTCGTTCCCTGCAGCCGAGGCCCAGACTTCCCAGCCAGGGACGAAAACCACTTCTACCTCTCTAAGAGGGCGGAGCGCGGTCCCTTCGGCCAGGAACAAGGGCAAGGCCGTTATGCTTCCCGCCAGTTCACCATTCGAGCAATGGATACTGGAAGAGCGCGTGCCCACGGTTAAAATACCGTCGCACATCACATATGACGGGACCTCGGATCCGAAGGATCACGTGGCCTCGTATGAGACTCATATGCATCTTTGCCCCAGGTCCGAAGCGACTTGGTGCAAATATTTCCCAACCACTCTCAAGGGGGTCGCGCAAGCGTGGATCTCCAAGGGAGTAAGGCAAGGCTCCATAGCAGGTTGGGATGATCTGTCCTCCAAGTTCAGGAGCAAGTTTTCCACGGCAAACCGCCGAGAGAAGACTACCGCAGAGCTCATGAGTCTACAACAGGGGGAAACCGAAAGCCTCCGAGACTACCTGACCCGTTTCAGTAACGAGTCATCAAGCGTCTCCCAGCTGGACCAGGGGTTAGCTGTTTTTGCAATGCAGAATGGCCTTCAGCCAGGAAAGTTCCTAGACTTCATGGTCATGCATACCCCGCAGACCTTGGAGGAAGCTCTTAGTGCTTCGGATAAGTTCATCCGAGCCGAAGAATGGAATAAAGCAAAAACCCAACCTCAATCCGGGGGAGGAGGGAAACAGAGGCAACTACCCTTGTCTGAAGGCCAAGGCCATAAGGCAAAGGGAAAATCAAAGGCTCCGGAGCCATCTTTGGCCAACGACCTAAAGAAGGACAGGTTAGCCTCATACACAGGCAGATACGAGTCCTACACTCCGCTCTCTCTTCCACGCGCCAAAATTTACAGTGTAACGAAGGAAGAGCAGAGTTACCGAAAGCCGCGACCACTCCCAGAGTGGTATCAGCGAAAAAATAAAAATCAATGGTGTGAGTTCCACGAGTCTTCGGGCCACAACACTGAGGAGTGTATCCAACTGAAGGACCAGATAGAGGACATGGTCCGGAAGGGATACTTGAAAAAGTACATCGCGGATCACCGCGAGAAAAAAGAATCCGAGAAGTCAGCAAAGGACCCTCGGCAGGACCTTGATTTCCCCCGGAAAAACAGTAAAAAGCCGGAGGGGAAATTCCCTCCGATCAATGTTATCTCGGGAGGAATATACTCGCGGAGGGAGCACAAGCGCCACCTTAGAGCTTTGACTCACCAGGTGAACAACGCTGACATTCAATCTCCCCAGTCGCCGGTGCCGAACATGACGTTCACAGCCGCCGACTGCCGGGGGATCACGTTCCCTCATGAGGATCCGTTGGTGATCATCGCCACGGTGGCCAACCACGACGTCAGTAAGGTCCTTGTTGACGGTGGCAGTGGAGCAAACATTCTGTTCCGAAAGGCCTATAATCAAATTAAGCTGAAGCCCAAGCACCTTACGCCGGTACCCTATCCGGTATCCGGATTCAATGGGGCTTCAACTTATCCAGATGGGAAGGTGACACTTCCTATCACCATCGGTTGCGATGAGGCAGCCCGGAACGTCATGATTGAATTTTTGGTCATCGACGCTCCTTCAGTGTACAACGTGATTCTGGGGAGACCCATAATTCACGAGATCCAAGGGGTCGTCTCAACTTATCATCAGCTGATGATTTACGTCTCAGACGCCGGCTTCCCCGAAAGGATACAGGGCAACCAAAAGGACGCCCGAAGGTGCAACTACCTCAGACCATCCAGTAGTCGCCCAGACGACGACAACGATGAGGAGGGGAAAGGAAAAGAAAGAGAGCCAAGCACAAAAAAGCCGAAAGGCCTAAGTGCTTCGGCCCAAGGATCCGTGCCCAGAGAAAAAGGGCCCGAAAGAGAAAAGGCTGGCTCTTCAGCTGAGCCGCAAGACTCAGAGAGCCAGCCGAAGAACACAAAGACCGGGACACCTGCTGACATTGGCAGCAGACCAGATTCTGAAGAGTCCAGTCCATCGGCAATGGACATGGACCAACAGACTGAAACAGTTGAGTTGGCCGAAGGAGATGCTGAGAAATATGTAACAATCGGGATGGACCTTGATCCTAACACCCGTTGTGAACTTATTCAGCTCCTTCGGGATAACAGAGATGTGTTTGCTTTCTCGGCAGCTGATATGCCCGGGATAAGTTCAGACCTCATCTCCCATAAGCTTAATGTTGACCCGACGTGTCGACCAGTTAAGCAAAAGAAGCGGAATTACTCCGCCAATAAGAACCGAGACATTGCAGCCGAAGTCAAAAAATTATTGGAGGCAGGATTCATTGAACCTTGCCAATATCCAGAATGGCTGGCAAATGTGGTGATGGTTCAGAAGCCCAATGGTACCTGGAGGATGTGCGTTGACTTCACGGACCTAAATAAGGCTTGTCCGAAGGATTTCTATCCCTTGCCGAGGATCGATCAGCTAGTCGATTCGACAAGTGGCCATGCCTTGCTTAGCTTCATGGACGCATTCTCGGGGTATCATCAGATCTTCATGCACCCCGACGATCGAGCAAAGACAGCATTCGTCACGAACGCTGGGGTGTACAATTACAAAATGATGCCCTTCGGATTGAAAAATGCGGGGGCAACCTATCAAAGGCTGGTGGATCAGGTTTTCGCCGATCAAAAGGGCCGAAACATGGAAGTCTATGTTGACGATTCAATCGTCAAAAGCAAAAAACTAGAGGACCATGTAAAGGACCTGGCTGAAACTTTCACCACCTTGAGAAAGCATCAAATGAAGCTGAATCCGAAGAAGTGTGTCTTCGGCGTGAAGTCAGGGAAATTCCTGGGGTTCATGGTCAGCAAAAGGGGGATTGATGCCAATCCCTCTAAAGTCAAAGCGGCGCTCGACCTTCCTGAGCCGAAAACGAAGCGGGATGTTCAGCGGCTCACCGGAAGAATGGCAGCCCTCTCGAGGTTCATTTCCAGAGCTTCGGATAAGGGGTTACCCTTCTTCAAAGCCCTGAAACTCCCGAAAACAAAAGAGCTTGTTTGGGAGGAAGAGCAAAAAGACGCCTTTCAACAGCTTCGGGAGCATCTGGCTCGACTCCCAACGCTGGCAAGCCCAGCTGAAGGAGAAACTTTATACCTATATGTGGCCGTTAGCCCGGCCACCATCAGCGCAGTATTGCTGAGGGAAGAGAGTAAGAGTCAACAACCGATCTATTTTGTCAGTCATACACTGACAGATGCCGAGACCCGCTATCCTCTACTCGAGAAAGTTGCTTTCGCGGTAGTAGTAGCTGCTCGGAAGCTGAGGCCCTATTTTGATTGCCATCAGATAGTGGTCTTAACTGATCAACCGTTGGAAAAAGTTCTCGGCAAGGTTGAAAAATCCGGTAGGCTAGCCAAATGGGCTTTTGAGCTCACCGAATTCAGTATCAGCTACCGTCCTAGGGCTGCCATTAAGGCTCAAGCCCTGGCGGATTTCTTGGCCGAATGCTCATACCAAGAAGTGCTGGACAGTGAAAAGAAAGTCTGGACCGTGTTTACGGATGGGTCTTCCACCGAAAACGGTTCGGGGGCAGGAGTAGTGATAACTTCTCCCGAAGGCAAATCCTTTGAGTATGCACTAAAATTTTCTTTTAAGGCCTCGAACAATGAAGCCGAATATGAGGCAGCAATCGCCGGCCTACAATTATGCATCTCCTTGGAAGCCGATCATGTCTGCTTAAAAACAGACTCTCAGCTAGTTGCATATCAGATCAGTGGCAGCTATGAGGCCAAAGAGCCCTCCATGATAGCTTATCTTGCCAAGATCAAATCAGTCATTGCAGAGCTGAAAACTTTTGAGGTTCAGCTGATCCCAAGGGGTCAGAATACTCAAGCCGATGCACTCTCCAAACTTGCTAGTTCATCTTTTACCGAGCTGAACAGGTCTGTATATGTAGAAGTGCGTCGAGAGAGAAGTGTCGACGAAGCACCTGAAGTGTGCTGCGCTGACCCAGAGCCTAGTTGGATGGAACCCATCTTAGCTTTCAAGCTTCGGGGAGAAACTCCTGAGGATAAAGCTTTGGCCTCCAAAATGAAGAGAACCAGCTCTAGGTTCATTGTCTTCAGGGGAGAACTTCTGAAAAAGTCCTTCTCAGCCCCATTGCTGAAATGCGTGGGACCAACAGATGCAGATTATATCCTACGGGAGATTCACCTCGGCATCTGTGGGAACCACATTGGGGGAAGAACCTTAGCCCACAAGGCATTGAGGGCCGGATATTACTGGCCCACCATGATCGCAGATGCTAAGGAGCTGGTTCGGAAATGCGAAAAATGTCAAAAATATGCTCCAGTTATCCATCAGCCAGCGAGGGATCTTCAGCCGATCCTTAATCCACTCCCATTTGCCCAATGGGGACTTGATATACTGGGACCGTTTCCAGAGGCTGTGTACCAGAAAAAATGGCTGATAGTTGGTGTTGACTACTTCAGTAAATGGATCGAGGCCGAAGCAGCCTCGAACATTACAGAGCAAACCGTCAGAAAATTTATCTGGCAGAATATCATCACTCGCTTTGGCATCCCGAGAGTATTTGTCTTCGATCATGGGAGACAATTTGATAACTTACCGCTGAAGCGATATACAGATCAGTTCGGCATAAAACTGGCATATTCATCAGTATGCCACCCGCAAAGTAACGGACAAGCCGAAGCAGCAAATAAACAGATCTTGAATGCCCTCAAGAAGAGGGTGGAAGATCAAAAGTCCAAATGGCTAGAGGAGCTCCCTGGAACCCTTTGGTCCCTTCGGACAACTGAAAAAGAAGCAACGGGCCACTCACCTTTCGAACTGGTGTATGGTGCCGAAGCCGTCCTTCCAGTGGAAATTGGCTCTGAGAGCCTTCGAGTGCACCATTTCTCGGCTGAGAATGAGCGACTGATGAGGGAATCTCTCGATTTCCTCGACGAAGTAAGAGACTCAGCTCGAGATAAAATGGCCGCCTATAAGCAGAGAGTCAGCAAATTTTATAACCGAAGGGTCCATGCAAGGCCTCTCAAAATTGGAGATCTTGTCCTTCGGAATGCTGCTGCAGTTCAGAAAGGCCGAATCCATGGGAAACTCTCAGCTACATGGGAGGGACCTTATGAAGTTTATGATGAGCTTCAGCCAGGGACATACCGACTTCGGCAGTTGGATGGAACTGAGTTGAGAAATCACTGGAACGCTGATGTACTGAAAAAGTATCATGTGTAAACCCTTCGGGGCAGAACAATCTTTGTAAGTACATTTTGAACTAATGAAAGGCCTTGGAGCCGCCATTTATATAAATATTTACAACTTTGTATCCTTTAAAAATTTTCTTTGTTCTATCTACTCTTTAAGGGTTTTTTTTTTCAGCCTCGTCTGAAACCTTCGCCTTCGGGTTACTGGGTTTCAGATTGCTGACAAAACTCGTCTTTTTAAAGAACACTGGTCTTTCAGCTGAGGTCAAACTTCAGTAAGGCTTGTTCTCCAAAGACATTAGTCCATGGACAATTCTGGGATATTTCCTTAACTGAGCCTTGTATCCCAGAGAGCCATTATCCGAAACATTGCCTTAAGTTGGCCCTGTGTTTCGGGTATCCATTTTTCAAAGATAGACAGAAAATCAAGGATAACAGCAACAGTTGAAAATTTTTATATCAGCCTCGTCTGAAACCTTCGCCTTCGGGTAACTGGGTTTCAGATTGCTGACAAAACTCGTCTTTTTAAAAGAACACTGGTCTTTCAGCTGAGGTCAAACTTCAGTAAGGCTTGTTCTCCAAAGACACTAGTCCATGGGCAATTCTGGGATATTGCCTTAACTGAGCCTTGTATCCCAGAAAGCTAATATCCCAAGCATTGCCTTCAGTTGGCCCTGTGTTTCGGATATCCAACTCTCAGACAAGGTCAATCTTCAGTAAGACTTGTATCCCAGAAGCATTGCCTTCAGTTGGCCCTGTGTTTCGGATACCCATTTTGAAGAACTGAAGAAATTGCTTATTCAGCTGAAGTCATACTTCAATTTCTGGGGGGGCAAGAAGCACTCAGTGCAAGTATGTTCGGCAGAATTGAAGAAAAGAAACAGTAAAGCATTCAAAAATAAAGCAACTGAAGAAAAGAGCATCAGATTAATATTTCATGCTCAAAAATTGAGCTACAAGTTCAATAATTCAATATCGGCAGCCGCCCACAAGCGGAAAATAACAGCTGCCGAAATACGTACATAAGCAAAAAAATAAAACTGCTGTACGACAAGGCAAGCTGAAGCAAAAAACAAGGCAAAAAACTCAGAAAGCGGCAAGTCTAAAGTTAAGCACATGATGAACCGCAAGATTCTGAAGACGACTGCCCGAGTTCCTATGCTTCAGCCTGAGGATCAGACTGATCAGCGTTGAGCCCCATGGTGGCCTCAGCCCCAGCAGCAGAAGAGGCGGGCTTTGCACTCTGCCGAGCCTCCCTTTCCCTCTGCTCAGCTTCCAACTCCAGTCTCTCAGCTTCCTCTTCGGCTTCCTCAGCCTTAAGGATTTCAGCTTCGGCTGGAGTTGCATACTTCATGTGAGGGTCTTCGGGATTCTGGACCCACTCAGCACATTTAGACCAGTCCAGCTTCGGCTCAGCATGAAGGCAGACTCTTCGGCATACTCGGAATCCGTTTCTGAAACCCATCTCATATTCCTCTTGGGTATAAACACGGACTTTGAGTAAAGCCTCAGCATCAGCCAGCTTCTTCTGGGTCTCCTCCAAGTCTTCCTTAGATTTCTTCAGCTCATCAGCGACCTTGGAGGAGGAACCTTTCAGCTCATTCAGCTCTTGCTGAATTTGGAAAGCCTTTGTCTGAGCTTGGGCCACTTCAACTTTCTGGATCAGCAGTTGATCCTCAACCTCTTGGAATTTAGCTCTTTGGGCTTCAGCAGCAGCAGCAGCCTCTGAGAGTTGGACGTCTTTGGCCAGGAGCAACTCTTCAGCAGCCATTCGGCTGGCTTCAAGAGCCTCTAGACGCTGCTGCACTTCAGCTTGTGCAGCAGTTCCTTCTTGAATTCGGCTCTCAACAGCAGCCTTGAGTTTGGAGACGTCCACTCCCATATGCTCCTGGAGGAATTTTTCCCCTTCCATCAGTGGGGGAAAAACTTCCTTCTCCATAGCATCGCAGAAGGTTTTCAGGGCTTCGGCAGCTCTTTTCCCGTACTCCTCAACCTCCTGCTGCTTCTCTTCTGCTGCTGCTTGCTTCAGCTTAGCAAGCTTTACTTCCTCATCAGCCACCTTCTTGTCGTGCACAACAGCGTCTACCCTATCTTGTAGGGTATCTATCAGCTCTACAGTGAGAGTCTGATTGTGCACGAACTGAAAACAGGAAGACAAAAATAAATAAAAAAAAATATATATATACATATAGAGTTGAATTTCGGAGGAAATGAAGACAAGGAAAATTACCTGCATCATCAGCAGTTGGTTAGACCTGGCTGGGTCAGGAACTGATCTGCTGGATTCGCCCATCCCAGCAGTGGCCTTCAGCGACCAGATCCTTGCCCTGTCTACTTCGGACATGCCAGCAAAATCGCCGAAGTAGGCTGCAGCTCCTTCTCGGTTTTGACCCCATATGAGGTCCCAGATGTGGTCTGGGATTGGAATTCGGGGGGCCGAGAAACCCATTTCTCCAGAATGCAGAGTCTGGAAAGAGGGGAAGGATGACGATGGAGCTTGATTAGCTTTGGTTGTCTCAGCATCGTCCTTCTCAGAGGAGTCAATTACTATGACCTCCTCTTCTTCAGGGGTGAGGACGAAAGCCTCAACCTCTCTTGCGATGTCTGCCGTGAAGCCCTCAGCACTGGACATCACGGCATCCTTATTTTCGTGCTCATCAGCACTCTTCTTGATTTCTTCTTGGACCCCTCCCTTAGGTTCGGGAGTCCTCTGATCCACCTCCATCTCAGGAGGTGGCGGAGGGGTCTTTTGAGGTGATTGGGGTGTTGGCTGGGGAACCCTCGGCGATCCGTTGCCTTCCTCAGGTTCCCTTATTGCGACGCCGATGGTCATCGGCCTCCGCTGAAAGTCATGAGGGCCGATGATGGCCATCCTTCGGCGCCTTTTCAGAAGAGGCTGCTCGTCCATATCTGAGTCTGAAGACTCTTGTATTTGGTCTTCGGGACGAACAGGAGCTTTGCCTTCTCTGTGTCTGTTACTCTCTTCAGACTGTAACAGACAGGGGGGAAGAAGAATGTGAGTAATATAAAAAAAAAAAAAAAAAAAAAAAAAAAAAAAAAAAAAAAGAAAGACAAAGTCTGAAAACTCACCGAGGTCTTCAGCAAAGCCTCGTCTTCTTCAGCTGCTCTAGCTGCAGCTTCGGCTTCAGCAGCTCTGGAGGACCCTTCTCCTCCTTCACAAGCTTCGAGTACCCGTGCAACCTCTTCGGCTGTGCGGGCAGCTTCAGCTTCTTCGTTCAACAGCTGAAACCAAGGGTCTCTCTTCTTCCACCAAGGCTTCTGCCTCTGATACAGAGCAACAGCCTCAATTTGGAAGTGGGAAGAGTCTAGATGAACTTCCCTATGCCTCGGCTCAGTGATAGACGGGGCCCGTTCAGTTACAACTCGCTCTCGGTTGACACCAAGACGAGCGTAGTTAATGCCAACGTTGGTCTCGTCCCGCTCTGAAAAAAGGAAAGGGGAAAGTTTAGCTCAGATAGATCGGCACATCATAAAAAAGAGAAGCGAGAGAAGAAAAAGAGATAATTAAAAAGCCTCGGCCCCAGCCGAAGAAGCTTACCATCCTTAAACTTTCGGCTGAGGCCAACAGCTGCTAGCATGTTCTCTTGGAAAACGTAATGCGTATCGGGGAGCCAAGTCTCCGGGATATGCTGCATTCGACCACTCCCCCCCCGGTTCGGCAGCTTGCCGAAGATATGTTGCTGATCCAGGTTCGGATCCGCCCCGTTATCTGCGGGGGGACCTAGACTTCCCATTTCGGGATCAGGCTCAGCTAGGTACCGGGGAGCGCTGAAGACGCAAGGGTGGCCCGGATCTGTGGGTGCCCTAACCCAAATCCATTGACCTCTCCAGTCCTTGTCTGAAGAGTCGTTTGGCCACATGGTCAAGTATTGGGGCCGGGACTCAATCCGGTACCACCCAGAACCATGGCTTCCGTGCCCACTTTGAATATTTGGCACTAGCCGATGGAGCTTTTTGAAGCAGTGCAGGTTCGGCACGTACTTGAAGAACTTGCAGACCCATAAGTATGTCATCACCCTTCGGATGCTGGTGGGGGTTAGCTGACATAGAGAGATGTTGTAATGGATCAGCAAGTCTCGGACGAATACGTCCAAAGGGGACCTCAGCCCGTACTGAAGCTGTCTCGTGTACACCCCCACATACCCCGGGGGTGGACGATGGATTCTATCGGATGCCGAGGGCATTCGGCACCAATACCCGTCAGCTTCAAAAATGCCGTAATGCAACTCAATTTGCTCGGCAAATCGATATTGATCGGCGTTCTCTACCCACCATGAGTAGGGGCGGTTCTTTATCATGGCCGAAGCAACTTCGGCATTCTCCCACTCTGAAAACCCAGGGAGGATATCCCAAAGGACAGCGGGAACTTCATCATCCCGTCCAGAAGCGCTCGGCTCATCCGTTCTTTGAGGAGGAGCCGAGGAAAGGGGAGTCGCCCTAATCCCTTCAGCAGGGTCAGACTCCGGCCTTTGACCATTCCAGGTCCCAATCCTGTTCCTAGGATCGGGAATCGGCCTTGCTCTTCTTGGAGCACGGGCTCTACCTCTAACTCCTCTTGCCATTGATTATTTCGAAGAAAAAAATGTCGAAAGAAAAGGGGAAGGAGTTCGAATTCGAAGAAAAATAAACTGAAATCAAAGGAATTTACCTTAATCTGAGGCGAAAGTTGCCGATTTACGAGTTCGTAGTGGCAAGTCTCAGTTTCTAAGCTCAATGCTCGGGGAATTTGCGAAGTTTTGATGCGGGTTCTTGGTTTCTCTCTCGAAGAATTCTGGGTTTGTGTTGGTGAATAAGTGAGGAGAATGACGCGCCTCTGTTTATATCTCCAGGTACGGGATACGAAGAGTCTGCGTTTTAATTTCTCTTAAATACCCACTAAGTAACCGTTAAACACATGATCTTGTGATTAAACTGCCCATTATCCGTCCAACTTCCACAATCATTAATCGTTGTTATCTCATTAATTACGGTTTAAATTCAAATTTTTGGATTAATTAAATCATTTACTTCCCTCCTTTTCTGAATTAAATCAAACCCGACCCGTCATCCTTCCGAGTCGGGTCTGGGGGGCAAGTTGTTTGGGTCCAATTTAGTCCAATTGGGCCTAAGCACTAAATGATCCAATTAAAAGCCCAAGGTCAAGGTTCAACTCTCCAATTGTGTTAAAGTCAAAGGTCAGCCCACAAAGCAAGCCAATTGGGCTAAGGCCCAACCTCTCCATGTATGATGAGGTATAAAAGACATTTATATTCTGATTCATTAAGAGAGACACATAACAATTCATATGTTCATTCATACATTCTGAGATATCCCACAAAAGCCTCAAGCTAAAAACTCTCTTGCATAGTGTCTACTTCTTACACATTGTACTGACTTTAGCATCGGAGGGGCCTTCCTCGGCAACACCCCCGAGGCTAGTTTACGTGTGTTTACTGTGCAGGAAACCTTCGGCCCAACATAACTTGGACCGAATCCAGTCTTCTCCGTTTCAGCGGACCTTCGGCAAGGTCCCATTGTTTTCACCCGAAACAACATGTAATTCTAGTCTTTGTTACTTCGCGGTTTTGGTAATAAGATCGGTTTCTAGTTTAACTTTCATTTTAACTCAAGGACTGTAAAATATTTTCTAGTCCATCTATATTTTCCTCTGTTTTCTAGGCTTAAAGTTCTTATTCTTTGTGATTTACATTTATCCCTTTCTGCCTTTAAAAAATCCATATAAATGCCATGCTTTTTACTCGTAATACAGTCCTAAAACAGTGTATTTTTTTTAAAAAAAAACAAAGTAGTACACATTAAGCCAACTTGAGGGAGATCTTGAGCCAAATTTCCAGTAAACACTTGTCAAAAAAAAAAAAAAAAAAAAAAAAAAAAATCCAGTAAACACAAAAATCGGAATGCCAAATATAATGCCAAATATAGTGCCAAATGCTATAGACTAGGTAATTCGACCTGCTTGAATGTAACAGTAGGATAAAGAATAGAGGAAGGATTAGATATTTTTTGATTGATATTTGTAAATAACGGCTACAAACTATGGTCTAGCTAAAGCTTGACACTAGAAGAATTCTACAACTACTGCTACTCTACTACTACTTTCTCCAATCACAACCTGAACATTACTATTTGCATTGCTTCCTCTTATATACTAAGCTTCCTCTTCCCAAAAGTACCCTAACAATTAAGGAACTTGTCATGTACTGCCAAGGTGGCCTTCACACACAAAATCAGATGCCACACTTCTTAGTGGATCATTAAAACTTTTTTTTCTTGCTGCTACCAATTGCTGCTGCTACTGCTCTTGTCTGGTAGTCTTGTGCTTGTGTCTTCTCTCATAGACCCGAATTGGTTGTTGCTGGAGTGGGTCGACCCGATTCATAGCATTACTCCCGTGATGGTCACCGGCATTCCCTTCACCCAAAATTTCATGACATGTGTTTTCCAATTAGTCGTCACCGACCCTAGTTTCTCTAACCACTTTGCACCAAGGATTATATCCGCATTGCCCAATTCAAGAGGTAGAAAATTTGCATACACCTCTCCCTTTCACCGTTTCCCAACGCCACCGAGAATTTGCCGCCCTTCGACACCGGAACCGCCATATCCGCCACCAGCTGAAGCGCTAAAAAATTGTGGGTGGCTCCGGGATCTATCATTACCACTACTGTGCTTCCCCCAATCTCCCCCTTCAACTTCATAGTCTTCGGATTAGAAATTCCGATGACTGAGCACAAGGATACCTCCACCTCCGCCTCATCCTCTGCGTTCTCTTCTAACTCCACCGATTCTTCTCCACCCAATTCATAGCACCAAATTCTGTTGGAAATATCTCATACGGATTAATCTAGTTCATGCATGAGGAATGATTTCTTAGTATTTTCATTTTACTGTCACCATAAATTTAGTGTGAGATGATCTCAATCTCAATCTCGGCTAGCAGTTTCTTAAACCTGATTAGCCACTTAGGAGTACTAAATTTAAAAAGCACTCAAATATTAGGACTTAAATCAGTGAAATATGTGAAAATGAAATGATACTTGTTCTTTGAACCCAATACAAAGCACATAATAAAGATTTACTTCGTATTAGGAACCAGCAAGAGATGTATTTATCAAAGATTCCAAAAAGGAAAAAGAAAAAAGAACATAACAAGATCAGTCATAATTCGTCTGAGATATCTGCATGAAGACCAATCAAGATCAAGTTTCAAAGCCTTCCAGCGTGCTATATAAGTTGATCCTTTTCTATTGATTTACACTTGCTTAATAACTTTGTGCCAGTGCAACAAAACAGCAACATGAACCCATATATTTCAAAATGCTCACTCAGGCTTCAGAAATCTGAATTAAACAGCTAGCTGCTGACCACAAAACACCAGAAAGATCTTACATGATCTTCCGACAGATGAGCTTACTAACCCTGGAGCATAATATTAGCCAAGGTACAATACCAACCTGCATACACAGGATTAGCAAGAATTTCTTAATTTATTTTTATATTGAAACTAACTGTATCAAAATCAACATATGAACATCAGAACATGATAACCTAAAAACCAAAAGAAAATACATGCTAGAATTTTTCTGCTCGGAGAGAGATAAGGCTATTAGCTAAACATAGTTGCATTACTTGCATACTAGGTGGAATTGTGAGATGAATGTGGGATCTTTAGTTAACCTAAATCCGAAAATGTCATAAAAAAATTAGCACCTAGAGGAAATTCAGCAGCTGAAAGCCTAAAAATGGAGACACTTCAGAGTTCAGGCCATCCACTTAAGAAACCCAATGGAAGGGAGTAAGTGGCTCTGACTTGCTCATCCCAAATACTTTGTACAAGGGTGAAATCTGTTTCAATGACCAGAAGGCATTCATTTTGGAGGGCCAACTATCACATCTCAGATTCCCTGTAGGATACAAGTATAGGATCGCTAGGAGCCTCAGACAGTAACCTAGCTGCATCTGAAGATGCTTTTTTAAAGAAAATTTATTGTTGTGTGATATGGCTATTAAGACAGGACAAAAACACAAGAGCAAGGACTAAGGAGTAAAGGATAGTTTCACTGATGTCGGGGAAAAATAATTATTCCATAAAGGGGTATGAAGAGGATGCTGAGGATTTCTTGCACATAGGTCAGGTTCATAAGAGTGATGAAAATCATAAGACATGGCACACTGAACAGGATAAAAAAAGATCTTTTCTACAACATGAGCAAGCTACATATGTCATACCATCTAGCAAGCACCCTGGCTGACTGGCAGATAGATGAATAGGGATAAAATCTCAGGGGTCTTGAATGAAAGACATCAACTATGACTCCTATGAAGCCCGTGACAAAGTGTCAGCCTGAAGTTAGACTAGAAGACTCCATTTAAGATAATGGAAGCTGATATCTTACAGAAGGCTGGTGACTGATGTAGGAGAAGTTGTTGGGGAATCCAACCCAGTGTATACAATTTGATATAAAAAAGCATGGGGGTGGATGGATTCTGCCAGAAGTCCAGGGGTAAGTAGTGCAGGAGCTACAATGGATGCCATGCAAGATTGCTTCTGGGTATAAGGCAGTTTTGGCATGAAGCAGGATAAAGATTCAAGACTTGAGGTCTGTGCATTGGCAGATCATTATCAAGATTAAAGCTCGTAAATTACTTCAAGCACTTAACACAACAAATGCAGTTTATTTTTATGAAAAATCAACTTTGCATCCTACAAATCTATCTAAAGCCTAAACAGCCATAGCCTTGATAGATAAGTAGTCAACTTGCAAGAGGTGCAGGAATCAACCAGTCATGCAAAAATTAAAGAGAAAAGAACCATATCACACTCATACCATCACTTTGTCCTCTGAACCACCACCAGATTTCCAAGATAGCATCCTTCCTGCACCAAGAAAATATATAAATTACAAGACTGTAGGCAGTGAATTGTATCATGAGCTAACACCCAGACACCATGTCTGATTCTTCCAAAGATTGGTGTAGGTAGTTTCCGAAATGGGTTAGTTGCTAATGTAAAAACTATACACACTAAATTTTTAGAAGCTTAATAAAGAAACAAAAACATTGCAATAAAATGACTAGCAAGTGGTTGAAGTTCCTCACCAAATGGTTGTACAAGCTCCTTAGATATTGATGCAACAGGATATTTCCAAAACCAAACTCCCAGCAAAAGATAGGTTAATGCCTGAAACACGGATAAATTAATTAAAAACTTGAAATGTACAAGCACAAAAGAATTAGCACAAGCAGAGTCTGCAAATAGGCACCTTTACAGGAGTCACATACTTCATATATGGATTGTATAATGATTTCCTATCTAGAATTTGTTGTTCTTGACCTACAAGTGATGTCAAACACAAGACCAATATCAATATTATGTAACAACAAATTCCAGATCCCACAGGATTTCTTAATTTGCTAATACAGCCATATAGTACTGCTTCAAATTACCAAATACTAATCTGACAGTACATATCGCGATTATTGAAAGCCAGAAGAAAAAATACATCCAAAGTTAAATTTAGGACACAATATACAATATCAAAACCATCACTTTGGTCTCAACAAAGAAAAAAGGACACACATTAAACCAGCTATGGACCAACTCTATAATAAATAACAAGTTGCATTACATGACTAACAAGTCAAGATGATTTATTAATGCTTGTTCTTCTGACAAATTATCAAGTTATGGTTTGCCTTTCACTTACATTTTGTAAGCTCCTTTTCCTTAGCTGCTGCTGTTCTCCTAAGTTTTGCTGCTTGTGCAAATGTCGATGGTCTATTGTCAACAATATACATGAAGGTAAGAAGACACGAATCACAAGATATAGCCAAAGGAGGTATAATATATAGGAAAAGCAGAAAAGTCAATAATATATTCCTTGTGATAGCTACATGAAGGTCTGTATACAGAATATGGCAGACAGCACTAATTCGCTTCAATCCCAGTCCTGGGTGAAGAGTTCAACTTTGTTGCATTAATTTGATCTAACTATAGCAGAAAATAACAAGACTCAACTGTGACAACGTGCTAGCTTCTTTCAAAAGCTGCTTTATTTCGGCACGCAGCTCCTTTTCCTCATCACTCGGAGCTCCTCCACTCTTGGGAGAAAATAAACAAATAAGTCAATAACAATGCAATTCAATGAAAACCACAATCATATAAATCTTAATCATCAGAAAGTCAGAATTTATGGTACCATTCTAAAAGAATTCGAAGTCAAAGTGTGCACAAATTTTCATAGAACACAATAGCAGTATAAAGCTATATCCTATATGACAGCTTTTCTGATATCATAACTGACTTGAACGACGACAGCTTTTAAAATAGGAAATGATTAGTTTCCTTTACACCTTAAACCCTAAAACATCAAAATGTGATCTACTCGTCGTACATTTCAATTCTTGAGCTCATAGAAATTGATTATACTCTTTCTATTAAAATTTTAGAATGTGCACTAATACTCAAGTAGAGAGAATAATAAACAAAGGATAATTATAAATGAGATAATATATTGCATTACCTTAATTTGGTGCTCTAAGTATCTAGGAATAAACTGAAGCAAGGCAACGAGGATAAAGATCGTTGGAGCTGCCAAACTACTTCCATCGTCATCCATTTTCTCTCCTGCTTAATGAAATTACAATAAAACCAGCAATAATTCGAGAGTCACGGGTGCACCGTGCACACTCAGTTGATGAATTCTACAACATTGGTAAAAATAATGACATACTTAACAACTAAACAAGGAGACATTTTTTTAAAAGATTCTACTACATGTGAAACAACTAAATTGGATTCGTGACTTTAGGATCATTAACTCTCACAAAAATAAATTAAAAGCAATAAGACATGAAGAATTACAATTCATGACAACTAATTTGTCAATAAGTAATTGAATTAATTGTAACAAATCATTATCGATCAAGCAATATTCAAATCGACAATTAAATGCAACAAATCATCATAAATAAATGAACAAATGACCGATAAAAACAAATCACAGGTAAATATCAGTAGTATAAGCTGAAATCCACTAGATATACAGCTGAAAGTAGAATGTGAAGAACACTTACCAAAATAATTGAGGAATTCCCAAACTATAGAATAATCACGAACCCTAATTTTTGGGAATAAAAAGTCAAATTAACCCTAAAAATTGACAAATTGATGAAGGATAGAAATTAAAAGTATGAACTATGAAATATTGAAGATGCAGGAGGTAGATGTTGCGTTTTTCAGCAAAATTAATGGTGGGACGTGGGTTTGTTCTTTCTTCTATCTGATGGAACAGGAGAAAATTGGAGAAGGTGAACAGTTTTTTTGTTTTTTTACCAAATGTATTTTCCTCCGTTTCATATTAGCATAGGTTTTGACTTTTGACATAAATGTTTTTTTAACTAATTGTGATTTATTACAATTAGTATTATATGATCCATAGTACTCTAGAGTATATAATACTAATTGCAATTTGATTAGTAATTGATTTTAGTAATGTCCAGATTAGGATAACAAATTCCTAAATTTGATTTACCGTACAAATGCGCAAGATATGTTTATAATAATTAGGAAATGAAGTAGATGGTTACTCATATTAATGAAGTTATTTGTTTTAATTTACATTTAATAATGATAGGAAGAATTTAAGGATTTAGTTTTTGAAGTTTTCTCTTTAATATTGATTCTTAAATAAATATATTTCCTCAAAGTGAAAATGTAGCTCAAGATGAATTTGACAAACCTCAAAGGACTGTATATTTTCTTATGCATAAATCACAATATGTTTTTAAAAGAAGTTGAAGATTGTGGGAATAGTGTAATAAGATTGGCGGTTTACAATTCAATTTTATTTTATTTTATTTATTTATTTATATTTGATGAGCATCAATGGCATACATGGCCTTGTATAGTTTAGTGTTGTTGTGTTTCAATTGAAAAGATAGAAATTTGCAAGGTTCCATAAACAAAAAAAAAAAAGGATTTATAAAACTAGATATGGCAAAAATTGATCAACCCAAAGACTGATCAAAATTCGAAACCAAAAGCCTAAAACAATATGCCAAAAATCAGTATCTTACCGTATTAAAAATAAAAATATATATATATAAAATCAATAAAGGAATAAATCGAAAAGTAACCAAATCCGACTCAAACCGTGAGGATTACTACCAGAAGTCCCCAAAGCTTTCTAGTGATTTGTATTCTATGTATAGCAAAATAAATAGAGTTACAAGTATTGAGATGGAGGAGAGAGCTCGCAGGCCTCAAATTCATTGGCATCCTACAAAATAAAACGCTCAACTACCAGAGCTTTGCTTAACATTCCAACTTTGCTGACTAGTAGGAACTATCAACCAGATCCTACGGGAACTGTATATACAAACCCAGCTCCATTTGTATCAAGAACAAATAAATAACTAATTTAATATCTTTGTTGGTGTGGCCGTCTGCTCTAGAAACGAAATTGCTCTCGGATACATAGCTGCTTAATATCAGCACTTTCCTTCATTGGTTGCAACTTGATCTCGTACAGCTTTGGCCAAAGTTTACCAGTCACTGTAAGGAAAGAATGTTATAATCCCAACTAGGTCACGATGAACTTAAAAGACCTTTTTGTACTCATATTAGTTTTCTCCTTTACTTAATCTTTTTAGCCTTTTACTGTAATACACATGAGGCACAAAGAGAAGGGGCAATTGAATCTATGAACCTAATAAACCTAGGAGGCTAAGGCCTTAATCTGATCCAGTATCTCATACTGTAAAACAGATGTTTATAAGTCTGGTCGTTACAAATTAGACAGGTAGACACACACACACACACACACAAAACGTTGATCTACAAACTATCAAGCAAAGAGCTTGCTTAATTATGTACCCTGCGCATTTTAAAAAACCAATTTACTTTTCTGTTATACAAATACTTAACATCTATTACCTGTTATTTATAACAGCTTAAAATTAGTAATTTACATCAGAGGGAGTGATCCTATTAAGTTTAGAAATTATATCAGAAAGGAAAACTTACAATGGAGACAAAAATTAAGGAATTTTGATATTAGGCTCAGAACAAAGAACAAATTCAGATACATTGAGGTGAATCACCCAGCTAAGTCACATTGGGCTAAAAAGTCACGTGGGAAAGGGCATATGAAGAGCAAAAAAACACATGTACTAGTATTTATCTCATCATTGAAAGCACTGTGGCTTGTGAATGAAATTTTCAAAATATCTCTGCTTATGCATTGCTAAAATTGATTGATTCCTCATACAGGTAACATGCAAAAGAAATAGCTTACCAAAGATGCGCTCTTTACTGCTGTCCCAAGCTATGCCATTCAAAACGTCAATACTCTACAAGAATGTAAAATGTCATTTATGAGAATTCAGAACCTTTTTTCCTTTAAATGGTAAACTTACGATAGTGCCCTATCGCAGGGCTCACAACAAAACCAGCACCCACTCCCCATCCCTCAGATAACCCTGTTTACTAGGAACTCCCTAAGATCATGTGCTATCTGTACCACTGAGGCAATCACAGCAGGTTACATACGAAAACTTTCAAGAATATCACTTGTAAAAAGACTCATAAAAAAATTATGTAATAATAATATAAAAATAAATCATGGGCCATCTGATACAGTCGAATTATTACCTTTTCACCAGAAGCTATCAATCCTTCCCTGAAAAATGGGAAAAAGAAAAGAGTGTCAATATGATATTGGGAATAAAAAAAAAAAAAATAAAAAAAAAAAAGAAAAAATAAACAGATGAGATTAGTTGCATGAATTCACTGAGCACCTCAAATTGGGAAGAAGAATCCACCCAACCACAATGCCATCTCCAGGTGATATTTTAGCAATGCAATC
This sequence comes from Chenopodium quinoa, assembly GCF_001683475.1. NCBI lineage: Eukaryota > Viridiplantae > Streptophyta > Magnoliopsida > Caryophyllales > Amaranthaceae > Chenopodium > Chenopodium quinoa. The sequence continues at coordinate 2,009,279 of NW_018744167.1, forward strand.
AGTCTGCCCACGAAGGATAAATCAACTTTAGAAAGCTCACATGGCCCCAAGTAAAACACATTCTATCAAGCCCCATTACAAGCAACCTTCAGGCCTCATAATCACCCCCACACCCCCCCCCCCACCCAAACTCCTCAAAACCAACACACACAGAGACACTTTAGGCTTCCTAGGAAGCATAGAAAAAATTCCTAAAAATGGAATTATTACCTATAGAAATCATGAATTAAAATTATCTAATGTAAAAGAAGATTTTCAAAGTGATATGAAAGGGGTTGCTTAATAAGCACTATTAATTAGCCCATTTATAAAAGATTTACAAAAGCTGATGTCAGCACTAAAATAACGCCCTCTATTTTGTACTTGCATAATCACAACATAACATAGTCAGACTCTTGGCTAAATGATAGAGAAAATTGTCAACTGCCAACATAAAATAAGTACAACATTTTGGAACTGAAGGAAAGTTGGCCTCAGATTTTGACAGGAAAAAGATGAAATAGTCCACATGAGTTTGCACGGCAAGCTCAATATGTAAACACAAATGCTTCAAAAAGGCTCAAGCAAAAGTTTACAGACTCAGTGAACTTCTCCGTAAGTCCGAAAACACAAGCAACAGAGCAGAAAGCCACAGAATTAAAATTGTTACAAATGTATTACCATCCAAACATTTGCCCACACTTCACCATTCACAAACTCTAATTCATTCAGGTTGTATACTTCAAGACCTTGATATCTTATGGTTTGCCTTTGAATTTCTGTAAACAAGTGCTAAAATAAGTAAGGTCAAGTATGTCATTAACTAAAAGAAAACAGCAGAGCAGAAAATATTTTTATAAAGAACCAAGGGTATATGAGAAATGTTATGTGCACCCACACCTGAGATTGCATTCAAATTACATAAGTTTCAGAAAAGATAGCAACGAGTAGAAAAGTAGACACAAAACAGACATTGAAGTTAAAGGTGCAATATTGCACATAACAGTTCGTGCACATACTTACTCCCACTGTACAACAGCAAGTGAATGACATCTTGGCACGCAAGTTTTATGTATATGAAAGTAAAACTAGGTATCACCTAAGATCTTATCTATTCCACCTTTTTCCTATTGAATTTATCTTTGGGAGGGGGGAGGGAAATAGAGAGGTGGAGAATATTCTAACTGTCAGGCTGAGGAAGGATAATACACCAAATAACAATGTGGGGAAATAGCAAATGAACTTTGAGATCAGGGATGCTTCGACTACTAAATGAGTAAAGTGAAATCATAAACAGGTACCTTTCATAGTTAGGGGATCATATTGATATAATGTTGAAGAGCCATCACTTCCAAACAAAATTTTACCATCAGTAGCAAGTCCCCAACCATCATTCATTTGATGCGTAAATGCTGCTAGCTGCAAGAAGCATGTAAGAATAAATAAGTAAAGCATCTAAACTAATCAATCAAAGGCATTAAAAAAAGAACGCAGAACAGGAGTCAACAAATTAGATCAGCTATAACCAATTAACCATAATATTTGTTTTAAACAAATGTCAAACAAAAGAAACGCATAACATCCACAACAGGTGCTTACACTACAAGTCTACAATGATCTTTTGATATGATGTTGGTGAATGAATCAGCAAAACAGGCTGTGAGGCTGACTATTGAAATATGAAGAATGAATACTATGATCAAAGAAAAACATGAATTATGTACAGCAAGCTCAAGTAAGGTGCAAGGATAGAAGACATGGGGAAAAAAAGAAAAAGAAATGGGAGAAACACGGAGTGAAGTGTATACAAAAAATGTTCACTTTGGACATCATATACCCTATTTGATTCCATCTCATACCTACAATCAAGATCAATACACAAGTTACAGAACAAGTTTAGCAGTCTCCACACTTGAACAAATTGGAGTTTTAGTTGAAAACAACGAGCAGACAATTGCATGCCAAATATTTTTGTATCACAGATAAAACCAGACATAAATCAAAACTAATGATTGAAGTTTACTGAACTGTTATAAAGCTTTAAGTATCAGTAATCAAATTGCAACAAATTTCACAACAGCAATCAAAAATCAAAATGCAAGGTATTTGGACAGAAGACAGTTCTATTAACCAGCAAATGAAACCAAAAATGGACTTTATTAAAGCAATGTGATGCAAATCCAGAAGATATGGGTAGGCCAGACTTCCAGAGAGGTTTAACATCAATATTCTATGGCAAATCAGACAATACATAATACTCTCAAGTCGTAATAAATTATGAAAAATCAAAATAGATCAAGATGAGTAAAGAATGTAATACAGACTTTGTTTAAATTTTGTCTGTCATAGATGTAACCAATTTTCTGCAACCAAGTTAGTTGATACAACCTACAAAGGCAATATCAATGATTTAGAAAACACATCAAAGTATCGTACCACTGAACAAATTCATTCACTTAAGATGACTAATTAGTTTAAAAGTATAAGAAAATAGAATAAGGTTTTTCAAAGGCATACATAAATTATTAATCTGAGATTCATGCAGGAAGTTATAAATTACAGAAAATTTTAGTATAAAATAGCCAACTTTTTGCCTTGATATACAAGACCTCTTTCATTGACCTTTATAAATAATGGCCAATAATAGAGCCACAATTATTTTGCTTGCTAATTTAAGATTTCTATTTGGCTAACCAAAGGACTTGTTCAGTTACCACTTTTCTAAGTCAATCGATACGTCCAATAAACAAAGATTTTTCATTTATGGTGTAATTAATTTCTCACTATCATAGCCCATATATGAACTTGTACCAAATGAAGGACAAGAGCGTATGCTGTATATGTAACAGATGAAAGAAGCTGCTTGTTTGATAACATGCCCAAAAGTTGAGAGCAAGCCAGCAGAAAACTTTGCTAAGAAAAAGAAGCATACAAACACAGCCATTCAATTGGACATAAATACATAGCCTCTACAGAAAATCTTAAGGACATTTCTACATACAGCATCAACGAGAGAAGGACCAAAAGTCCAAAAGTTGTTACTAAAACAATTAGGGATACATACCTTTCACCAAAGAGAGTTAATCCTTCCCCAAAAGAAGAATAATCCATCTTATACTCAGCCTCAACCTATTAAATCAAGGGATGTAACAATCAGAAGCAGTCAACAGAACTCAATAGATGAAAAGCATAATAAATATGTGCTCACACGTATAACAAAAAGAAACTTCATCTGGGCAGAATTCAGGGGGGAAATAGTACAGAAAATTAAAATCTAGAGCCAGCAAGCTGCATAAGGAAAGCCTCTACAAAAGCAATAATTGGCAAGAATAAAAAAAAATTAAATAATACGAAGTATACTAAAAAGAAAAGCTCATGTGGGAGATCTTTCCAATCACCCATGAGAAGAAGTGGAGCAACTGAGAAGAAAAGAAAACAGCTAAATTCAATCTTATACTGTTCAAGTGAACTTTGTGGTATCTTATCAAAGCCCCAGATGCTATGCAGGTATAACATAAACACCAGTGTAAACTAGCATACAGTAGCAGGTTGATCATTATCACCACTGTTGAAATTAATAGGACACCAATTCTTGGATGGTTGAATGCAATGGGAGAGTCTCTAGAATACCAGATTCATGCAAGATGCAAAGATTTCTAATACTCCATTAAAGGAAAAAAAAAACTCTCAGGACAAAAATATTAAAACTTCCCAGACCATATTAGATCATCAAGTTCACAAATTGAAGTGGAAATGAACATAAAGTACTACAGGTAAAATGATGTACCTTCCCTGTTTGAAGAGCAACTCTCCTCACGGCAGACTGCAAGATTTAAATTCAAGTCAAATTACAATCTACAAAATGACAAACATTAAAATATTTAACACCAACAACACGGATGAATAATTTTATTTTATTTTATTTTATTTTATTATTTTGGATGATAATGGAAAAAAGGTTAGAGGGAAATGGAAAATAAAAGGAGCTCAGAAAGCAAGAATAGTTTTGAGATGGTTCCATCATAAAGACACATTAGTGAAACCCTGACTTCCTTTCTTAAGATAGAAATGGGAAACAATATAACAAGGGCAGTAACAGTGGCAACAAAAAACCAACAGGTGTGGCAAATAACAGTAGTCTAAAGAAATCAAAATGTGTGTAGTCTACCTCTAATTATTTTAAACTAGCAGTGAGAGTGTTTTCGAAAGTAGAGCAGCAGAGCAATTGCCTTGTTATAACTTGCGCACTAAACAAATAATCATGCTTGATTCATGACATATTGAAGTTCTTACTTCTTCCAAGCATACCAAATCAAAACCCGAGGAAAAAACTCACCTGGCCATAAAGACCAATTGATTCATAAAGAGAGTCATTTTTCCAATATAGAAGCCCCTGGAAAGAGACACATATTGATGTTAGTCTCCCGCTAGCACACACATGTAATAAAAATGTAAAATTGCTTGTTTAACATAAAAGAACACCCACTGGCACACTCAGTATTGAAACTTCTAAAACTCAGCATAAGCACACTCAAATGACCCACCCCTCCGAATCTCATTCGACATAATCGGAAAATCTTAGATAGCTCTGACCAAAACTATTAATTTAACATGTTGAAAGCTTAACTTCTTAAATCCAGACTCATTGAACATCATATAAATAAATTCAAGGGATAAACTATCATCGACAAAGTCACCCAATCGATTTTAATCATCCTGACATGGCACATTATCTTGATCATCTAAATCCTATAGTTGACCAACTTCTTGTTGTGGCATCATTATTACAATCCAACCTATATCAGCACAGACATTAGAGCAAAAACTTACTGTATGAGCTTAGTCTAAAATCAACAAGTGAAAAGCCCTAAATTCAGGAATTCAAATCACTCTTGTCAGTTATCACACAATTTTAAACAAAATTATCATCAAATCTGTCATCAATATGCAAATCCCCTTCCCCCCAAGATGAATCATGAACCTCATAACCATCAGAAATTCAACGATAAATTAAATAACAAAAAAAACCTAATTGCAACCAAAATTTCATGTAATTTAGCACAATGAGCATAATTTCTCAAATGATTAATCAACTGCAATAATCAAAATTCAAACTTAACAACAGAATTCACAAAAATTTGCAAAAATACGAACCTGGGTAAAAGATTTGGGATCATGGGGAAACTCATTAACAACATCAACGTAAAAAATCTGATTAGATTGTAATTTCTGGGAAATGTGAGAGCGTGCAACCCAGGCGTTCGGCGAAATGCCGAAAAGAAGAAGGACAAAGAGAGCAAGCGCAATTGGGATAACTCGAGTTAGCCATCGATAAGGAGAAGAAGGAGAGTGAGAAGGCATGGACGAGTGAGGAACTGAGTTGGATCGTTCAGTGAGTTTCTTCTTCTTTCTCTGGGTTCCACCACCTGCCATTAACGATCAAGTGGAGAGAAAAGTCTAACAACTTTCGTACATCATTTTTGAGGAAGACAAGTCTTATGAAGTACTCCGTTTTTTTGTTTGTTGGGAACCTTTGGACGAAAAACGTTTGTTGGTTCGTTACTAGACGAGGATTGGTTAATGTCTTCCCCACTAAGGACGAGGGGTTGTAAAGGTTATGCACATTTGAGGGTAATCGAGCAGTTGATTGACTAACCAATTAAGGAGTTAATCAGAACAATATAGAGTTAGTTCAGTTCCCAATCTTGGACTTAGGTTGTATTTTACATGAAGATAGAGTCGGTGTATCTTTCTCTTGCTTTGTTCCCGTAATTTTTAGTGTTCGTTTAGAGTTTGTTTTATTTTCTTGTACGAGGCCTAGCCTCTCTTATGCATCAAAAATATATATATATATATATAACGACGAGGGTTGAGCAAATAAAATTGAAAATTGGGTAATGGTAAGTAAGGATCGTAGTGTGTCGGGTCAAATGGGAGACCCGTTTTAAGGATGGGGCGGGATGAAGGGAGGTTTTGCAGGTGATGGGGTGGGGATGAATATAAAAAGTGTACCTGTCACGAATGATGGGGCAGGTATGAATTTTAGAGAAGACCCACCCTGCCTCGCCCTAACCTACCCCATACGGGCATAAGGCCATACCCTCTTTATACTCGCCCCATAACCCGCCTTATACTAATTTAATAAAGGTTAAAACAAACTTGTAATAGTCTAGAATTCTAGAATCTAAATACTATAATACTCTGTAATACAATAAAAATAAAATAATAGATTAATGACATTAACACCTGGGCTTCTTATACCCTAAAAATTATGTATATGTATCATTTTCCTTGAAAATTATGGATATAACTGAAATTTGATCTGATATCCAATTCGATGATTTATTTTTTTTAGATATTCAATTCGATTTAGGTTAAGTCGGTTTGTATACTTGGCAAGTGTCGCATCGCGTTGTAGATAACTATATATTCATATGACATGTAACTTGCTAATTAATTAAGTAAACGAAATTCGATAAACTTTTAATATTCCATTTTAATCCTATCCTATCCTGTGCCTTTTTTTTTTTTTTTTAATAGATCCTATCCTATATATAAAGTGAAAGGGGATTTTGGGTGATAAATTTCACTTTCCTAAAATACCCCTCTCATTTAAAAAAAAAACTACCATTTTTTTTTTTAAAAAAAAACATAAAATCGAGCTTTTTTTGTTAAAAAAAAAAAAAAAAAACCTACCATATTTGTTCAAAAATAAAATTCCATTTTTTATGTGGCTGTCGAACCCGGAATGTGAGAAAGTGGTGAAAGCTATGTGGAATGATGCTACTATTGGCCATACTACGGCTAAGGTCGCCTCTTGTGCACATGAGTTGGGCAGGTGGGCTGCTGACACATTTGGTAGTATACCAAAGAAAATCCGAGAGGCAGAAGAGAAACTCAAGATAATCCAGGTGGGTGCAATGGATAATGTAAGGCTAGCTAAATGTCGGGAATCATCAAAGGAGATTGACAATCTTCATCTACTTGAGGAGTCTTATTGGCATGCCAGAGCTAGGAAAAATGAATTACGTGATGGGGATAAAAATACTTCTTATTTTCATCATAAAGCTAGTGCGAGAAGAGCAAAGAATTCGATAAGGGGCAGTGAGAATCAGGATGGGAGATGGGTTCAAGATGAACAAAGCATTAATAATGTGATAACGGACTATTTTTCCCAGCTATTCACTTCTGACGGCACAACAGGATTGCAGGAGGCTTTAGGCGGTATTAGCCTGGTCATTACAGCAACAATGAATGAAGAATTGTGTAAAGAGTTGTCTAGGGAGGAGATTGAAATGGCCCTGTTTGATATGCACCCAAATAAGGCACCCCGGATTTATGGTATGCATGCTCTTTTTTACCAGAAATTTTGGCATATAGTTAAAAATGATATTGTGAATTACGTTATTAATTGGTGGCACGGTCTTGTGGACATTTCGGAAGTAAGTAAAACATGTATTGTACTAATTCCAAAATGTCATGATCCAAAAAAAATTACCGAGTATAGACCAATTGGTTTGTGGAACAAGTTATGCTCACATTGGGTTTTGATGTAAGGTGGACCCAGAAAATAGTGAATTGTTTGTCCTGTTACTCTTTTAAATTTAAGATGAATGGCGACTTGGTGGGAGATGTAAAGCCTCAAAGAGGTATCCGACAAGGTGATCCAATGTCTCCGTACTTATTTTTATTGGTTGCTGATGCTTTTTCTTGTATGTTGTCAAAAGCAGTGGCTGATGGTACCATTCATGGAGTGAAGATTTGTAGTGGAGCATCCTGTATTTCCCATTTGCTTTTTGAAGACGACAATATCTTATTTGCCCGCGCCACCGATACAGAATGTAGGGAAATTGCTCGGATTCTTCAGGTGTACGAAGGTGCTTCAGGCCAGAAAATTAATTTACAGAATTCTGAGGCAGTCTTCAGCAGAAATGTCCCCGATGCAAGAAAACAGGCTATGTGTAACATATTGGGTGTCAAGCAAGTGAACAGATATGAAAAATATATAGGCATCCCGACAGTGATAGGGAAATCTAAGAAGGCTATTTTTGCAGGGCTAAAAGATCGAATATGGAAGAAGTTACAAGGATGGCAAGAGAAATTGTTGTCACGAGCCGGGAAAGAGATACTCATTAAAGCGGTAGCACAAGCAATCCCAACGTATTTAATGGGTATATTTAAAATCCCGGATGGATTGTTGGAGGAAATACATAGCATCCTAGCTCGGTTTTGGTGGGGTAACGGAACACAAAATAAGATGCACTGGAAACAGTGGGAGGAGTTATGCTTACCAAAGGCGAAAGGGGGTATGGGATTTCGAGATCTCAGAGTGTTCAATCAAGCTCTCTTGGCGAAACAGGGATGGCGCTTGCTTCATGGAAAACACACTCTGGTATACAAGGTTTTGAAAGCAAGATACTTCAAAAACACAGAGTTTCTGGAATCCTATAGAGGCCATTTCCCGAGCTATACATGGAGAGGAATTTAGGGGGCCAAGGCGCTGTTGAAGGAGGGGTTGCAATGGAGAGTGGGAGATGGGTCGAGCATCGGGGCTTGGAAGGATAATTGGATAGCCAGTCATGAGGGTACCATAACACCTGAACCTCCTCCGAATGGCCTTCATGATGCAGATCTCTGTGTAGCTACCTTAATTGATGATGAGAACAGGTGCTGGAAGGAAGAAGAATTGGTGTTACACTTTAGGCAGGAGGATATTGATAGAATTTCATCAATTCCGTTGATAAAGGAGAGTAGGCTTGATGAAGCTTTCTGGAGTGTGACGTTGAATGGGGAGTATTCTGTGAAGTCAGGGTATTGGCTGGGTATGCTGGGAAGAGGTGCTGTGACTAGTACAATAAGAGAGGAGATTTGGCGTAGCATTTGGAGGCTAAATGGCCCTCCAAAAATACAACACTTCCTGTGGCGTGCTGGTACGACTGTCGCATGTCTACCAAAAATAAACCTAACTCCAACCTCCTAAAATGTAGTAGGGTAAGCTAGGGTCGATCCCACAGAGAATTGGTTTATTAAATTATAACATATGTAAGTTAGAAACCCCTGTTTTGAAGAAATAGTACTACGATCTAATAAATAAACTACTATGAACTATGGGACAAATAAAGTACGAAAGATAGACTACTAAAATTGAAATACGATAAAAATCAATAATAATAAAACAGGGATCGGGAGACATATTATAGCATTGGAGTATTTATTGATCATCGAATTATAAAAATTATGTTCTTATCTCAATGTTAGCCGATGAACACAAACAAACATTCAACACTTCCCTTAATTGCAAATAAACCAAACAAGCTCTTGGAGTATTGTCTAACTAACTAACAATCTAGAACAAGCTCTCTAGACTCGATTAATTAGCAGCATTAATAACTAGGAAGTAGCTAACTTAAGCCACAAATCTCACAAGCTCGGGTTCATGCAACTTAAAGAGCTGATAATCATAGGCATCGGACAAGTTTCAGTCACCTATTAAACACCTAAGTGCTACTAAAGAGTACTAACCGGACAATTACGAATCACAAGATAATACTCTAGCAATTAAACTAACAAATTATACTAAAGATGGTCGGTCTGTAATATAATCTGACAGTTCATACCAATAAAACAGAATACCAATCCAATCAAGAATTAAACATACTACTGTCAAAGTACCCACATTCTTATTCTCACAACACAATAATCCAATGTATAATATAACTCCGTACCCGTATTAAATCTAGCCTGACATACTCAAAATTGAGATAATAACAATGGAAGATATATAAATCATATTGCTTAAAGAATATAAGAATATGAAAGTTAACAACTATAAATCAATACTTGAAACTACCACCTAACATGATAAAAACGGAACAAATAAAACAAAAATAAACTAGCAAATTTTATTACTTAATTGAACCAATTCATCAACTGCTAAAGTACTACATGCAAAACTGCAAACTAACAGTTGAATTCATAGTACCAATTTCCTAGAATTGAGAAAGGAAAAGGAGCCACGAACAATCAGCCTAGAAAACCGAAGTAACACCTCTGAATTCCCGTAGAAAATGAAGGATTACAGAGCACCGCTAAGTCGCCTCGACTTCTCCGTCCTCCACTTTACCTCACCGTCGTTGCTCTACTACTTTGCAGTAGCTTCGTGAGCCCAGAACACAACCCCAGCCAAGCCTTGTTCTCTGTTCTTCGCTGCTGCCCAGAAGGTTGCCTCTTATCACATGCAATTCGGCCTCCCCCCTATTTTCGGTGTAGCTCATCTCCAGCTAATCCGAGTTTCTCGCTCCAATTTTTATCCAATTTCATCTTTATCTCTTGCTTGACATTTCAATCCCAGAAAAATTTCGCTCAAGGTGATTTGAGGGTCCTTGATTTTCGGTTGCCAGTATAGGATGTATGGTTGGATGCATATTGTGAAGGCTGCTGCTATTTTCAAGGGTTTTCTTTTGTAAATACAATCCCACAAAACCAAATGAACACTTTATAAAAAATAAGATTAATACGTGTGACTTAGCCCGGAAATATAAAGTAATCCATTTGGTGCCGAAATTCTCCTTTCTGTAGACAATTAAATAAATAGTAGTAACTCATGTCTTGAAAGGAAAATTGCATAATATACACTTAAATTATAAAAAAAATCAATATAACATCAAGAGTTCAATATATATAAATATTATATTTTACGACCCTATCACGTGCGTGTACAAATTCCTTGGCAGTGAGTAATGAATTGTATAGAAGACATATAAGCAATTCGAATACATGCCAACGTTGCAATGTAGAGAGTGAATCACTGATGCATGATATTTTCTCCTGTAGTGAAGCGAATAGGATATGGGATCATTGTAGCTTCTGGAGGGATGCCCAGCACCGAATAGGTGACAGCTTTGTGGAGACCTTTGCTAATATGTGTGAGTACTTACCAAGCCAGGAGTTGTGCATTTTCTCTGCATTAGCTTGGGCTGCTTGGACAAGCCGAAACAAGAAGCTGTTTGATGAAACTCCACACGATCCACATTAGCTCGCTGTTAGTTTTGTAAGTTATATGGATAGATACCAGCAATATAATATGAGGATGGGCGGTGTAACGAAGAGAAGAGGCCTGTGCAGCAACAATAGTTGGAAGAAGCCAAGAGAAGGTTTTATTAAGATAAATGTGGATGCGACAATTCTCAATAACAGGGATGTGGGTATTGGTGTTGTTGCAAGGAACGACAGTGGGGATATTATTGTTACTGGCACAAAGAGGTACAGGGGCAGATGGGAGGTGAGCATAGCAGAGGCTACCGCAATGCAATATGGTGTTGAGCTTGCTAAACGTCTGGGGTACGAGAAAGTGTGGATAGAAAGTGATGCTCTTGGGATTGTGCAACGGGTGAAGGAGAAGAAGCGAGGATTTAATTACCTTCATATGATTACAGATCGTATTATCCAATTGAGTTCTTCTTTTTCTTCTTTTACTTGTAGTCATGTTAAACGTGGGGGAAATACTTTAGCCCACTTATTAGCACGGTTGAGCTTGTCTGACTATGTGGAACATGTATGTTTTGGTCCATTTCTGGAAGGTATCACAAGACTTGCGGAAATGGATTTATTTTAATGAGAAGCTTAGCTGGTTTAAAAAAAAATAAAAAAAAAAATAAATAAATCCATTTTTAAAATTTTTATTTAGGGAAGTCAAATTTTATTACTTAACCTACATGACATCATCAACCTTTTTTAATAGCATATTTTTTTATTGTTTTTTATCAACAATTTGTAAAACCACTAATCTTTTTTATTAGAATAATTAAGGAGATATATTGTGGAAAGAAAAAAAAACAGAGAATAGAGCTTGATAGATTACTTATATTGCACACGCGCATGCGTCTCTTAGCTTGTTTTAATAAAACGGATTTAACTTTCAAAATATATCTTATGAATATGTTATTTTTGTACATAAAATTTGTTTTGAAATACTCCCTCCGTTCCTGAAAATTCGACTCACTTTCCATTTGTACGGTCTCCAATTAACATCTTTGACCATTAATAATTTCGGTTATGTATAAGTAAAAATTTTAAAAAGTTAAAATTTGAAAATTTTATCATTAGGGGAATCTAATAAGATCAAACTTGTAAATTTATTTTGATTGTATAAATCATAAAATGTGGTCAAAGTTAATTTATTTTGACCAAATAAATAGTAAGTGAGTCGAAATTTCAGAAACGGAGGTAGTATATAAGTTTAAACCAGATTCATCTATATATAATATATTTTATAAAATCGATTCAAAATAAAAAGTTCACAAACTAATACAGTAATACCATAGTAATTGTAATGATGTACATCGTCGTTTGAAAATTCCAAAAGTACTAGTGGTGAATTTTTTTTTTTTCATTCGTAGTATTTTCATAAGCTTTCGTTTAAATTAAAGCTCAAGTTCTAGTTGAGCTAGATTAAAAAAAAAAAAAAAAAAAAAAAAAAGCCCATATGATAATGGTAAACGAGCAAGTTTGAATTTATTGGTTTTCTTGACGTTGATTTTAAGAGTGCTATGTATATGAATTATCCTTGTTATGATATATATACTTACCTCCGTTTTTTTAGTTGACACGTATTCATTTTTAGAAAGTTAAATTTTTAGTTGACACATCTCTTTTTTGGAAAAGTTTTATACTTTGCATTTACTAGGCTACTCATTTAATTTCGGTTTTTTCACCATATACTCATGAGTCTTTTGTTTATTCACCATATACCCCTAAAAAATTTCAAATTCACCATATACCCCTGTGTTGTTACAAAAATTCACCATATACCCCTAATGACAACAAGATGAGTGGAATTTGGTTAATTAGGCATCGAAACCACCTTAGATCTCTCCTCCCATCCTCAAAACCACTCCTCTCCTTTCTCCAACCCCCGAAACTACTCCAATCACCATAACTACATCTTACCAAGTCATGCCCTCTTTTCTTTTCTTTCTTTTTTTCTTTTTTTTTATCTGCCAAAGGGAAAGGGAACCCCAAGCAGACCGTATTCGTGTGCAACTGATTCAATAGGATTGGTTATGAACTCAAGTAAGATAGGATTCTTACGTGTAGTAAGCATCCGATGAAGTCGAATATTGATAACTTGCTATTTGATACGATTTTAGGGTGTTTTGAACCTAGTTTACTTGATATAAATTGCGTTTTGGTTCATTTTTACTCTATTATTATGCAATTTTTGTGTATCCTATGCTTCACGGGTTGTTGGTGTTTTTGTTGAGATTCTAGGTTCAAAAGAACGACCAAATGGAGCCCATGGATACAAAGCCGAGGTTAGAAGCAAGAAGATGGATGAAAGAAGCCAAGGAAAGGAGCATTATAGAAGAAAAGATGAAAAAAAGGGGTTTAGAAGACCCTGCACGGCCGTGCCAGACCTTGCACGTCCGTGCAAGGGGTTCCAGAAAGCTTCAGCAAGCTGCCAAGGCCTGCACGGCCGTGCCAGACTTTGCACGTCCGTGCAGAAGTGCTCCAGAAACTCAGAACATTCTGCCAAGGCCTGCACGGACGTGCCAAATTAAGCACGTCCGTGCAGATGTAGCTGCACGTCCGTGCCAATATATGCACGTCCGTGCGGAACTGCTCGATTCTTAGCAGTACGTTCTGCCTCATTTCTGCCCCCTCTGCACGTCCGTGCCAAACTTGGCACGGCCGTGCTTAGCCTTGCACGTCCGTGCCAAATCTGGCACGTCCGTGCAGACCTGCAGTCGAACTCCTTCCTTGTTTTCTCCGTCCTTTTTATTTGGGGGTCATATAAATACCCCTTTAGAGCTCATTTGTGGGGGGAGGCAGTTTTTCAGAGCTTTTCTCTTAGTTTGTAGTCTTAGAACATTAAATTCTCAAATCATTAGTTAGTTCTCAATTATTAGCTTGGAATTATTCAAATTCAATCATTGTAGAAGACAAATTCCACCATTGTTGCTCACCTTGAAGCTTCATAGTAACCATTTCTTACTCATCTTTTCTACTTCTCTTTACTTTGTTGTTGATTATTTGCTAGTTCTTGCATGTTTTGGATTGTTAATTAGCTTAATCTTTAGTTTGAATTTGTTCATGAATTGCTTGAAAACTTTAATTGCTTTAACCCCCATGGATTGTGAGTAGTCTAAATTCTAGGGTTTGGGCAAAACCCTCAATGTAGTCACTAATTACTTGTTGCATGTGCTAATTTGGTTGTTGTGGGATGTTAATTAGTTGAGCTTAAGTGGTTTAATTGCTTAGTTCTTGTATATGGCCATTGCTAGAACTATTTATCCAAGCTTTCTCAACGAAGGATCGAGAGATGAACTTGAGTTAGCTCCCTTATGCTTAATTGACCCGAAATGCCATGAGAATAGGGATTACCGGTCAAGGGAATGTTTATGTCATCGTGATTATGCTTTAAAACTTGTTTTATGCTATGTAACCACGAGAGTAGGTTGTATTCATGATTCAAGTAATCCCTCTAGCTTGAGAGAGTAGTTGGGTGCTTTAGATGACCTCCCCTAATTTATCCCATTAATTTACCTTGATTGTTGCATGCTAATTGTGATTTGTGATGAAGTTGAGTGGTATAACCCAAGCCCTAGATTCCTCTTAATATTGTTAACCTCCTCTTAGCTTAGTTGAATTGTGTTAGAAGAAGTTACTAAAAACCAACCCAATTTAGAATTCGTTTAGCTTATTAAACGGTAGTACTCGGTGGTTGATTCAACGCCTCTCTTGGGTTCGACCCTTTCTTACCCTTACTATTGTTAGTGAGACCAAGATAGGAAATATTATCTTTGGTAGGCTCGACGACGGCCTATCAAATATTAAAGCTTCAAAAATGAATGCCTATTACAGTCTTAATTGTATTTGTTTCCCCGCATTCAATCAATTGTTTCTCCCATCCCCGGTCGATACAAAGCTGCAGTTTTCGCTCATTGGCACTTCGCTTGTAGAGCTAATGCATCAATAAGAGGCCACATACGATCTCGCATATCTTCGGCACCCAAACAACCAATTGAATCCATCTTAGTTAATTGGTTAGTGTGAGAATCTCTCTATCAATTCGATATACATATGAGACTCGCATCAAGACGTCCTTGCCACATAATTTTCTATGTCCTAACCCTTTCACTAGCCTTTATGATAAGCCAGTCCGGAAGGAAGGAGGAAGGGCCGCTCAACAAGTCATGGATAGCTACCCGACCATAAAAAAGACGGTTTCAAAGCTCAAATAGCATATTTTTGAGGCAGATCCTAAGTGCATAGTTTCATGTGACGTTTGTCATACCCTTATTCGTCTTCGAAGCTGTTTTATTCTACCCATGGTATTAATCGAGGGCTTTCCGTTCGCACAATAAGCGTGTGCATTTAGAAAGGTTGACTTCTGTAGGCGTCCAGTTCGGCTATATATGTCCAAGCATACAAGAAACGAAGTCGGGTGGTGGTCCATCGTCGCAGTTTAGTGTGGAGTGCCTGCACCTCTTTGTAGGGGTGAGCAAGACCGGGTACCCGGTCATATTTGCAATACCCGGATCCGAAACTGGTTATAACCGGGTCCCAAGAATTAGAACTGGTCCCGGAACCGGTTATTATCGGATCCAAATTTCTTGGAACTGGTCCCGGACCCGGTAGGAACCGGTTCCAAAACCGGGTACCCGGTATTATTCAAAGTAGTAAATTACTGTTTTTTTTTTAATAATTGTTATATAATATATACAATGGAATTTTGCAAATAATGTTATTTTGTTTTCTTTTTTGTTATTCAAAGGGCTAGTTATATTAATATTTTTTGTTTTCTGTTTTTGGTAAATAGAACTTTGTATTACCAAAGAGGCTAGCAAAATACAAAGATTACAAAAGGGGTAGAAAAAGAAGGGCAGCAGCAGTTGAGCAACAGCAGCTAGCAATAAGGCCAGCAGCAGTTGAGCACACCAGCAGCCAACAATAAGACCAACAGCAACCTGATGATCCTGAACGTCATTAAACTACATGAAATCAGACAACAATTACAATATTCTGGAACTGTGGCACACATAAGATCCAACCAAAGTACGAGCTATTGGCAAAAGCATTAACAACGAAATTTGAAATCTAGAACCCTAAATCTTACAAAAATAAATAATTTGGGGGTTTTAGATGAAACCCTAGAAATTAAAACTCAATAAAGACAGAAAATTTTTCGACAAAAATAAATAATTCTCATACTCAAATTACATTGAAATAGAATCATAAACCAATTCGCAGCAATTCAGCCAAAATAATTCATAAATCTGAATCAAAATCAACTAATTAACCAGGAAAAAAAATAAAAAGATAAATACAATATCTATGAATTCACAATTCGGCAAAAACGAAGGAAAATCAAACAATTAACTAGAAAAAAATAAAGGTAAATACAATATCTATGAATTCATAATTTGACCAAAAGTGAAAAAAAGTGAGAATAAACTTACGGAGAAGGCGTCCAGTACCAGAGATTCAGAGAAGGCAGAGATTCAGAGAAGACCGAGAGAATCAAGAACTCAGGAAAGATTAGATTTTGAGGAGAGAATGAGAAAAGAGAGAATTAGAGAAGATGGAGGCTGAAAGGAAAAATTAGAAAACCCTAGAGTAATAGGACTAAAAACCGTGAAAAATAGATAAATGGGCTAATGGGCTTTTAGGCTTTTGGGTTTTTTAAAAAAAATAAACTAAATTTTTATAACTAACTCAGTACCGGTTCCGGGTACCCGGTTTGTCTGGATCCTGGACCGGGTACCCGGAACTGGAATTGGTTTAAACCGGGTACCCAGTGGGTACCAGGTCCGAAATTTTAGGATCCGAACCCGGAACCGGTTACAACCAGATCCGACATTTTGGACCCGGTCCCAGAACCGGTAAGACCAATTCCGGGTCCGGACCCGGCGGGTCCTAACCGGTTCCGGGTCCGGTACCGGGTACCCTGGGTCTTTGCTCACCCCTACCTCTTTGTGCTGCTCGGCGTGCGCGAGACTTTCCATCCTCCGTTCGCGGGAATGATCCCTCTGGAGTTACCGGCATGATCACCCGCCACCTGCTGGATAGAATGAATTAGGAGGAGGTTGGATCCGATCGATCAACTGACTGATATGATTAATTTCCTACCGTCTTTCCAAATAGATAGATGTGATCAAGTGCCTTTATTTAGTCTGATGGAATGACTTAACTAAGTGGCTGAAATGTCTGTTCCTTTTGGCCAAGCATTGAATCTCAACCAATGGTTAATGAGGTGGCTTCGAAGCATCAATGTCTCGATTCGGCTCCCATCCCTTGTAGGAATCACAAAGCTTATCGAATCCGCTAAAAGTTTTAAAGGAGAGGAGGCCATTTAAGGGTGTCTGGGGGGAGGAATCATCTTAAATGGGGAATGCTACTATTAAGACGGTTGCTGATTCTCACATTTGTCACTTTGCGCATTCTCTGCCATCAATCCTCTTCTGGGCATATTCTGATTTAATTCCAACAAGACTGGTTATTGCATCAACTGCGGGTACTGGTTGAAGAAGGAGATTTCCATTGATTTGACTATTAATTAACTGACTGAACCACCAGAAAGAGTAAGAGTGGTTTCTGATATAACACCAACAACGGTTAGGGAATAAGTTCCCTTTTTAGCAGCGGTTATTCCTCCAACGTAAGGGAGGAGCCTCAACTCAAGGCAACCTTTTAAGCTCGCTTCGCCGCTTGGTTTCATTGTCTTCGTTCGGATCTTCCTACGAGTTGCTAAGTATAGGGCTGTGTGACTGGGTTTAAGAAGGGAAGGACCTGCTACTGTACGAGGGTTGTCGATTACTAGTTGAGCCCCCGAGGAAGTATTGAATTAAATTCATTCATGTGTGTCGATTTCCTTAGCACAAGCACTAAGTAAGCAAGCGCTACGCCCCTTTATGGCTTACCTTAGATTAACACTCAGAATAGTCGATATCGCCCAAAGGACCAATAGACTGACATTTTTTTGGTATAAGGAGAAGGAGTATAATCAATATTGCATTAGGTTTATGTAGACTGATAGCTTAGTAAACTAGCTTAATAATTATTTACACATGTAACTAGTTAAAGAAGAGAAGAGCTAGCTAAAACATTTGATCTAGCAGTTTCGCTTTCTGCCCTTTCTTCTTCTACGGTTTCGGCTTCTTTTATTGAGAAATAGTATTGGATTGGATCACATCCAAGGATTCACGATAAGGAGCATCCCCGGGCAAGAGTTCAACTCACAGTTCTGAGCTTCACTCCTTTTGAGAATGCTTTCTTTCCCTCCAACACTTATTACGGGATCGCATCTTTTTGAGTTAAGGTCTTGATAAACAGCATTTGATTGAAACTCTGATATCTCAGTGGCTTGATAGTTGTGAAAGTCAATATTGAACCCTTTCCGGCTTAAAGAACCCTCTATTTGGCACCTCCAATACGACATAATGTGCTAAAGCGTCGTATAGGATATTGAGCATGAATTGCCTGAAACCCATAAGGATGGTACCAATTGTTTCAAGTTTGAATAGATAGAGGACTAGCTGTTTAACTAATTTGTTTCCACATTTATCCAGCTAGCCACATTCTCAACATCTGGTTGATGCAATCCTTGACTAGATCTTTTTACTTGTATGACTTAGACGTCTATCTCGTCTTTCTCTAAAAAGTGATTCGATAAATGAGATTGATATATTCAAATCTTTCATTGAAAGACATAATCCAGAGATGGGCTTACTATATTATACAGTGGATTCATTACATCCCGCCTGAAGGAGATACCCGACTTCTTTGGCTTTCGTTAGCCAACTAGTGAATGCCTGAGAAGGGGGGCTCTCGTGCTTCACTGGATAAAAGCACCAGTCTACCGCTTTCAATACAACGAGACTTCGCCGATTGAGAATATACTTTGAATAGATTGTAAGAAGAAGGCATTTTGACTCTCTTTCTAGTGGGCTTGGAAGGAAGCAGAATATCCTTCGGTTTACCATATGGTTAGTGAGTGGTATAGGTAAAGTTCCAGGGTATAGGAATCCTCTTAAACAGAAGAAAAGTCCCTTTCATGGGTAGTAAGCCATTAAAGGAGGGGAAATGGGTATAGAACTAGAATCGATAGGATCAAAGGTTTTTTTTCCCCACGAGCTAGAATATCAACGAAAGAAGGTTGGCTTTGGCTAGGTGGAAAAGCTCAACTCAAGGCCTCCCTTCCTTACCTTAAGGGCTACTTACCGCCCCGTGGGTCCTTCAACTAGACTTGGATCGATTCCTCGACATCGTTCCTAATTCATCATATTTTTGGCAGTTATAAATCCTTCCTCTTTATCGAGCCATCCTGTATAAGTCTCACGTTCGTTTCCCCTAACTAGCGACTACCTTAAAACGCTTTTCTTTCATCGAATCGATTCCTTACGGAATTGCTCACCAGAACTACTTTTCCTTCACTTACATAGGGGGATTAAAAAGCATTTCTTCTTCAGATTCATTGAAGAACCAACCAGTCCCTCCTTTCCCTATGGTCGAGCGTATTAAAACCTCTTGCGTGCTCATATAAAGGGAGGTCTATGGTAAAGGGCGAAGCGGTCCAATCTGCGTAGCTCTTTGGTGTGGCTTTGTTTAAAGAGACTATCCTCCTCTACAGCTATCTCCTACAAGCTTGTTCTTAGATTGTATAGTAATGGTCAACAACAAGCGTGGTCATAAGCTTAGTCCATGTTTTCGTAGCCGAAGAAAATTTCCTTTGTTATGGGCTTGTCCTTCTGGTAGCTCTTAGGGTTGCTGAAAGTATGTAATAAGATAAGGAAGCAGGATCAGGATCCGTAGCAATCTTGTGAAGCTGTGAGGAAAGCCCTTGTTGGAGTAGGAGGAATAAATGTAAACGAAGAATATTCTTTTAACTTTCTATATATATTGTATTTGTTTATTTCACATAAATTGCCTTATTTTTATATTATGTTACCATTAATTATGGGAAGAGATTATTACTACGTGCATCGCACATGTACTAATCTAATAAAAATAAAAAGTTACTCCGTATATTTTGTACGCTGATAAAAACAGTTGGTACTTCGTAGAAAAAAAAGTTAATGAGAAATGAATGAAATACCACAAAAAGGTTTGGTTTCCCATTCTTTTCGTTACCCGCAATCTTTCATGTAAATCTTCAAGAAAAAACCGGGAACATTCCAGACCCAACTAGCTGGCTCGAACCTTCTCGAATTCCCCTTCTTAAAAAAAAACGACTCCATCAAAAAAGTAAACGCTCAAAACGCTGTCGTTTCACTTCAAAAAATTTCAAAAAAAACCCACCAAAAAAACACGAACACTCTTCAAAATCTAGAGAAGGGTAGAACACTCCAGAACCATAAACACATCCAACTCTCCTATATAAACCTCCCCCACTTTCTGTGTCTCCTCCATCACAAAATCTTCCATTGTTAATCGCAAGCAAATCTCAAAGCAATTCTCTAAATCACAATCAATTTTCACTCTCCTTTAAAAAGCGAATTTTCTAGGGTTTTTTCTTTGAAGGTTCATCAATGGCGGACGTAGCAATGGGTGAAGCAGAGACATTTGCATTCCAGGCTGAAATCAACCAGCTTCTGAGTCTTATTATCAATACTTTTTACTCTAACAAGGAGATCTTCCTTCGTGAACTCATCTCCAATTCTTCTGATGTATGTTATTTCATTTCCTCTGATTTTGATTTTTTGTTTATGATAATTTGATTTTTGTGCATTTGATTGACGATGAATTTTCTGGTATTGATTTTGTAGGCATTGGATAAGATTAGATTTGAGAGTTTGACTGATAAGAGTAAGCTTGATGCGCAACCAGAGTTGTTCATCAGGCTTGTTCCTGACAAAGCTAACAAGACCCTTTCGATTATTGACAGTGGTATCGGCATGACTAAAGCAGGTAATGTACCTGATTAACCTGAATTTCTATTGCATTATCCTCGTATCAAATTCATGATTTTTATTCTTCTGGAATTTTAACTTAGAGATTTTGGATTATGCGATGGTTAATTTGTAATGACCATTATTTAGATCAATTTTGTATGTTGTTGTTTGCATTGTTGTTAATTCTATCAAATTATCAGTTTGTTCTCAGTAACACAGTTTTATTTCGTAAAATTTGTATATGTTATGTTCTGCAATGTTATGAGCATAGAACAGAACTAGTATATACATTGCATTAATTACCCTAAAAAGTTGAGTAATATAATTGATTAATTCCTGTGTTTATCAATTGTATGAAATTACCTGTGTACTATAATAAAATTAATGTATGGTGTATACCAAAGATTTGGAAATATACTCATCATGAGATGAATCCCTGCAGACTTGGTGAACAACTTGGGTACCATTGCCCGATCCGGCACCAAGGAATTCATGGAGGCATTGCAGGCTGGAGCAGATGTCAGCATGATTGGGCAATTCGGTGTTGGTTTCTACTCAGCTTACTTGGTTGCTGAAAAGGTCATTGTGACCACCAAGCACAACGATGACGAGCAGTACGTTTGGGAGTCTCAAGCTGGTGGTTCCTTCACTGTCACAAGGGACACTACTGGTGAACAGCTTGGAAGGGGTACTAAAATCACCCTCTTCCTCAAGGAAGATCAGGTAAATTTTAATTGCCAACATTATATTATGTTCATTGTTTAATATAATCTTTCCGTTTTGTTGATTAGCTTTGAGTGATTGTGTTTTGATCTATTAAAATGTGATTGCAAGCTAAAATGTTACTACCACTTAAAATTTAATTTTGATATATAATGTCTAGTTAGAATATGATTACATTATCTGTTTATTTGAAGTTTATGGAAATGAAATTTGTAATCAGGGGTTAGAATTAATTAATGTGTAGTAAGAATACAATTATATGAAATTGTTCTCTGAGTACTAATGAATCTGCTATATTTATGTGCAGTTGGAATACTTGGAAGAGAGGAGGATCAAGGATCTTGTGAAGAAGCACTCTGAGTTTATCAGCTACCCAATTTACCTATGGACTGAAAAGACTACAGAGAAGGAGATCAGTGATGATGAGGATGAAGATGAGCCCAAGAAGGAAGAAGAGGGTGAGGTCGAAGATGTCGATGAGGAGAAGGAGAAAGACAAGAAAAAGAAGAAGAAGATCAAGGAGGTGTCGCATGAATGGCAGTTGATCAACAAGCAGAAGCCAATCTGGCTTCGTAAGCCCGAGGAGATTACCAAGGAAGAATATGCTTCCTTCTATAAGAGTTTGACTAATGACTGGGAAGATCACCTTGCTGTCAAGCACTTCTCTGTTGAGGGGCAGCTTGAGTTTAAGGCTATCCTCTTTGTTCCTAAGAGGGCTCCTTTTGATCTCTTCGACACCCGGAAGAAGCCTAACAACATTAAGCTCTATGTCAGGAGGGTGTTCATCATGGATAACTGTGAGGAGCTCATTCCAGAGTACCTCAGCTTTGTTAAGGGTGTTGTTGACTCTGATGACCTTCCACTCAACATCTCACGTGAGATGTTGCAACAAAACAAGATCCTGAAGGTGATCAGGAAGAATTTGGTGAAGAAATGTATCGAGATGTTCAATGAAATTGCAGAGAACAAGGATGATTACAACAAGTTCTATGAGGCCTTTTCGAAGAACATCAAGTTGGGTGTCCACGAGGATAGCCAGAACAGGTCAAAGCTGGCTGATCTTCTTCGATACCACTCAACTAAGAGTGGTGAGGAGATGACTAGCCTCAAGGACTATGTCACAAGAATGAAGGAAGGTCAGAAAGACATCTACTACATCACTGGAGAAAGCAAGAAGGCTGTTGAAAACTCCCCATTTTTGGAGAAGCTCAAGAAGAGGGGCTATGAAGTGCTGTACATGGTTGATGCCATTGATGAGTATGCAGTTGGACAATTGAAGGAGTATGAAGGCAAGAAACTTGTTTGTGCTACCAAGGAAGGGTTGAAGCTCGACGATGAGACCGAGGAAGAGAAGAAGAAACGTGAAGAAAAGAAGCAGTCATTTGAGAACTTGTGCAAGGTGATCAAGGACATTTTGGGTGACAAGGTTGAGAAGGTTGTGGTGTCTGACAGAATTGTTGATTCTCCTTGCTGCTTGGTAACTGGTGAATACGGCTGGAGTGCAAACATGGAAAGAATCATGAAGGCGCAGGCTTTGAGGGACAGCAGCATGGGTGCTTACATGTCTAGCAAGAAGACTATGGAAATTAACCCTGACAACGGTATTATGGAGGAGCTCAGGAAGAGAGCCGAGGCTGATAAGAACGACAAGTCGGTCAAGGACCTTGTCATGCTGCTATTTGAAACTGCTCTACTGACCTCTGGTTTCAGTCTTGAGGATCCGAACACCTTCGCTGCTAGGATCCACAGGATGTTGAAACTCGGGTTGAGCATTGATGAGGAAGAGACTGAGGATGCTGACATGCCTGCTCTGGAGGAAGATGCTGCTGAGGAGAGCAAGATGGAGGAGGTTGATTAAGCTGGTGATTATCTTACAGATTTTTTCTACCATTGTTGATAAAGTGGATATATTCTAGTCTGACAAAGGAAGTTATGTTTTTATTAGTACTAGTAGTAGTTATTCCAAAGGCAGAGTTTTTGGTCTGGTGTCTTTAAGTGTCTTCTACTATTGAGTCTGTTTGGTTTTCTATGTTGAACTTGGTTGTGTTGCTCTATCTGTAACTTGGTCAAGTTCAATAATCAATAGTTAAAATCTTTTGGTTATTAATTCTTTTGATGTGCTTTGCCCCTCAATTTTACATATCATAAACGTTTTCTGTATTCTGCCATACTGAAACTTGTTGGTCTCTTGAAGTCTGAGATTAAACACAACTTAATCTCCATGCATTTGGTTTAATGCCATTCCAAACCTTACTGCTGCACATTGAATCAGACTATAATTACCTGAATCCCCTAGATTCGGGGGATTCTGCTCTATGTTTGACAGTTTTGGTTTGTGCAAACATTGAACTTTAGAAGTTTCAAATGGAAATGTACTTACTGAAACACGGAGAACTTCTTTTCGCAAGTTTGTCAAATGATTTTGTTCCTAATATGTGCACCCAAAAAATATTCGAGGTTACTTTGTGAACAAAGTTCATGAGCTAATGAATTCTCTCTACCATGTTAGATCCCAAGTATTTCTGATTTCCTAGAATTTGCTTTTCGTTTATTTACATATTCATCCAACAAGCTTGTTCATCAGATGCTAAGTACGGCTGAAGGGTGGATCAAAGCTCAAGCTCAAATTCAATCTTAACTATTCAAGCTGGGATTCTTGGTCTCTTGGAATTCAAGTTTAGGTTGGGGCAACTCTAATTATATCAAGCTATAGTTGTCATTATACTCATTAATTTTATAGGTGACGCAATATAAACAAAAGAAACATATGCATCACATTTCAGATAGCTTATTATAGGGAATGAGGATACTAACAAAGCATTAGTCAGTGTGATTATCATTACTTGAGCGATTTTCTTTTGACTCCCAAGTGAACAAAAGTTTAAAGCCACGCCTACTCAGCTCATTGTGCACCCTTATTTTCTTTCAATCCAGTTTAATGGTTCAATCTCGTCACTGGTCTGTCTAGTTGGATTGTGTAGCATACTTTCTCTCAGTCCAATTTGAGAATGTAATAGTGTCACTACTTTGTTAGTCATTTAGATGTTGATGAGATTGTTCTGGTAAAAAGAGCAGGTAACGAAAAAGACAATGCATCAGAATGAATTTAAGAGTGTGACCTGATCACAGAACAATGGAGTCTCTTTAGGACTTTTCGTAGGGGGAGGGTTTGGGTATGTGTAAAAAAAATAAATGACAGTAGTCAAAATTTCTACTAGTTCTTGTTGAGTTACATTGAAAATAAAGACCAAGATACATAATGAAGGGTTACTCCCTCTAAAAATGCTTGAAATTATACTCTTATAGTCTAAATTATCTTAGTATTTCATCTTAATATACGTGTTCAAACCTAAGAGGATAATAATTTAAAGACGGAGGTTGGAGGGAGTATATATAACTTATTGATTGTTGGTTTTGAGTTCATAAAAGAGGTACCACATTGAACAACAATGTAAAAGGATCTCCCTCAAGACCCTAGCTAACATGGTTGGCATTTTAATGTGTATTAAGTTTAAATTAGACAATGAGCATATACATAAACTCTAACAAGTTATGCAAAGAAAAAATAAAGCAGAATTAAGTTAATTCATCAAAAAAATAAATTGGTGAGTATAACCTTAATGTTGATAAATTTCAAACAAATAAGTTCACAAGTACGGAGTTTAACTTTATACATGGTATAAGATATTGTAATACAACTATACAAGTCTATAGAGTTAATTGGCTAGGTTTAAGTCAAATAGAATATGTTTACATAAGTTAATTCGTTGGATATGAGTATATGACCATAGTTTGTAAGTTATCATAAATACTTAGAGCAACAACTTGATGAACAAAAAGAAGTCATTATCACTTTGTAATTTCCATCATCACTTTCTCATTCTTCCACTTCATAAGTAGTAAATTTGTAATTATCCAACATAATTATAATGTCTATTCCAAAATCTTCACCTCCACACTATTATTCATAAACGCATATCCAACTTTATGGGTTTACCAAATGAAGCACGAAGAAAGTACTAATTTAGTATTAACGGAGCTAAAAGTTGCTAAAAGTGAGGGAAAAGTTGAAAACTATAATACTCCCCCCTTTTTTTTTTAAGGCTAAAAATGAGATTGCGCGGAGTTTTAGGTAATTTAATAAAATAATATGTTAGTGGGATAAATAAGGTTATTATTTTATTGAAAAGTAAAGTGGTGTGAGAGGGAGTAAGGACCATTAGAGGAGTGAGAAATGATAAAGTAAGAAAGAGTGGGGACATTAGTGGGTAAAGATATATTATTAAATTGTAAGAGATTTTCAAAAATGGAACTCTAACTTATAAAAAAAAACGGACGAAAATAGTAACTCTACCTTATAAAAAAAATCCGGAGGGAGTACTCCGTAGCCCTTAGGGGCGTTTGATTCACGGAATATAGGTATGAGGTATGAGTTTAGAATGACTAAAACCCATACCATATGATGTTTGGTTGTCAAAAGTATGAATTTTAAACCCATACCTCATGCCCATGAGGTATGGGGTTCAAAAACCTTGGGGGTGGATTTGACTCATTCCATTCCCTTAGGTATCAAATAAAAGGAGTGAATAGTGAGAGACTCCATTCCAGAATTGAGCCAAACACATGGTATTAAGTATCAAGTTCCAACCCGATACCACCTTAACCACATTCCTGATTCTAAACACATATCACTCTGCGAACCAAACACCCCTTTAGTTTGTTTAAAATTCAAATTGGAAAATTTCCTAATTTAAGATTTTTTTTTCTTTTATTTCAAGGTCTAAATGGTAAAATACACACTCCGTACATGAGCTAATAACTACAGAGTACTAATTTACTAAATACAAACAATCTAGTAAGCTAATTGACATTTACGAGACCGGACTATAATAAATCGAGGTAATAAGTTAATAACACTTTCAAACCTTTCATACATACGCCCGTTTGTTACGAATAAGTATTCCGCGCATATCTTACTCATTTTCCCATCGAAGTCTAGGCGATATACTGATATACACACTCCTTCACTTCCTCTCTCTTTCCACTCTCCCTGTTTCATTACCAATTTTAGCAATCTCTTCACAAACACAATTTTGCTACAAAATCAAAAACCCTATAAATCTCCCAACACTCTCTTCTTCCTTCATTTCTCACCCTAACTTTCAATTTCATCTCTCTTTCTCTTCATTTTTCTCTCAAATTCAACTTTTTCTCCTCCATTTTTCTGCAGAATTCTGTAAATTTCCTCTACTTTTAGTTCGATCATCTTCTTCCTTCATTATTTTTCCTGCAATTCTTCAGTAATTCATCATTATTTTTTCAGTTTTGCGATTATTTTAGCTTCTGTAACGTCAAGGTTTTGCGATTTTGGAGGAGAAAGAATTTTCGAAGAATGAGCTGCGAAGGCGAATGTCGAAGCTGTGAAGTAGCTTTCAATTCGAACGAAGTTTCTGGAGGATTCCGGAAGTAAGATTTCTGTAATTTTTTGTGTTTCTGAAATTCGCTGTACTGTAATTTGTACTGAAATTGATAATGTACACAATTTTTTGACGATTCAGAAATTCGAGGATTTCGTATTCAAGAGATTGCTTGTTGTCTTTCGCTGAAGTGAATTATACGAAAGCGTTACCTACTGGATTGGATCGGTCTATTCTCAGGTGAAATTCATTTTTTCAGACTAAATTTTGAATTATGTTTGAGCGCTTTTTTTGTTGTGATTATGCTATGACGATTAATATATGTAATAATGCTGCAATATTATCAGTTACCACTCCAAAAACTTCAATATGTGATGCAATGTGGCTTGTTGTTTACGCAATCATTTCGCGCGCTAGTGTTCTGATCATATAGATTTATCTGTTGCATGTAACAGTTCAATTTTTGTTGTTATTTTTAGCATCTGTGCAACTTTTATGTTTACTTTTGGATCATTAATGCTTTATGAAGATTGATGTTAAGTAAGTTTTTGTTTGAATCAAGGTTTACTAGATAACTGTACCTTTCAGTACGTTAATCTTCTTGGAGGTTTTAACTTTTATATATGAAATATTTGATGTGTATGTATTCTATGTGTATATGTAGAAATCGTATGTAAACTTATTTGCAACATTCTAGTTAATTTTCCAATGAAAGTTTTGTTGATTTCATATTCTATGCGTCATAAAACTCATAACCTTGTAGAGTTTCTATGTACTTGCTAATTTGCAACGTTGTAGTTATTTTTACAGCATGTTAACTGGACTCCATTATATGTAGTGTCCTACACAATGCACAGATAGGTCCAAGTGTAGACATGACCTTTTTATGAAATATTGAATGATTTAGGTCCAAAATGAAGTATCTAAGTATCATATCCAGTCCAATTATCCAACATGGAATCTTGGGGTAAAATGAAGAGTCAAAAGTAACACAACATATACCAGTGGATCACTTGTTGATTTCTTATTCTATACGTGTCATTGCCATATATAGCGTTTTTATGTACCAGCTCATTTGCAACATCTGAGCTAAGTTTTTCCATGCATGAATTGTTAATATCTTGTTCTACATGTTATGAATGTGGCCTAAATCCTGAAACAGCTTGCTGGTTTTATTTTTATTTTGATCTTTTGCCATCCTAGGAGTCTAATTAGATGCCTTGTCAAGTTGCCTGTTTTTGCATGTATGATCTTTTTTTTTCCTTCCAGTTTTTAGTTTTTTATATTTTTTTCAGAGGCTCAACTCATTTCGCACAAGTTTGAGGGCATAGAGCTTTCACGTATTATTCCTTATTACATCTGCTTTTGAACAGTGAGCTGGATGATGCTTGCAAGAGTGCATCTGAGAACCAGAAACTACCGGGTCTTGAATCACTTTATACTGGCACGATATGGGGCGATTCAAGTCGAGATTCATCAGAAAAGTGGGGCAATTGTAATTTGAGCTCAAAGGACTGCAAGTCCACAGGTATTAACGCTACTACCTTCTTTCTGCAATGTATGTATATGTATATGTATATGTATATGTATACACACACGAAGTATATCTTTTGGCTTAATAATAATTGTCTCATTTATGATGGCCCAAATTGTAAGAAACTGGGAACAAAAGAAAGCATGAGAAATTATATAAAAATAAAACCTTTTTCTATGGGAAGGTCAGCCATTTATTTGTTACTGAACTTTTTAATGAGCAACTGGCGTCTAGTCTGGGATTTCGTTGAGCTCTACGTACAATCTTGATCTATTTTATTCTTTAATTTGGATGAATTCTCATCTTTATTTTGGTTAATATTGAGGTAGCTAACTATCCATCTAACTAGCCATCTTAGCGCCTCACTTGTAGCTATGCGTTTCTCTTCCATCTTAATAGGATGCAAAGTCAACTGGTCTCTTTGCAAGGGTGCACCTTGACACTAGAAACTACCAGGTCATGACTCACTATTCACTGGCAAGCTATGCAGTGATTTTAGTCCAGATTCATCTGTAAAATTGGGAAGTTTTAAGTTGAGCTCAAAAGACAGCAAGTCCTCATATATTATTGCTATTACCTCCTCTCTGCCACACACGAACACACACAGAGTGTATCTTTCTACTTAGTAACTAATAGTCTAGCTTATCGTGGACCCAATTTTTATAAAGTGGGAACAAAAGCTAGCATGTGAAAACATAAGAATTTAATAAATCTTTCTATGGGAAGTTCAGCCATATCGATTAATCCTACAATTTTGATGCTCTTAATATTAAGGCAGCTAACTAGCCTTCAAAGTGCCTCACTTGCAGCTACATTTTTCTCTTAATTGATAATAGGATGCAAAATCAACAGGCTTCTTTGGTTCAATTTGATTGCAATTGATTGATTTTAACTGAATATTGCTCTTTGATGTGATTACTATTTTTTTTTTTTTTAAAAAAGGCGCTGAAGCATTTGATATAATACAGATCATGGCACATTTCATAGCAATCAATCTCATCATTCCTGGCAAAAACCTGGAAGTACTGCAATTTTGACATCAATTCGAAACCCTGAACATAATAGCATACTAGGAAGCTGGTCTACTTCAAAGTTACCATCAACTGGATCAGAAGGGTCAGTTATAAAACTTCCAGGGACTGATAGTGGTCTGCTGAGCAGGTGCAACGAACCATATCGTCCTCCATCATTTTATAAGGTCTGTTTCTCTTTGTGCTTTTCTTAATGTGCGGAGAGGGGTAAAGGGATGAGAGGAAGCAGTTATTCTTTAATGTAATTTAGTTGCAGATTTGGTTGTGGTTTAAAATGCTGATTTAGAGATTTTAATAAAACCTTGTGCTTTGTTCAGGCAATAAACCATTCAGGTAAACTAAAACGTGGCACCTCTAGCAATGGAATATCTGAATGTGCTGAATGGTCGAGCAAGGCGAGGTCAATGGAGGGAAATTGGAGGAAAGGTAAATTTTGTGTACCCTATGCTATGTATAGTGCCTTCTGTATTCATATGGGCTTTCAGGTTAGATATATTCATGATTCCATCCATGTGGTACCTAAATTGCTGGTTCACTCCTAAGCTTTCACAACTTTTTGCTTATTCACAACATAAGAAGTAATGAGCAATCGTGGGCAATTCTTTTTGAGTTTGACTTGATTTTGCCTTTCCTGAATTTCTCACAATGAGCAATAGTGGGCAATTCAGGAAAGGCAAAAACAAGTCAAACTAATAAATAGAAAATTCTGATGCAGATACTTGTCTAGTGCTGGGAGAGCATTCAGCCGTGCCAGCAGTTACCAGCAACAAAAGTCCTTCACCTATCTCTCCTTCTATTTCTGGATCTGTTGAAAGCCTCTGTTCTGTTGATGTCCTTGGTGAAGCTTCCAAAAAGTGTCATACAGAACAAAATCCTGACCATCACCCTCTGACACAGGTAAGTATTGTAAAAAAAAAAAAAAAAAATCCCCTTTTCTCCAATTTACAAATTATTGCTAAGCAATGAACACAAAGTATGTGTAAGACTAGCTGTCTAACTATTGCAAATATGTATTAAAGGAATGGCTGTTGTAGTATCATACTGAATGACCAAGTTATACGCTAATTTGTTTTATTGGTGCAAATTGTCAACTATTCTGTTTCTAGGAGAAATATGATGTTTTAAGCTTCTCATATGTGTGTGTGCGATAATAAATGATAATTATTTAAATCAAATGACTAGATTTTACTTCAAAAGTTTTATTGCCATATTATTGTGTCAAAAATGAATTCCCTGTATCAATCTGCAATGCTATGATGTCTAAGCCAACTAGTGTTTCAGTTTACACTCCTAGAAGCTATGCAATGACCGCGCAATTTGCTTAAAATGCCCAAAAGGTGAACTTACTAATCTAGCTATCCAACGGTGCAACAGTTTACTTCTAAGAACCAATTGATTGAAGTAGATTCTGGAGTGGCAATCGGTAAAAAGCAGTTGCAGCCCTTGCAGGGTCAAATTTTGGAGGGTGGTCGGTTCTCTGCCCTTATGAATTTAAAAGAAGCAGAGGATATTGATGCTTACTTTCTCGATGAGGTATGCTTGTTCATCACTTCTGGTTGAAGTCAAGTTGAATTTAATCAGTAACTTCATGTGTTACTTTTGCAATCATGATTCTTGAGAGAGGAGTGATAAATGTCCTTACCTTGCCATTGCATCCAAGGCTAATAGCCTTTATGAATTCAAAACTTCAAAGATAATTTAAATGAGATTTAGTGACCAGTTTTCAAAATTATATGCCAGTAAATATTTTAGTGCTCCAATATGTGCTTATTTTGTTGATTGCAAACCTAATTATTCCATGCTCCTTGTGTGATTTTTTTCTTGCTTAGAATTCGGCAGACTTTTAAATGTAGCAATAAGTTTCGAGTCTTTGATCCCAGTATCACACCTGCTCTCCATTTGTATATAAATGATTTAAAAATCTACATGACATGGCATAGTCAATATGTATTTGGATGAGCTGCCATTTATGTAATCCCACTTCAACAATCCAAATCCATCTGTTTCGGTGAATGCATTCATAATTAGATTTTGTCAATCACCAAGGCACCAGGTTAGTTTTAATAATGAAACAAGTCTTTCAATGGGTAGCACTACATAATGCTATATTGACATTCATGCAATCCAGATTCCAGAAAAAGAACTAGCTCTCTTTGCTATCAAATCAGCAACATAATTTCCTTCTCGTTTTATAAAGGTGAACTTTATATGTCTAAAAACACTTATACAGCACTCTGCAATGATCAGCAACATGAAAATAGCAATTCTGTTAAAAAAGGCTGGTGAAACAAAGAGAGAGCCTGTGAGTTGTCCAAGTATTATGTAACAATTATGTCAATAAACTATGCCATTTTGTAAGTATGTTGCCTGGATCAACATATTATATACATTGTTATTAAGATTGGTTTGTTTAATAGCAAACCATCATCGTAAATTTGTACTTGTATTAAAGATCAGACCAGACCTTAAATCATGCCAACACAATTATATTAAGAAGAGTGCTTAATATATTGATTCTTGACCTTTGAATTTTCATCCTTGGCAGAAATATGATGTCATGGTGGATGGAAGAAACAGCTCCAGAACTAAATCAAAATTTATACACTGGTTTCCAGATAATGGTATGTTGTTACAACAGTGATCTCTCTGTCATAGACCTTCCTCCCTTGGCCTCTTGGTTCTAGTCTTTCGTTTCCTACTGTTTAATACCAGTGTTGATAATTCTTTTTCCATTCCTTATCAGATAGTTATGATGGTAACATCTCGTCTGAGGCTGACAGAGATGGTTGGGAAGTTTCTACTGGAATATCAACGAAGGAGAATCCCTTGGGTCAAAAGAAGTCAAAGGAGGCATCAACTTATGGCCAGAAAGCTCCATTCAGGGAGAAATCAAAGACATGCGTTATTGACTGCCTTGACTCTGACAGTGTTGTGCTAAACTGTTGCTCTCCTGATCACAAAAATCTTGATTCTCGGATTGTTAAAGAGCCTGAGTTGGAAAAAATAGCTGATGAAGCTGGTTCAAGTTTGGAACTCAATCTGCCAGATGAGGATAGTTTGATTACTGTTGATGGCATCTATATCTTCGAGCAAGAAGAGCCAAATAGTCCCGAGATCCCTATCAGAGGTGAAAGAAGTGTTTCTCCTTTCCGTGGTTCAAACAAGCTGAAAGGATCAGAAAGTGTGCAGCAAAAGTTGAGCTCACCAGACCCATGGTATCACGAACCTCAGATAAATTCCAAGAATCTATCGGTCCATCCTTCTGATTCTCTGGCTCGTGTCAGTACCCCTCCTACAATTCAAGATTCATGGAAGAATCGTTACAATCCTTTTGTTCCTCCTCCCTTTGGTCAGCTGCCTTTGAAGCCAAATTATGATTCTGTTGAGAATTTTCTGTCGCCTAAAATGCCACATGCTGATGACAACTGCCCTGACCTCGACAAAATTCTTTCAGCTGATCCTTCAATCTATCATCAGTTTCTTCAGTCTCCAAGATACAATCAGGAGTCTAACGTGTTAAGAAGTCTTCCTCTCAATTATCAGACAAATGTGAAATCAGACATGTATATGGGAAAGAGAGGTAGTAATCAACTTAATCATACTGATTCTCTATAAGCTGTTTCTACCTGGTACGTCTAAACTTAGTGTTCCATTTCTGTTTGTAGGTTTTCATGCTGAAGAGAGCAACAATTCTCCAATTAACCATCACCTCCAGATACAAAGGAAGTTGGCACAGATGAGTCTTGAAGCAGCAGAGCATAGGGCTTACAGTAAAGCAATCAGCAACCGTTTCTGGTAAAGATTTAGCAATACATAATTACTTAATTAGTAGTCTTGTTGCTTTGCGTGAAAATGAGCTTGTCTGTGAATATAAAAGTCGGGTATAGAATGTTGATACAGTCAATAGAAGTATCAGTACACAGTCCGTGCTTTTTAGTGAAGTGCGAAATGTGGAAGGAAAGAAGGAAAAAAAAAATGGATTCACTAAAATTAGTTTCACGAAGTAGAATCTTGTCGTATGTAAATAAAATTAAGTGTGAATTGTGAATAGCAGAAAATGGGTAAGAGGCAAGGTTTTAGTATAAAGTATAAGTGTAAGTACCCGTTGATGCCTGTAGTCTATGCTACATAACCCCAAAGAATATATATATCCTCAATGAGAAGTATAGTTCACTTTTGGCAAGTTTTTACAAGTACTCCTTTGGCTTTCTTTGCTCTGACTGATCTCATTTTACAAGTAATTTTCGAATGAAATTATGAAACCATGAAACTGCATATTGTTTACAATGATGAGCTTGGTGCACCATTTTGAGTGGGTATATTTACAATGAATAGGATTATTTGATGAGCCAACAGTCATTTTTTCATTTATTTTTGATAAAAAAGATACGAAGTCTAGTGTACTGACTATAATTAAATTTCCTCCATTGCAACAGAAAGATCTATGATGTTGATCATAGATTCATAGATGAAATGGTCATCGATACGTTAACATCAATATTGTAGAGCCTTTTTATCTTCATTTAAGTGGCTATAATATATTTGAGCCACTGCCTGCAAAGCAAAATTTCCAATACTTCTGATGATACAAACAACAGCAACAATGCCTTAGACTCAAAATTTCCGATACTTCTGATGATACAAAAATCTCTAAAAATTTAACATTGATTGACTGTTATAATAATCAATAGTGCAACTATGAACTATATAATACTACTCGACCCTATCTCTAATCACACATGAACTTAAGCTTTATACCTAAAGGTATAAGTAGACTAACTCATCCAATATGAATAATAATTATTTTTTTCTTCTATTTTTTTAGTAATACTTCAATTAACAAATAACACAACTATTTGGATCTTCTTCAACGCTTCTTGCATAACCATTGTATCTTGAGTATAGTGGATTATTGTAGTAAGAGTTATGGGCCTGCATAGCATGTATAAAGTCAGACACTTGGACCACAGTATTAGGCTCCTCTGGCTTCTTGGGCTTTTCGGGCTCTTTTGCTGGCCCAACCGTGACAATGTCAGTGTAATAGTTTTTTCTCAATTTCTTCACCACTGCCACAGGATCCATGTCACCTATTACTGTCAATTTCTTTTCCTTCATATTCATTGAGATTGAATCAAGCCCTGTAAAAATAAAACCTCAATTATTAATATCCAATTCTTTGTTTAATTCTTCTTGAAAATATTGCCACAAAATGAAAGGCTATTTTGGAGAAGAAAAAAAAAAAGGTGTACCAGGAATAGAAGAGACCAATTTTATAGCCTTTTGCTTGTTATTATCATCTTGGATATCCAATGTCACCACCAACTTCTGAAGCAAAACCCAACAAAAACGAAATAATGAATACATGAAAATAACAACTAAAAATTCAATAGCAAGATGAGATACTCGGGGTAGTTATGTGTGTATATATATATATATATATTCGATCTTATTGGCTCGTTTTCTTAAAGAAGTAGAGATCTAACCTGCATTCTGTTATCGTTTTCTTGATTGGGGAGTCTGTAGTTCCTTAAAATACTATAGAGAGGGAGATATGAGAGAGAAGATAAAACAATTACAAGTAAGAGAGTAGAAAGCAGTGACAAATATTAAGAATGTAGAAAGAGTTACGTGAGTAGTCCTATTTATACGGGGAAGGGAAATGGAATTGACAACCTGGTCAATGGGCAACAAAGTCCAAGTCTTTTGTAAGTACATAGTAGTAATAATCATTTCTTCATTAGACTATGACTATGTCTTTGTGGATCTGTGAATGCCGCGTGTGTCAGTCGGGTAAGGCTAAAGGCAGCTTCCAATGTCTCCAAGTTGTTGATTTAACAATGAATTTCTCAAATATATGAAAATAAGATGAACATACCTAGAACGAATGTTTCATAGGATATGGAGCATCATTGAATTATAGTAAATTACAATGTCATTAATAATTTTAACATGAATTAATCTTGTTGATTGAACATTATATTACTTTGTACTTAGTATTTTGCAACGCTTCATCTGTTTCGCTAAAATCAATTAAGTTATAATTTAAAACGTTAACTGAAAATTACTTAATTAGCACCCTGTACAAACATCAAAATGGCACCTATGAGTTTATGACTCTCAACTCATTATTTATTTTGTTAATAAGTATTTTTAAAAGGATCTTGCTAATAAATGCCCCTGGAGCGTTATTTAAGCATTTAAAATATTTCCTAAAATTGTATTAATTTTTTAAAAAAAATGTCAAAATCACACGTCGATTGGTGTAATTAATGTTCATTTTAATTCAATACTAGCTTAGATCCTGTGCCATGCACAGTAATTTTTACTATTTATTATTAGTTTAACACTATATCTATTTATAAATAAAAGTATCTAATTGTAAAATAAGATGAAAAATTCGTAATTACAAAAATAAAAATAAAATTATATCATGCTAAAGAAGATAGTAGGATGTTTCAAAAAAAAAAAAAAAAAGATAGGAGTATTATTACATGCACGACTAACAAAAATAATTATGGATTACACCACAAAGTTATATGTAATGAAATATTATTGCATAGTATTAAATAAAAGAATAATATTATTGTTGAATGTGTATAAATGGAATATAATTGAATAGTAAGGAAATATTATTGAATAGTATTAAATATTCTATAAGAAGCTTTGGCAACAAAAATAATAAATAAATAAATAAATTGGTGGGAAATTTTTTAAAAAGAAGATGACACATGTCATTCCTGGTTTCACCTTAAATATAATACTACCTCCGTTTCTGAAAATTTGACTCACTTACTATTCATGTAGTCAAAATAAAATAAGTTTGACCACATTTTATAACTTATACAATAGAAATAAATTAGCATGTGGGATCTTATTAGATTCACCTTATTATAAATTTTTCAAATATCAACTTTTTGTAATTTTTACTCATACATAGCCAAAGATATTCACAGTCAAAGATGTTCATTAGAGATCGCGCAAATGAAAGTGAGTCGAACTTTCGGGAACGAAGGAAGTATATATAGTTT
Source organism: Chenopodium quinoa (assembly GCF_001683475.1). Classification (NCBI taxonomy): domain Eukaryota; kingdom Viridiplantae; phylum Streptophyta; class Magnoliopsida; order Caryophyllales; family Amaranthaceae; genus Chenopodium; species Chenopodium quinoa. The sequence goes on from NW_018744167.1 coordinate 2,045,882, forward strand.
TAGTGATAGATTTATGTGTTAAAGTCAATTTGATGCAATATAACGTAAAGATGTTTTTTTTTTCTTAATTTCGTACTATAAATTAAATACATTTGATTTGATTGTAATATATCAGAATAACAATCATTATTAGCAAATAATATTAAAATTAATTCTAAGAATCTTTAATTGTTATTATAATATATAAATCAAATGTATATGATTTTATTGTCTTAAATAAATTGTCAATCAAAAAGAAATAAAAAGAAAAATAAAATTAGAATATATTTATTTTTGGAAATTAATTTTTAGATGGAAAAAACGACACCAGGAAGTGACATGTGTCATTCCCAGTGTCTGTTTTAATATTATGTTATTGATTTATACTTTTACTTATTTTATTATCCAATGTCTCAAGGCTCTCGTTAACTTTTGCTTTTTAAGAATACTACTAAGGAATATTAATCTATTATACTATTATGTACCTACGCTGATAGACAATTTTTTTGTATTGTATTTTTTTTTTCTTTTTAGCGCTCGATGGGGTTACAAGTTTTGAATATTGATGGAATATTGAACCGTGATTATCATAATTTATTACTTTCTTTGATCTTTTCTATTTCCTATTTTCCGATTAGGAAAAGTCAACAGTTTTCTATTTCCCAATTGGGAAAAGTCAACAATTTTCTATTTCCCGGTTAGGAAAAGTCAACAATTTTTTTCATGTATGGTTAAAATATTTCCTTTTTGTTTTCTTATACTTTCTCCGTTTTTCTTTTATTGCACCATAAAGACTTTTACACTATTTACTTGATCTTCTTTAACTATTATTTGTGATTTATCCATTAGGAAAAACATAGTTATGTGGGATCTAGTTAGATTCGTCTTGAAACCTACTTTTCAAATATCAATTTTTTATAATTTTTACAAAAGTATAATTGAATATATTAATAGCTAAAATAATGCATTGACAAGCGTAAAACCCCTCATGGTGCAATAAAAAAAAAGAACGGAGGAAGTAATATATTCCGTATCATTTTTTTATACAATTTTTCACTAATTGAATCCCTCATGTATAATTCCAATTTTTTAATCATCATTTCCTCTTCCAAAACACCATATTAATTACTTTGTCCCCCCTTTTCAATTCAATTTTTTTTTTTCCTCTCTCTCTCAAGTGAGACTATCTAATTATGATTCACTTTTCTTAATTTACTTCCCGATTTTAAATGAGAAGAACAAGTCTTATGAGGCTAATTTCGAACTCTTTGCATTCGTACTTGTCCAGCCGCCAACATAGTAACATGGACTTTCCCTATTTGCTTGTCCAAAACTCAATCACGTGATGTCAAACTTTTTCTTTAGGAACACGCTTATTTGTAAACTAGTATATACTGGTATAAGTTGTTGTGCTTATACATATTCTGCCCCACAAAAGTCACAATAGCCTTTTCTATCTTTTCAGGTAACTTCACTAATTTGTTATCCACTGTTTTAGAAAATCTCTTACGGTGTGTTTGAAAGAAATAGGAAAGAAAAGAAGGGGAGGGAGGTGAGGGGGAGGGAAGAGAAAGGAAGGGGAGGGAAGAAAGATGAGTTTTCCTTCCAAATCTCTCCATAGTTAGAGAGATTAATTTCTTATTATTTAATCCTTCCATTTCTCTCCCCTCCAATTCTCTTCCTTCCTTATTTGTTATCCAAATGAAAGATAATCCATCCCTTCATTTTCCTTCCCTTCTTTTCGCTCCATTTTCTTCAATTCAAACAAAGTGTTAAAGTGAAGCTTAATTATTTAAATTTGAATAAAACTCCAACTTACTAGCTAGAACCAGGAAAAACTAAATTAAGGAGAAAAACAGAGATTTTGTTTTGCAATAGAGGGGGTACTACGCAATTAACAAATAACGCAACCATTTGGATCTTCTTCCACGCTTCTTGTATAACCCTTGTATCTGGAATAGCATGGATCAGTGTAGTAAGTGTTATGCGCATGCATAGCATTAACAAAGTCAATCACTGGGACTACAACTTTGGTCACTTCTTTGGGCTTCTCAGGCTCTTTTGCAGGCCCAACTGATATAATTTTAGCACTATATTTCTTCTGAACTGCTATTCGTCGTTCGCAAATTACAGGGTGACGTTCACATTTTTAATTGAAATGACATTTTTGCCCTTGTGGGTATTTTATCTATTTAAGGGTCCACCATGGGTAACTTTAGTTACCGACAACATTAAAAACATTACCGAGCCCACCACACTTGTGTTAAAAAATTCACGAGCACTAAAAATTCCCGGTTCCACCATTGTACGGTAATCCCGAGGAATTTAAAAATCCCGGGGCAGAAAAGGAAAGTGTACGGAGTGGTGTTTTACGATGGACGACGACAACGTTCACACGCCGGAGGGTTCGTCGGAAGAATCTGTAAGTAATTCGGAAATTATTTTTTTTTTTGTAAATAGGACATCCGCCCTTTTTTCCGGAAGTCTGGGTGGGGATCCGCCCAAAATTTCCAGATCTCCCCCATTACATCCGGAAATTTCATCCGAATGTGTACATCCGCCTGAAATTTCCGGATGTAATGGGGGAGATCCGGAAATTTTGGGCGGATCCCCACCCAGACTTCCGGAAAAAAAGGGCGGATGTCCTTTGGTTTTTTGTTTTTTTTTTTTTTTACGTAATTGTTATTGTTATTGTTATTATTATTATTATTATTATTATTATTATTATTATTATTATGGTTATTAATATTAGTTTTGTTAATTTTGTAAATTTTTGTTATGATTATGATTATTATTAATATTATTACTACTATTATTATTACTATTGTTGTTATTATTATTATATTAGTTATTATTTGTTAATGTTACGTAGTTATTGTTGTTATTATTATTAGTATTATTATTGTTATTGTTATTATTATTATCATTAGTATTATTATTGTTATTATTATTATCATTAGTATTATTATTATTATTGTTATTGTTATTGTTATTGTTATTATTATTATTGTTATTATTACTATTAATACTATTAATATTATTATTGTTATTTTTATTTTTATTATGATTATTTTTATTATTATTGTTAAATTTAAAATACTAATCCTTGCGTGTTTTATTTGTTTGTGTTGTTATTTTGATAGGATTCGGAGGTTGAAGACGACGGTGACGTTGTGAATTACAGTGCACATTTTGTGACAGACACGGTTTTTCTAACGTTTGACGATGTAGTTACATGGGCGGATGCTGTTGCAATAAATCTGGGATTTATTTTGGTGAAATCGTCTTTCAACAAACAGAGGGATGGTCGACCAGTTCGATATTTAAGATGTGATCGGGGACGCAGGAGTAAGCCGAGAGATCTTGAGAACGCAATTCGGAAGGACACCAAAACCAAGGGCATTGGTTGTCCTTTCTACATCAAGATATGTTACTAGTTCGTCGCCCATACTTGGTTTATCCGGGCGAAAGATGATGTAACTGGGACCCACAACCATCCAATGATTGCGTATCCAGAGGGTCATCGTAAAATTAGTGGGTTGAGCCCGAATGCGAAGCAGGTTGTGCGTGACATGACGAAGTCTAAGGTTGCACCGCATAACATCATGGCGACTATTGCGGAGCAATTTCCTGATGATCATCCAAACATCAGACACATCTACAACTGCCGGAATGACTTCAGAGAGGAGATGTCTGATGGGAGAGGAGTTGTTCAGCAATTTCTACATTTGGCGAGACAGAGTCAGTATGTTTACTGGGTCATGTCCGATGATGAAGGCGTTTTACAGCACGCCTTTATGGCGCATCCAGTCATGGTAGACATCCTACGGACGTACCCCTATGTGATCGGTATGGATTCCACTTACAAGATTAACCGATACGGGATGCCTTTTTTAGAGATAGTTAGCGTGACACCGACAAATCAGAATTTTCTCGTCGGTTACGTGTTCATGCGCAACGAGAGTGCGGCAAGCTATCGATGGGTTTTGCAGAGGTTGAGAGACGTGATTGGGTATGATAAGGAGCCGTCGGTTTTCTTGACAGACCGTGAGCTTGGGCTATGTGCTGCATTGAGGGAAGTGTTTCCAGGAACCTCGCACTTACTTTGTCAATGGCACATTAACAAAGATGTGGAGGCTCGGGTCACTGCTATGTTCAAAAACAAGAAGATCGGTGCTCTTTCAAAAACGGAAAATGGAAACGTATCATGGACGCTGCAACCGAGGAAGATTATGAGGCCGCTGTAGAAAACATGAAAGATAGGTAGGCAAGTTATCCAGCAGTGATACAATATGTAGAGAACACATGGCTTTGTCATAAAATGAAGTTTGTGACATTTTGGAAAAACCAAGTTCTACATTATGGCAACACCAGCACTTACAGAGTTAAGAGCCAACATTCGGCCGTGAAGATGTGGTTTGATTCCTCGACGGGTTTGGTGTAATATTATTGAACTTCATGTATGTACTTTAGTTTAGGAATTTGAGTTACAAATCATAACGGTTTTTCTTTGTAATGTGCAGGTTCTTTAGATACCGTATGGGCTCGAGTTCATAGCCACATTGGTAATCAAATCATCGCAATTCGTAATGGTTTGGAGGCTTCTATGTCGAAGATAGGTCAAAAGTACTGACAGTTGCCACTGTCACGTATAAACGGGAAGGTGTCTCAGCATTGTTTGAAGGTTCTCGATGAGGAGACAAGGAGGATGAGGGAGCTGAGTTATCAAGTGCACGAACGATGTGGATGTGCAATGCGTGTGACCCACGGGTTGCCCTGTGCATGCTAGATACATGATTCGCTAGCTGCTGGGACAGGATTGTACATAAGGCAAATTCACCCATTTTGGAGGACCTTGGTTATTGGCTCTGGAGATGTTGGGACGGTGCCTGGCAATGACTCGACCGAGGATGCCGCACATTTTCGTTCTCTAATGGAGGAGGTAATCGATAGTGATCCTGCTGTTCTTCGAAACGTGTCTCGCATCATTGAAGAGGAGCTGCATCCGGATCATTCTGATCTCAGAGAGCCTGCTGTAAACCACCGGGTTTGTGGTCGACCAAGAAACAATGATACAAGACGTGATCGTTCTTATTTTGAACATGTAAACCGCCAACACACTGAACGCGACGCACGACAAACAGGTACGATTGAGTGTTGTGTTTTTCACATAAATCAGCGTTCACTAAACTATTAACTGAAACCTACATTCGTGCAGGAGATGTAAACGACATTAGCCAAAGCTGTTATCGACACTCGCTTCCAGGGCCGATGTTGCCTTACATCACAGGATAGAAGGATGTCATTGGCGATGGGAACTGTGGGTTTTGTTGTGTGGCCGAGTTCTTCTTCGGTGATCAAGGCCGATGGTATGACGCTCGAGAGACAATAGCGAATGAGGTCCTCGGTTATCGAGCCCTATATGAGAGGATTTATGGGCTTGGAAGACTTGAGATCAATGTGCAGCGTATTCGATGGGACGGTTGGGCGGTTGATTCCCGTCATTGGATGGTTGCAATACAAGATTTATTTCCTATTGCGAGTTGGTTCAACGCAGCGGTTATTATTCTTGGTGTAGGCCAAACACCAACTTGCTACTACCCATGCCTCACGATATTGCCGTTGCGGGCAAGAAGGGGGGTCACAGCACCGGAGCGAGAGTTTGTCATCGCTACAGTTGGGGGCTCACATTTTATTTGTATTGAACTTGCACCAGATTCGCCACTTCCCCCGATTGCAGGTTGGTGGACCGAGCACCACGACCCAAGTGTTGACGGTTGGGATCAGCGTTACGAAGCTAGAAGGAACATGTGGGATGCCTTAATTAGATAGTGAACATGTTGTTGTACTTTCATTTATGTTAAACAGTTGTCGTTATGTAATTTGCAACGAATTGAACTTAATTAAACAAAATTTCTACAAAACCACCAAAACAGTTGTTCAATACTTAAAGTACATGACGAATAATAGTACATAAACGAAATGCGTACAAGGGAAATAAAAATAAAAAACAGCAAGTTCACAACCCCATCATCGCCCTCCAATCAGCTCGTAGCGCCTCAGCCATTGCTCTTGTATCACGCGATAGGCTCGGATACTCCTCCAGGGTCCTGTTGATGACCTCCATAGACCGACCCATCTACTTCAATTAAAAAAACAACATATTAAATAAATCACAAGTTTTTTTTAAAAAAAACAACATATTAAAAACAACATATTAAAAAAACAACATATTAAAAAAACAACATATTAAAAACAACATATTAAAATAACAACATATTAAAAACAACATATTAAAATAACAACATATTAAATTATACCAAAAAATACAACTACTTACGTAATCCGTGTTAGTTCTCTCTGGCAGTGTGCGACTCTCATGTGATGACGCAACTGGAGAAACACGTGGATGAGAAAATCGGTACAGCCACTGCATGTAACCAGGACCGACCGTAGGAGCACCACCACCAAGTCTGCTGAGGGCACCTACCACGACACTGAAAGACATACCAGGGACAAACCGAGTCCACATCACAGATGTCATCTCTGGTGGAAAGTCAACTCGATACATCTTCAAGTTCGTCGGTCTCTTAGCCTTCTCAGGCCTGATAATGGCTGGTGGAATGCCCTGAACGTATCCAAGTTGTCGAACCACTCGATCAGGCATGTATGGCTCAATGATGCTACGATACTGGATGCAGCCAATGAAAAGAGTAGCAGGCACGCGTCGTGCTGGATCAACTCTGTACGGTAGCCAGTTAAATTCATTGTCAGTCAAATGATCCAACCTAGCCCGAAAAGCGAGAAGGCGCTCCATGCTCTTGTTAGGGCACCCCGATCCAACATCCCAGGCGGACGCATGAGGAATAGCAAGCTCCCTGGTCAAGGTCCCCTGCTGAGGCCGGAAACACGGAAAGTACTCATAGATCCACGCCTGCAGAAGCGTAAGACAACCAGCGATAGAATCAGCATCTCTTCGTGATGCTGTACCCAACTGCCGGTACATGTATGCTAGAACAGCAGAACCCCATGAGTAGTCACTAATCTGAACATCCTCAACAAACAGCTCGTTGAGGAAGGAAGGATGAGCACGGTTTCCACTCTTGTCCAAAAACAAACAACCGCCGAGTACTAACCACAGGTACGCCCTGTAATGGAAACTGAAGGTCTCTGCGCCTCCAAGGTCGACTCCACTATCCTCTCAGTCAGGACCCCACTACCCTGCCATACGGTTTTGGTACCGCACTTCTCATTCAGCTCTTCCTCAGTCATATCCAAGGTAACCGAGCACGCGTCCCGTAAAACGTCTGTGCTAGGAGTAGTGGAAACCATGGAACCGTCGACACGAAGCCCTAGAATATGATACACATCATGCAGCATGATCGTGATCTCCCCAAAAGGCATGTGAAACGTGTTCGTGTCTGACTGCCATCTCTCAACAAAAGCAGAAATTAAGGGCCAGTCAAATCGCCGGAACATGATCCCGGGTAAGTGAGATAGACCACTGCCATCAATCGGTTCCAGGTGCTCCTGCGGAAGACGAGCGCGCCAGTTAACCAATTCAGAACACAACTGTGTCCTGCTCAAAGACCGCAGCACGTTTCGCTCCTGCCCACCCCATATGCAGGCAGACACGTGACCCCCAAAACTAGGAATAACGGTACCATCCTCAGGCCCACCTGACATCGGCTCCTGCACCACCCATGACTCTGACGAGCTGGTAGAAGCTTGACCTGGTTCACTACTACTAACATATCTCCCATGGTCACCCCTATACACAGTATGGTAATCCTGAGGGTCGTACTGTGCATCTCTAGCAGATTGACTTCCTCGATCTTCATCCTCATCTGATGAAGGCACTCCAGTAGACGAATACATGGGGGCGCTCCCCTGTGACTGGTGCTCCCCCGACCAAGCACCAGCAGTCCCATACTGCTGCTCATGCTGAAACGATGCATGTGAAGGTCCTACACCACCTAACTCCCTCCTAACAAACGCATTCAAACGTCTTGATCTTGCATGACGTGGACCAGAACCCTCAATCTGCATTAAATAAATAAGTACAGAATCATATTTCAATAATAATTCATAGTCAAAAAAATCAAATCAAAACTATAATAAATCAAATCAAATAAACAATAATAACAACATTACTAATAATAACAATAATATTATTCTTACAATACTAATACACTACTAACAATAACAACACACTAACACACTACAAATAATTTCAACACAACAACAGACCAAATCAAAACTATAATTAACCACAAAATTGCCAAAATTAAAACGCAACAACGACAACCCAATAAAAAAAACAATTACAATAACAATAACAACAATTTAAGTAAACAACCATAATACATAACAACAACAGCAGCAAAAACCAATACAAACCAAACAAAATTTACATAACAATAACAATACATAGCAACAACAAACTTATTAAAATAAAATCAAGAATTATTGCTAAACTATAATTATTGCAAAACTAAATCAACAAAAATTACATAACAATAACTATTGCAAAACTAAATCAAGAGAAAAATTATTTTAATGCCACAAATGAAGGACACAAACATTTTCAAATTAAAACATGCACCAAATCAACAAAATCGACGACAAAAAAAAAAGAAAAACATAAATTAAAAAACAAAGGAAAAACAGAAAAAAAAAAAATAGGGGCAAAAACAGAAAAACAAAAAAAAAAAAAAAAAAAAAAAAAAAGAGAAAACCTGGAAACACCACTTCCGCCTGAAATTTCCGGATGTTTCCCTCGACTTCCGGAATTTCTGGGCGGAAGTCCCCTTGTCCAGAATTTTTTTTTTTTTTCAAAATTCAAAAATTTAAAAAATAAAAAAAAAACTCACCGGCTCGCCGCCGCTAACGCCGCCACCACGACCACCAAACGTCAACCTAATTCTCCGTCGGTCTGCCATTGTCGGATTCAACGTTTGATTGCTAGATTTTCTTGAGTTTGAGTAACCTTCAACTATTTTGGTTTTTTTTTAAAAAAAAATTCTGATTTTTTTTTTTTTAAAATTTCAGATTTTTTGGAAGGTTTTAGAGAGAGAAAGTGTCAAAGAGTGATTTTGTGAGATGGGAAATGTCTCGTAAAGCCCTAACTTAGTTTATCGAGTATTTATATACGGAGGGCAATTTAGGAAATTCATGTAAAAATTGTGAGCGTCACCTAGTAAAATGCGAACGACGTTTAACAACACCCTCCTTAGTTTTTTCATCACATCTACTGGATCCATCTCCCCTGTAACAGTCAATTTCTTTTCCTTCATGTCCATTGAGATTGAATCAATCCCTACAAAAATTAAAACCCAATTTGAACTTAATTTCGAGAGAAAAAAAAAACACACACACGAAAAACACATTGTTATGAAAAGCTAGTTATCATGAACATGGAATTACCAAGAATAGAGGAGACTAGATTTATAGCCTTTTGCTTGCAATTAAAATCATTGTGGACATCCAATTGTAGCACCAATTTCTGAAGTATAACAACCAAAGAAAAAGAAAATCATAAATATAGAAAAAAAAAAGGAAAAAAAAAACTACTTTATTAGAATTATTACAATAATATTAAACAAATAGGAAAAGAGGTGAATGGTAATTACTCCTTATAATGCTAGTTACATACAATCTGTTTGAAGAGAGAAAAAAAAAGTTTTTGTTTCGGGTAAAAATAATGGGACTTTCGGCAAGGTCCTTTTCTGTGGGCTGAAGACTGATCTCGGTCCAAGTGATGATTGGGCCGAGGGTTTCCTACACAGCAGACACACGTAAACTGGCCTCGAGGATGTTACCGAAGAAGGCCCCTCCGATGCCGAAGTCAATATAGTGTTTAGAGAGAGAAAATTGTGCAAGAGTATTAATTGCTTGATACTTAATGTGTATGAATCTAGAGAGAGAGGATTGAAGGCTTTTATTCCTTTTCTCAATAGATAAGTGGGCCGTGAATCAAGTGGGCTTGGCACATTGACCGGGCCTTAACTGAGTTGACATGATTTGGAGAGTTGAACCTTATCCTTGGGTTTTGTAATTGAATCATTTATGGACCGGCCCAATTAAAGTAAATTGAACCCAAACAATTTTTATTTTAGACAAAAGACAAGGAAACAGTGTTGAAAGGTAAGAGACTTAACCTGCATTTTTGCTAAATGTTTCTGATTTTCCTAATTGGTGGATTGTGCAATTTAGAGAGAGTGATAGATGAAGGTTGTGTAGTAGGAAGTGTTGCATTGCATTTTCATGTGCATTTATTTATAGAAGAAGAGGCATAAGCCGCCGCACAACGAGGCCGCCATGTCATTTTTTATTTATTAATAAAAACTTTACGGAGTATTATATTGTTCTTTTGTCCTTACTCGTCGGGTTGTTCCCACGTCATTCACATGTCATGTGTCAATGTCCCATTGGCAGTTTCCAATGTCTCTACTCTTTTTTTTTTAGTATATGGCCATTGGGGATTGTTGTGCCTGTAACCGGGTTACGGAGTACGAACGTGATCACCAGAATCTAGAATCTAGATGAGTTTGTCAAGATAGATAGCAAAAAAGGTAATAGCGTAATTCCTATCTTTATACTTCCTCCGCTCTAGTATTATTGCAATAATTGGACTTTTTAATTATTCATCATGCTCTATTTTTTTTTGAAACACAACTGTTCATCATGCTTGTTTGACCACAAATTATGATTTATATGTAAAATAAAATTAGTCATGTGGGGTCTTGTTAGATTCGTCTCGTAAAACACTTTCACAAGATCAACTTTTTATAATTTTAACACTCATATAATTATAGATATTTAACATATAAAATGTGCTTTGAGATGCGTAATTTCATCATGTTGCAATATTTGTAGAGCAAAAGAAAAATGAATTTTAAATTCTTTTTCCCAGGTGGGATTGTCCGTGTCAATGCTAGCCAAGTATGGACTATGGAGTAGTCATGTCGTGAGTAATTCCTTTGATTCGTCATAATTGCAACACTAATACGGAATAATTACAACACTTTTGATAAGGGTCCTCTATTATTTTATTAATTCTTTCTTTCATCAACTTTACTTATATTACTTTTTTTTTTTATTATTATAAAAAATACTTTTTTGGTCCTCGCTCTCTGATTTTCCTAAATTTCTAAAACTTAGTCCATGCTCAATATTAAAATTACTACAAAACAGAGGAAGTGCTTTGCTACAATACAACGACCACGACATACTCGATCAAGAATACAAGACTCTTATAGTCTTATCCCTTTCTCTTTGTCCACTCGCCTATATTTTTGTTTCTCTTTCTAATTTTTTTTATTTATTAATATTCAAGAAAAGGTACTATGTGCAAACGAACTTACCGTAAGTCCCGTTTATAATAACCTCAGATTTTTTTTATTTTTTGTTTTCATATCAGATTTTGACTATTTTACAATAAATTTAAATATTTTTATATCATATTTTGATATTCTAATATTAAATTTTGACTTTTTTAAAATAAAAATCCTAATACGAACTATATGTTTACTTTCACAATTTTCATATGTGGCTGGCCACACGGTGTGGCTGGGGTTACTCGGTCGGTCGATCAGGAGTTACCCAATTAGATTTTATTTGCAACTTTGGAGGATTGTACAAACTTCTAAACAAAATTTGTTTATGAATTTTTAATAAAGACAGAAAAATAGAGACGCAATTGATGAGGAGAATTATATATAAAAAAAAATGACAATTTAATAGGGAAAGAAAATATTTGATGTAAGTAATTTATATGAAATACGAGTATCATTTTTGACAAATATTATAAATAATATGAAACAAATATAGTATTATTTTCTTAAATGTATTTATTGACCGTTAAATAACATAAAATTATCTCAGGTCCTCTTACTTCTGAAACAATCTATGCACCTAGAATAATTCTTAAAAATTGCATCCTCTTGTAGAATCTTCGGAAACTTTTTATTACTCGTAGAGTCGTAGCAGGGAATTAGGTATATACAGTACTTACATGCATTTGCTGACTCATTGTTGACGCTAGTTCACTTAAAAACAAACCTATAATTCTTAAAATACCAGGCTACCAGCTAAACTCATGTTGTTCCTCAGTCAATTCAAGTAAACTACTGTTATAAACACTCGTATCAATGTGACGTGATACATGACTCAATTACTCCGCACTCCCGTAGTGCCCTTTTTTTTTACTCCTTAGTTTCTTTTAAATGTCCCATTGGGATGTGTAAGTAAAAGAGTAAAATGATACTTTCTCTGTTTCTATTTAGTTAACGCGTTTAATTTTGGCACACATATTTAGGAGAGTAGACAGAATGATAAAGCATGTGGGATAGACTAGTAAATACAAAGTGTAAAACTTACCCAAAAACAAAATGTGTCAACAAAAAATAAATTGCTTAAAAGGAATACATGTCCACTAAAAAAAAAACGAAGGTAGTACTATGTACTTCCTCTATTTTTAAATACTTGCAACAATTTGACTTTTACACTATTCATTAGCTTCACTTTAACTAACATTGGTGATTTATAGCTAAGAAAGAATATAGTCATGTGGGATCTTGTTTGATTCATCTTGATTTTTACTATTTTAATATTAAATGTTTATAACATTTACATATTGGTAATTATAAATATTAGTGATTGAAATAATACATCGGTATGCGTGAAAAGAGAAGTGATGCAGGTATAAAAAAAACAAAGAAAGTATATAAGTGGATATGGTTAGGAATAAAAAATTTGGAAAAGTAAAAGAGAAAAATATAAATGGGGATAGGGTCGTCTTGAATCTTTTGGGAGTCCTGCGCTATTTAAAAATCATAATGTCGTACATTTTTTTTTCTTCATTTTATAATAGTTGTCACGTTTAAACTTAACACGCACATGTCAATATGTGAGTTTGACCATTATATATATAATTAAGCATTAATTAAAAATATTTATAAGTTTTTTAGCTTCAAAAAAAAATTATGTAGAAAATATTATTAAACTTCACATTAAAATCTATTTGAAAACATTTTAAATAATAATACTAATTGCATTTTATACATTACTCGAAATCTATAGTCAAAGTTAGTATATAAATAGACAAAGTATATCAATTATTAAGGAACGGAGGGATCGAGGGAGTATTATATACCTCGTTTTCTTTAGTCAATAATAAAAATAGATATTCGTTAGGAAGGATTTACTGTTAAATTTAAAGACATAGAAACTGTGATGAGTATGTTTGTCTTAGTCCGTTCTCGCAAAGTATATTGACTTTGGCGGAACTTGATTTATCTTAATAACATCCCCGGCGTTCAAAAAAAAAATAGAGATTAAAAAGGTGGAAATTATAGAAAGTATAAAATACGAAACTATTAATTTTACTATGTCTATAAAAATTTGGAATTTCAATAATAGTTTTTTTTAGAGAAAACTATGGTATATAATGCATCAACTTCCCCCAAAATCCTCAACCAAATTCCCCATTAGTAACCAACTCGGAACTAAGTATATCTCACCCAAAACAAACCTTAACCCAAAATAACCCACAAAATTATCAAAAATCCATAAGATTACCAACCAAAAACAAACAATGAAACCCAAATTAAGGAAAATCAATCTAAAATTAACGAAAATCAAACCCAGAATCAACAAAATTATGGAAATTAAACTGGAAGAAAAAATAAAATAAAAAAATCAAACAAAAACCCAACCCAAAATCAACAAAATTCGAAAATCAAATAAAATTTGTTTGAATATAATTAACATGTAAATTCGAACAAAAAACGAAATAAAACCACAAAAATAAAAAATAAGTAAAAACAAACAAGGTTTTCAGAAAAACCAACATACCTTTCCAAATACTTCTTCCCTTTGTGTTTATATGGTCAAATTCAACCATGAAAACTCCAGATGTGAAATTTTTATAGTCGAATTTGACCAAGAATATTTCGGGGTTTTCTGTGTCCCTCGGGAGAGTTACAATTCCTAAACTGGATTCCGGGTGCATGTACCTACAAAACAACGGAGACTCCGGTTGGGTGGAGTTCCGCCTCCGACGATCAAGTTAGAACGCGTTCGGATGATGTAAAAAGTGCAGAAAGTAAAGTATCTTCTCGGATTAAGAGATCAGGAGTATTCTCTCAGTGGAGAATTAAATACTTGCAATTAATGATTGCTCTGTTTTTCTGTGAATATTTTTCCCCTTTGGTGGGAATATCTCCCTATTTATAGGGTCTTGGGATTCGCGCCTCCTTCCTAGGTTACGGAAACCTAGGAATGGTGGGTTGTATAGGGAATTGGGCCTTGAAGGCCGTCTTTTTCCCAATGATTGGAGATGCCACGTGTCAGCTGAGAATTGGTTCATTTTGAACCTCTCATAGGGTGACACGTGTCACCGGTTGTCCCTTTTTCAGTTTCTGATGGCCCATAGGAAATGAGGTAATTCATCTGCCTATAGACCGCCAGCCCTTTCAATTTTCTTCTTAATGCCGCCTGATGAGCTTGTTAAAGGCTTCAACCTGGCCGTTTGATTGGGGACGACCGACTGATGCGAAGCAATGTGAGATCCCTTGATCTTTTAACTAGTTCTTGAGGGTAGGCGTCTCAAACTCAGGGCCATTGTCAAAGACTATAGACATAGGTACCCAAAATCGGGTGATAATATTCCTCCGAATGAAGGAGATGACATCCTTTGTCTTTATGCCCTTGACCGCCTCTACTTCTACCCATTTGGTGAAGTAGTCAAAAGCAACTAGAACATATCGCCGTTCGCTTGTAGCAGGCGTATATGGACCTTGAATGTCCATGCCCCATTTGGCGAATGGTACCGGGCTGTAAATAGTCGTCAGATTAGTAGCCGGACAGTGTATGAGTTTGCCAAATCTTTGACACTTGTCACATTTTTTCACCATTTCCATGGCGTCTACCTCAAGAATGGGCCAAAAGTAGCCTTACCGCCTGGCCCTTTTTTGCTAGGGACCTGCCGCCTATGTGTGATGCACAAAAACCCGAATGCAGATCCTCTAGTACCTCCTATCCCCCTTTCCGGGGTGACGCATTTCAATAACGGCTGCAGATAACCCTTCTTGAAAAGTTCCCATTATGAATCTCAATGTTTGTAGCACGCTTTTTCATTGCAACCGCTTTTGAGTGTGCATCCGGCAAAGACCCGTCTGCTAGATAAGCCCGGATGCCATCCATCCAGGTTGAGCTTCGGTCCAGAATTCCAATGGGATCTTGTTCAATACTTCTTTTTTCCATAACATCCCAAAAGACTGACCTAGGTGTATCGCATGAGGCGGATGATGCCAACTTAGAGAGAGCATCCACCTGGTTGTTTTCTGACCTGGGCACTTGACTTAGATGAAATTCATCAAGTGTTCGGGCCTCTTCTTTGACTGCCTGCAAATATTTTATCATAGTCGAATGGGTGGCCTCATAGTCACCATGGTATTGGTTAACGATCAATTGTGAATCAGAGCAGGCGTCAACTTTTTTTGCCCCTGCCGCCATACACATGTGGATACCGGCTAGTAGGGCTTCATATTCTGCCTCGTTATTCGAGGCTTGGAACTTAAACCGTAGTGCATATTCGTACTTGTCCTCTTCAGGGGACTGACATATAACGCCTGCACCACAGCCGTTCATTGTAGAGCTCCCGTCTAAATACACTTTCCAAACCTGGTAAAAATTCTCCGGCTCAGCCGGCCTTGTCATTTCAACAATGAAGTCGGCAAACGCCTGACCCTTCACTGCCTTCCTTGATTCGAAAGAGATTTCAAGACTTTGCATTTTAATAGCCCATTTGAGCATCCTGCCGGATGACTCCAGAGTTGTCATTGGCCGCTTGAGGGGTTGATCTGTGGAGATCACAACCGTATGTGCCAAGAAGTAAGGCTTCAACTTCTTGACTGCCATGAAAAGAGCAAGGCCAAAATTTTCAACCATGGGGTACCGTAGTCCAGCATTTCGAAGAACATGGGGATGAAATAAACCGGGAGGTGAATGTCGTCTCTCTCAGCAAGGAGAACAGCAATGAGGGCGTGGTCTAAGACGGCTAAGTACATGTAAAGCACCACCTGCGGCAAAGGGCTAACAAGCCTTGGCAACGAGTGCAAGTGTTTTTTTAATTTCAGAAAAGCCGTCTCAACATCCTCTCCCCATTCAAATCTAGTCTTCTTTTTTATTGCTTGGAAGAAATAGAGGCACTTGTCACCTGATCGGCTGAGGAATTTCCTCAAAGCCGCTAGAGAACCAGTTAATTTTTGTACTTCTTTGACAGTGCGGGGTGACTTCATGTCAATAACCGCCTGTATCTTCTCTGGGTTAGCCTTTATCCCCCTTTGATCAATCAGAAATCCGAGAAACTTCCCAGACTCAACACCAAAGACACACTTCTTGGGATTAAGCATGACCTTGTGCCGCCTGAGGGTGGTGAAGGTTTCTCGGAGGTCAACAAGGTGATCCGTCTATAGCTTGGATTTGACTATCATATCATCAATGTACGCCTCTACAATCCTCTCAATCTGATTAACGAAGACTGTATTAATCATTCGTTAGAAGGTAGCAGGCGCATTTTTCAACCCAAACGGCATCACCGTATAACGGAATAACCCCTGATTTCTCTTGATCTTTTTTCCACAAGGGTATCTGATGGAAGCCTGAGTAGGCATGACCGGCTGTAGAGTAGACCAGACTGTCGATCTTTGGAAGGTGATTACTATCCTTCAGACATACCTTGTTCAGATCTGTGTAGTTAACACACATCCGCCAGGTGTCATTCGGCTTTTTTACAAGAACAACATTTGCAACCCATTCCGGGAAGTCATCCAACAGCTTCTTTACTTCGGCGGCTGCCGCCTGACTTCTTTCCTCACCGTGGTTCCTTTTCTTTGCCTAAACGGCTTCTTCTTGGGATCCACGGCAAGTTTATGAACAGCTTAATCCGGGCTGACGCCTGCCATCTCTTCTACTTCAAAGGCAAAGATTTCTTTGAATTCTTTCAGCAGGTTGTGCAAGTCTGCACCCAACTTCGCAAAAGCAACCGTCCCAACCTTAATAGTTAGATCCGGACGTGTGTCGTCTAGAACGATATCAATGTGTTCACCAGTCAGCTGGGGACGGAGTTCGTCTGACCGTTCCCCAATCAGTGATTGCTATAGCTTCTCCTTTTTTACGGCCACCAACCGGTCGGCCTTTCTCTTTTTGCCGGCTGCTATTAGAGCAGGCGCGGCTTCTTGACCTCATCAAGGTTTATAGGATCTTCACCTTGGCCGAATGCGGCCACAGTAGGCTTGACGTCTGAGATGTAACACTCTCTTGCCGTCTTATGATCCCCATTCAAGGAACCTATTGATCCGTTATCCTTTTCAAACTTCAGAAGCATAAGGGATGGAATGATGACGGCCTTGGATTCATTCAGAGTTGGACGACCCAATATCAGATTATAGGCGGTCAACTCCTCAACGACCAAGAACTGGACTACCATGTGGCGTCCTTCTCCCTTAATCAGATGGGTAGGTCAAGCCTCCCCACCGGATGCACTACTCCACCCCCAAAACCAACTAAGGGGTGAGATACTTTGTGCATACTGCTGAGCTTGTACTTCATCTTTGCCAAGCACTTATGGCTGATCAGGTCAGACGAGCTTTCGGTGTAAATAAGGATCCGACCTACCTTCTAGTCGACCACTTTACATTCAATGACTATGGGGTCATCATGCGGCCGCCTGACCTTGCCCCTGTCCTTCTCAGTTATGATGACCTCATGAAAGGTGTCTTTTGACGCCTAGCCCTCATCAACTGAGTTGACATCCAACCGCCTGATATAGTCTTTGGTGTCTCGGATGGTTGGACCTCCTCCGACAAAGTCGCCTGCTATTGTATAGATCGGCTCTTCATCAGTGTCTGAACTATTAGCAGGTTGGGCCGCCTTTTTGGACGACTGTCCATTATTTGTCCTCGGGGTCACCTTGGACTTCAGAATGTAAGACTTCTGCACCCCTTTATCAGTCAGACGGTCCAACAACCGTTTGAGGCTATAACAGTCCTTGGTGTCATGACCTATGTCCTCATAGAATTGACAGTATTTGTTCTTGTTCCGATTTTTGACGGAACCTTTCATTGCAGCCGGTTTCTAATAGTCACCCGTTCTTTGATCTCCATGAGGATGGAGTAGTAGTCCTTGTTAAACTCTACTTAGGAACGTACAGTTTAAACTCTTTTTCCTTCTTTTTTTTTCTAGGACGGCTATTCAGAGTCATCTGCCACCCAGACTTCTTTTCTCTTCTTGCTCTCTTCTTTTTTAGCCAGCTGAGTAGGCCGACTCTCTTTTTTGTCAAACTTCTTAGGGTCCGTCTGTTTACTAATGACGCAATGTTCAATCGTCTGTATATAGGCTTCTGCCTCCATCAGAGCTTCTTGGAGGGTAACAACCCTCTTTCTGACGAGGTTGAACTTAAAGGTCGACCCGTCCTTCAGACCTTTAAAGAAGTCTGTGTAAGCCACTTCGTCAGACAACCCTTGAATCTGAATTCTCATCAGATTGAACCGCCTAACATAAGACCTAAGCCCTTCTCTATCTCCATGATGTATGGTACAAGTCAAGACTGGTTTTCTTAGTAGGGATGTTCATAGAGAAGTTAGAAGCAAACAAGTACGCAAGCGTCTTGAAGCTATTGATGTAGCCGACTGGCAGGTTGCCAAACCATCGTTGGCCAATGCCCTTCAATGTAGCCTGATGGAAGCAGCGGCACCAGGTAACATAAGACCTAAGCCCTTCTCTATCTCCATGATGGAAGCAGCGGCACCAGGTAGCACCATCCAACCCCTGTAAGTACATAAGGTTGGTGTAGGCCATCAGGTGATCTTCAGGGTTGGTGGTACTATCATAAGTACCCACCACACATTCTTAACCTTAGCCGGCTGTGCCGCCTCGGTTATCTCCTTGGAGAACGCAAAAGGTTGTTCCCCAAGTTTGAGCAGACGAAGCTGCCAGTCCAAAAGTTGGACATTCTGCGCCACCTGACCCCCAAAAAGAGCCAACTGCATATATGGTTGCCCATACGGCATGTATGGCTGCAAAGGCACATATAGAGCCGAATGGATTATTTGAGTGCTAGTGTGAACGGACATGCCGCCTGACTAACTATCTCGATTTGATTGCGAATAACTCATTAAGTTATTCTGAAAGCTGTCTGGGTAAGTCGACGTTGAAGCCGACTTAGACATTTGTTGACATTTCTTCTGCTGGATTAACATCTGGGCATCAGAATAAGTCTTCTTCGATCCATTTGGCTGAACATGCCGGATGACCTTCCTTTTTCCTATTTCAGGGAATCAGATCTTAGACAAATCAATCACGAGCCGATTCCCCTCCTTTGGTTTAGGATGCGGAGTAGGCACACGGTCCTTGATCGGTTATTTCTTTTCTAAAGGAGAAGGTTCTTGGCTGACTGATCCCTGCTGGAGCCAACCGTCTTCTTATTGATCAAGTCCTTGATTTCCCCTTTAACACTTGTCATGAATTTCATGAGTTTGTCTCTAGTAACTGGGGCTGCGCCTTCTGCCGCCTGGGGTTGTCCAAACGGCTGTCCGGCTGCCTCACTTGGACCTACTTGCTCTTTTCCCCGTTCCCTTGTTTCCATGAGACGGGTGCGCCTGGCTCTGAGTGACTCGTTTGGGGCCACAAAGGTTTCAACATCAAAGTCGTCACCACTGTCTTGGGTGGAGTTCCGCCTTCGACGATCAAGTTTGAACGCGTTCAAATGATGTAAAAAGTGCGGAAAGTAAAGTATCTTCTGGGATTCTGAGATCAGGAGTATTCTCTCAGTGGAGAATTGAATATCTGCAATTAATGATTACTCTGTTTTTCTGTGAATATTTTTCCCCTTTGGTGGGAATATCTCCCTATTTATAGGGTCTTGAATTCGCGCCTCCTTACTAGGTTACGGAAACCTAGGAATGGTGGGCTATCTAGGGAATTGGGCCTTGAAGGCCGTCTTTTTCCCAATGATTGGAGATGCCACGTGTTAGCTGAGAATTAGTTCATTTTGAACCTCTCATAAGGTGACACGTGTCACCATTGTATTGGGCCACGTTAGCCAAGTTCATCCGAGCTGAAGCACACAGTAGCATCATACCAGAAGCAGTGAAGCAGAGCTAAGCAGCAAAGAAGCTAAGCAGTGGAGGCAGCGGTAGAGGCGAATCAGCTACCTGGGAACCAAAACATGATTGAATAGAACATTTTTGTCAGAAGATTGAATGCATTTACTAAGGTTCAAGCTTGGGGGAAGAGTTGGCAGACTAGCTATATAGTCCGCACTCTAAAGACATTCAACATCATCCGGTGAGCTCGTTTCCTTGTTTCTTTCTATTTTTTTCCCTTTATTTTTCTTTATTTTTTTTTTACAGTTACACATTGAGGGTGATGTGTGAATTAAGCTTGGGGGGAATGCATTATATTCGGTCTCCTTGGTATGTCTGCTTTGCATATGAGTCAACATTAACTCTACAATGCTTAACCTCTGGCTATAGACTTGTATATATGCCAAAAAAAAAAATGAAAAATTGATTCTTTGAACAATTGCTAGCCTAGTAAAAGTCAGTCTTGTGGTGGGGTAAAAAGAAAGAAATGAGTTAGGCATCAAAATTTTTGTAACACCCCAATAATTCTCTCTTTGAAAACCTGAAAATACCTTTAACAACCTGCAAGAGAATTACTGACGTGCTACCGTCACGTGTTCAAACGTTAAGGCTAGTTTAGGAAAAACTAACTTAGTTATCAATAAGTTTCAAAACCAAAAATAAAAACCAAATTTAGTCTTACAAGTTGGAACCATTAAGACCCTTCACTAGTAGAAAAAATGAATTAGGCACCACACTTTTCGCACCGGTTCTTGAAAACCGATGGTAAAAGAAATGGGCGGGATTGGGGAAAAGACTTTTCGCACCGGTTCCTATTAAACCGGTGCGAAATCATCTTTTTCGCACCGGTTCAAATCGGTGCGAATTACAAAAGAGAAAAAAAAATAAAAAAAAAAAAGGAGAAAGGGATTTCGCACCGATCCAGTCCAAACCGGAGCGAAATTAAAAAAAAAAAAAAAAACCGGGCTATTATATCTTCTTCTTTCTTTCTTTCTTACCCCCTGCTTTTCCATCTTCTGTTTTCCCTCAGCTCGTTTTCGCCTTCTTTTCCACCACCTCCGAATTTTCACCTTCTCCATTGAAGCGGTTTATCAGCTTTCTCACTCCATTGAAGTAGCTGCACCTCCTTTTCTCTCCATATCTCTCCTCCATTGAACTCGTGTTCTTTATTCTCCATTGAAGCGGATTCTGAGCTTTCTCACCTCCATTGAAGCAGCTTCGAGGTAAGGTTTTTCTTGTGGCATTCTTAATCTATCGAATTCCTTCGCAATCTAGGGTTTGTCGTTGATTTGCTTTTCAATTTAGTAATTTTAGGGTTGTAATAATATAGGGTTTGTCTGAATTTACAAATCTTGATTCAACCCCATATTCTGACAAACCTGCAACGCTTCCGACCAACACACTGTCACCTTTAACGGCTTCCGGTACCGGCGCTTGAAAGGCTTTTTTTTTTTTTTTTTTTTTTTTTTTTTTTTTTGTTAAAGCTTACAAAACCCTAATATAAATCTCTCTTTCGCTCAATTTTTTCCCCAATTACAAGTAAGTTTCTTCTCTTTTTCGCTTAATTCATCTTTATATTCTTTTATGCTGTATTTTTTGTTGATTCTGTTATAGATTTAGTTGAAATTTGTAATATTACGTTGTTTTTTTTTTTTTTTTTAATCTGCGTTTTTTTGCTCAATTTTTTCCCCAATTTCAAGCAATGTTTTTGCTAACCTTGGCTGTGTAGAATCTGTAGATTGTGTATTGTGGGTTCTTTGATTTTGGAACTTGACTCGTTATTTTGGGTTCACTGTTTTTTTTTTAATTCCATAACTTTGCTATGAATCTAAGTTTGTTTTGATAAATAATTAGTTTAATTCATTATAATTGGCCTATGAACAAGTTGAGTTTCACTATATTCATACTGATTAAAATTTGTATGCATTAGTCAATTTTTTCAAGCATTGGATTTGAGTGTCAATTTTTGTTTGCTTCAATGTGTTTATGATGGATATTTTGTAGGGCTTCAATTTGAGAACAATTGTGAAGTGGGTGTGTTCTCTAAGTTGACTAATGCATATTGTTTATTTGGTCAGCAATCGGCAGGTCTGAGAACTTTTACAGGTTTGCTTGCTTAAGCTGCTGAGATTATTAGTGGCTTAGTGTTCCTTTGGTTTGGGTTATTTTGTGATAAGGCTAATTTTTTATAGTCACACTGTGAATTGTTGTGTGTTTTCAGTACATTAAGCGAATTGTCGTGTGAGATATCTGGAGATCTTGCTGGGCAGCGAAGTTCAGAACAGAACCAGAAGAAAAGCAGCAGCATTAAACTCGGGAGAGCATAACAGCAAGACGAAGGAACCCAGGTGGTTGTAGCTCTCGGTTTGCTATGAAACAGGCTGAAATTTCGTTAAGTTGAAAGCTGTACTTTGGGGGAAAGTTTCTGGGCTGGTTGTTCGTGGTTGTTTCGCCAATTTTCACTCAAGAAAAATTGGTATTCATTACTCTAGATTCCTTTGTTAATTTATGATTTTTGCATGCAGTATTTCAATAGTTGGTGATTTGGTACTAAGTTAATTTTGTTTTCATCATTTCAGTATTATCAGATTAAGGAGTTGTTTCAAGTATTATTAGATTCATTTACTTGTTTATATTTATTTCCTTATTTTCTTTAAGTAATATGATTTATATAGCTTCCATTGTTAAACTTTCACTTTTCAGTATGTCAGGCTAGATTAGTCGTGGATACGGAGATATAGTATACATTTGATTATTGTATTATGAGAATAAGAATGCTATGATTTGAGCTTATTATGTTTATATCTTGATTGGATTGATAATCTGTTGTATTGGTATGAATTAGTTGAGTTATATTTTAGACCGGTCATCTTTAGTATAGTTTGCTAGTTTATTTGCTAGAATATTGATTTGTGACACGTAATTGTTCGGATTAATACTTTTTAGTAGCACTTAGGTGTTTGATGGGTGACTAAAGCTTGTCCGATGCCTATGGTTATCAGCCCTTTAAGTTGCACGAATCCGAGCTCTTGAGATTTGTGGCTTAAGCTAGCTACTTCCTAGTTATTAATGCTGCTAAATTAATCGAGTCTAGAGAGCTTGTTCTAGATTGTTAGTTAGTTAGACAATATTCCAAGAGCTTGTTTGGTTTAGTTGCAATTAAGGGAAGTGTTGAATGTTTGTTTATGTTCATCGACTAACATTAAGATAAAAACATGATTTATATAATTCGATGATCAATCGATATTCCAATGCTATATTGTATCTCCCGATCCCTATTTTGTCATTCTTGATTTTTAATATTTTTTATTACTGTTAGTTTTATATCTCCGTACTAAGCTCATCTTCAAGTCCGTAGTTTTATATATTAGATTGTAATAGTCATTCTTCAAATCAGGGGTTTTTAACATATACAAGTAATAATTTGATAATCTAATTCTCTGTGGGATTGACCTTAGCTTGCCCTACTACATTTTAGGAGGTTTTAGTTAGGTTTATTTTTTGTAGACACGCGACAATCGTATCACTAACATTTTACGGTTCAATTTATCCATTGATGTAGTAAGTTGGTTGTGGACGAGGTTGGTGATTCTATCGAAATAAAAGATATGGTAAAACAATGAATAATGATTTAGGATTTAAATTATTAAAAATTTATCGTTTCACATTAAAGATTTTATATAACGGAAAAAATATCACATTTACAATTTATTTATATTTAATAAATTTATTATAAATTATAGTAAAAAAAAATGTTAAACTTTTGTAATTTTGTCTGAAATTATTAAATACAATAAATCAAATAATTAAAAATTTTAGATGAAAAAGCCGTGCATTGTACGGACTTCCATCTAGTAATGAATATATCTAACTTAGTAAAAATAGGACAAACCTGAAAAGAAAAAAAAAATATTACAAAACCGAGAGAGTACTTCACATTCAACAAATAACACATCCAACCGGATCCTCTTCTACACTTCTTACATAATAACCATTGTATCTAGAATAGTATGGATCAATGTAGTAGGTATTACTCCCGAAGTTATGGGCTTGCATTGGATGAACATATTGAATCACCGGTACTCCAGCTTTGGGCTCATCAGGTTTTTTGGGCGCTTCTTTGGGCTTTTCAGGCTCTTTTGCAGGCCCAACTGATATAATTTGAGATGAATATCTTTTCCTTAGTTTTTTCACCACAATTACTGGATCCATGTCTCCTATTATTGTCAATTTCTTTGCCTTCACGTCCATTGAGATTGAATCAATCCCTAGAAAATAAATACCCAATTTAAAAAAAATTTGTATAAAAAAAATATTTGAAAATTTGAAATTAAAAAATTAAAAAAAAAAAAAAAAAACCAAATGCCACGTTATTATGAAAAGCTAATTATTTTGGGACATATAGAATTACCATGAATAGAAGAGACTAATTTTATAGCCTTTTGTTTGCAATTCAAATCATCATGGACGTCCAATTGTAGCACCAATTTCTGAAGAAAAAAACAACATTAATATACGAAAAAATAAAAATTATTTTATTATATTGACAAAAAACATATAGGAAAAGAGGTAAGTGGTAATTATTAGTCGCATTTAATCTATTTGACAGGAAACAAAAAAATATCACCAATAGATAATCATACGCTGTCTTTAGACGACAGATAAAGCATCAAAAATTAAAAGGTAAGAGATCTAACCTGCATTTTTGCTATGTTTTTGGTTTTCTTGATCGGAGAATGTTGCACTTTAGAGAAAAAATGATGAATTGTAAGAGAGAGTAGAAAGTGTTAACAGATGAAAGTGGTGAAGTATGAAGTGTTACAAATTAAGTGGCCATGTGCAATATTTATATGAACAGGGGAAAGTGGATATAAATCAAGACTACTTACCAAGTCAACTGTCTATGAAAAAGCCAAGTCTTCTTAATTTATTGTAAGCCTTATTTTAATCTTCCTTTGTACTGTCATGGTGTAAATGCCGCGTGTCAAGTCAATCAGGTGAGCCCAATGGCAGCTTCCAATTTCTTCAATTTGTCATTTTTTTTTTTAAAAAAAAAATAGTTGTATTTTGGTGATTTAGTGATAACTAGATCATGAGTGAGATCATGTGAACTTAGACGTATACAGGTAGCTTTCTTCACCTACCTGTTTTTTTTTTTTTGTTTAAAATACAAACTTTAGAATTAATTTATAACTTATTGAGTTTGTTTACCTGCTATAAGTTGGTTTAGTTAAACAGGATCAGGCTTTAGGTTTTGATTTTTATGTGAGATTTGAGTTTTTTTAATGTCCGTAATCACTTGATTTGATATGTTAGGGGATCGATTTAAGTTACCTACTTACTTGGTTTAACATTAAGCAGTTATGCATGTTCTAATTAATAGCATACTCATCAAAAATGAATTACTTGAAGAAATAATAATCAAAGTAGGTGTTAGAGGCATAATACAAATTTGTACTTAAAAAAAAAACCTGCTTATAATGTGCTTACAAAATTGCAAATACAAATTATAAGTAATAATCAAAGTGGGTCCCACAAAAATATAGGTGATAGAGGCGTGGAAATGTGTAATGCAGAACCTAATGAAGAAAGGATGACTACAAGATTGTCAACGTCATTCGTCAACGAAATTATATGGTTAAAAGTTATCTCATTTTCTCTTTGAAGTTTCTTGCCTCTTGCTTACGTTCTAGTCGTTCCTTTTGATCAGCCATCAATATTGACCTTTTTTCTCACTCAATGATACACCATACAACTATACAAGTAATAATACAATACTTTAATAACTAAACTTTTTTGTACTTCTTTTTGGTGCAAATGAAGGACTAAAATATAGTGGTATTAAGCAAAACGTGTAAATATATATAATAATATATGTACTAGTAGTATACATACTATGATGTTCTATTGTAGAATGTTCTACGTATATCTTTTTTTTTTACAGTGACATCACTATGGCACTATGCTATCTACTTATATTCATGAATTGACTTATAATACCGATGATTCAAGCTAGTTTCCATAAGGGAAAAAAAATAGAACTAAAATTCTTTTTATCATGATGCTTCCACCAGCTGAACACCGTATTTCTCCTAAGGTAATAAGCATATATTAAAATGACCATGTATGCATAGAAAATTGAAAATCCAACATATCTTTGTTTGTATATTGTTTATACATGAACATTTACATGTGTTAATAATTAATTTAATCGGTTGTGATGAAGAAGTATGTAACTCCATATAAATGAAAGATAATATAAGGGGATTGAAAAAGATTGTACTTGATGTTACTTGTCCAATTCTCCCTCTATTTCATAACTATGGGTATTATTAAACATACATCATGTATCAAATTAGTTAATGTCATCAGACTCTTATTGACACACAGTTTAAACTTAGCTTGAATATGAATATTTTATAGTTTGGTTGTGCATCATTAAAGATAATAGTCAAAAGTCTTAAAACATGTCTTAATTAGATATAAATTTCATGCAAATTCACATATTAAGTTGATTGCGATTTGCGAAACAGAAAGATGGAATTTACTAAATAGACTAAAATCGATCATTGGCATATTTAACGGAGTACAGTAGTAAATTGTCACAATTTGTATAACAGGTGTGAACTCGGGAAAGTGAGTGGAGCATTATTTGGTAAACGTTTTGGTTGGGTTAGTTGTATACATTTACTCCAAATGCATATGCAGCCGCAGGAAGTGGTCAAGACTCAAAAAGAAACTATTTTTTTACCCTTTTTTTTTAAGAAGAGAAAGAGTACAAGAGTAAGATTAATCAACCTTGATTTTTCGCGATAATACAACCTAATTTACCAAAAAACCTGATTAGAAAATTCAATTCCAATAAAAAATTTTATTTCTAGCTTGATGGGCATTCTTCTAGCATCCAAGCGAGAAAGCATACTAACGATATAAAATTAATAAATTATGAAGTCAATAAGGTGAAATAATCGCAATGTTTGAAATTTTACACAATCCACACAATTTCTTAATGGAATATGTGGCAAATGAGCCCCAAGACTTAAGTACTATGTGCAAATTAGTCTCCTTACTATTATTTGCAGCAAATTAAACCCCCTACTTTGAAAATTATGCAATTTATTTACTAGTAACAGTTATCTAATCTAAATGAACAAATTCCACCAGAAAACAACCATCATTTTAATTAGCAATAAATACATAATACACAAATAGATTATTATGTCTCTACATATCAAAGTAGACTTGTTTTTTTAGGGGAAATAACCATCATTTTAACTAGCAATAAATTCGCTCTACTCTGCTCTGCTAATCTCTGTCCTGCTCTGCTCTGGCCAGAAGCTCAAAAGAACAGGGCCTAACTCTACTCTCTTTTTTTTTTTTTTTTTTTAAAGATTTTTGTAGAAGTATTAATCTGCCTAAGAACTTTATCATTTAATTATTTATTGTTAAAATGGATTTTTGAATTACATTTTTTAGATACTATATTTAAACTTCAATTACCATTAATTTTAAAAACTGAGCAAGGCTCGGGATCTATCTAATAGTATTGTATGCTACTAGAAATAATCCATCTACTTCTTTAGATAAAATATTCCATCAACCTTATGGCCTGGTCTTCTCAATCTCCCACCATTTTTTTCTCTCATCTCACCATCTCTGTCTCAATTCATAATAAAAATTACTTCTCCATCTTCCACCATTAAAACAAGCTCAAATTAATGTTTAATAGAAGAATAAATAAAGTAGTAGACGGAGAGATTAAAGAAGAGGGGAAGAAACCCAATTGTGTTATTGTAATTATGAGGTATTCATCTTACACAAATTAAGAGGATGAAAATCTTAGACTATAACGGTATTGCGACTGCTGCGTGGCTACTCTTGCAAAATTTTATTTTATGTCAGTATAAATTGATTTGTATTCAATGATGTTCTATATATAATGAAGTTTTACATGTATGTACTAAGTATATAAATTCTTCGTAGTTCAAATGTATAAGAGTTGTATTGTATAGTGGTAAATATGTAGTTGTATTCCGATAAAGTTGAAAACATATAATTGTAATCCGGTTGAATTAAAAAATTACAGGTTAGATGTGGCTGGAAAAATGTCTATAGGTGTTGATTGCACATATTACAAAAGATATAGGTTTAATTTGTAACAATTAATAGTAAGGATGTTAATTTGCACATGAGACTTAAGTTTTGGGGCTTATTCGCCACAAATACCTTAATAGTCTTTATTTTGTAATTTTAAACGTTTGGAAAAATACAATAATCATATGGGATCATAGCTTGCTTACTAGATTCATCTTGTTGGTAACTTTCAAATTATTAGCATTTTATAACTTTCACTGATAGATAATTAAATATATTATTATTATACATAAAAGATATGTAAATTGACAAACGTAAAACTCCACACATTACATGCGTAGCCTATATATTTTTAATCCAAAACGTATTAAATGGTATGCTGATATATACTTGTAATTCTTGGGGATGTACATGTGATTATGATATTAATCATTCTCAAATCACAACAACAATGATTCCATGTCTTTTACGTGGAATAGCTTACCTTAAATAATGGGATGTTTTTATAGTGATCATGACCCTTCGTTAACTAAAATAATTATATTTTATACAACAATTAACAAACTCTTCAATTCTTACATTATTGCTGATAACTATACATTAAGCATCTCTACTACATTCCATTTAAAATACAAGGCAAAACTCATAAAATGACTAAACATTATTAATTGTTAAGCTTTGAAAATTAAACTATTTAACAAATAACACAAGAGTTTGGATTTTCTTCCACACTGTGGTTGCTTACAGGATGATAGTGGACATAATAGGGAGGTGTGTAAAAGCCCGTTACAAACTCACCAACTTGGGCCTGGAATTTGGGCTCTTGTTTCTTGGGCTGATCTTTCTTCTTATTGTCCTCTTGGTTCTTGGGCTCATCTTTTTTCTTCTCGGGCTCTTTTGCAGGCCCAACTGAGACAATTTCTGTATGATACACTTTTCTGAGTTTCCTCACTAATGCCACCGGATCTATGTCGCCTGTTAGTGTCAATTTTTTCTCTTTCATGTCCATTGAAATTGAATCAAGCCCTACAAATTCAGTAATAGTTTGTCAACATACACTTTTCACCATTCATTTAATTAGATTATTCGGATCAAGTCCATTTAATTATATTTGGATTATAAGTCATTCAGATTGAGTCTAGTCAAATTAAGACACTTATTACTGTTACGAATGTGATATTAATTATAAAAATTAGAATTGAGGAAATAAATTAACTATTCATACCAGAAACAGAAGAGGCCATCTTCATTGCCTTTTGCTTGCACTTCTCGTCATGAACATCCAATTTCAACACCACTTTCTAAGAAAAAAAAAAAGAAAAAAAACAGCCTTAAAATGGCATACTTGCATATAGCAAAAATTGCACTAGTAATTAAGTTAAAAAACAACAATTAAAAGGTACATTAATTATTATATTGAGATTTATGAAAGGGAAATCAAAATAATGTGTTCATCATTCAATCATCACAATTCACAAAGTACTATTACCTACATTATTAATAGTCATGTTAATAGCGTAACTAGATACTATAACATGAATCTAACGATTAAATCGGGATAGAGGAAGTAATCGAGTAACAATAATACATAATACATGATGAATTGACGATGAATCGCCAAAAAAGGAAAGAAATTAAAAAAAAAAAAAAAAAAAGGAAAGGCATTTTACTTTTTACATACCTTCATTATTCTGGATTTTATAAGGAGAGTAATCCGAGATCTTCGTTGAAGTGTTGTTCAATTTGATCCTATATTAAGAGAGAAAGATGAAGACTTTGAGAAGAGAAAGAGTTACTACTATATGTGATAAATAAAAGATGGAAGTGTATTTATATTGAGATATACTCGTAGACTCGTAGTCAACCAAATGAAGGAATTTAAAGCAATGGGCTCGAGTAGTGTACTCGTACTATGCACCGTCAACACCAATAAAGTGATAACCCTTTTTCCGTGTGAATTGGAGTTTGGATGTTGTTCTTCCTTTACTTGCCTTCTTTGGGAAGTTTTGTTGGCTTCTTTCACAACTTTAAGGTCATGTTATTTTGAGTTTTTAGGCAGATGGGAGCAGATTTCAGCAAAGCAGAACATGTATCAGCAGAGCAGATTGAGTCAGCCAAGCATAGCAGTTCTAAAGGACATAGCCTAGTATTTTTTTTTTTATTTTTTTTTTTAATTTTTTTTTTGAAGATGAGGAGATTTTTAGATTTTACTCGTATTGGGTTATTCTTGAGAACTTGAGATAAGGGATCTTTAGACTCACGTACCTTTCTTAAAAAAATATGTACTAGTAGATGCAATATACAACTTGTATAGGATCATGGTACAAACATTTGACCGCATCGTTTCAATTTGGTTGTATTGTGAAGGATGATTTTCAATTGAATGGAGTGAAATCGTCCAACTTAATTAGGGGTGTTTTACAAGTTGTGTGTGATCTTGTCTGAAGCAAATAGTGTAACCTCATATTATCTGTGTTGGACTGTACTTTTGTGATTCACTAAAAATTACTCACCCCTTTGTGTATTTACTCATATTTATTACTTGTATAGTCTTGTATCGAGTAGTGTACGGTTACAACGAACTTTTGTATCGTGGCAACTGCAAGTCTGCAATCAACACATCATTTTTGTTCCCGAAACATTGTGACAACTTCGGCGATAGTGAGTAAGTGACCAATACCATACTTTCAAAACCGGAATATATCCGAGTTTATGCTAGGCTGTTGATAGAATTATAAATCTTAATCAACATTTTTACCTCACAAAATAAGTTTGCATCAATCAAAAACATTTTCAATTATTTTTTTCCCCAGTTGAATAATTTTAATCGAATTTTCACTTGTTGTGTGCTGTACTGCCGGTAGTTGCGCTCAAAATTTGTCCAGTTATGCTGGTAAGATCATGTATCACAATTATCATTCATTTACTCACTACTCAATACTCATGTGCTAAGCTTACCCTATATACAATTAAGCCTACCACGACTTTTCTGGTCGATGTTTGATCTAGTTTTAATTATTTATTTTGTAAATTTCCCAAGTTTTGGAACTTCCCCAAGAGTAATTTGTAATTTTAACCACTAATTAATGCGTGAAATACTTGGTACGGAGTAGATGTAAATAAGATTATGAAAACTAAGGAATTACGGAGTACTTCGTAAATACTAAGAATTGAACAGGCGTTGATTTTCACTAGTGTTTTGGCATAGGCAATGTTGTGAGCTAAAAATTTTCATTGCTAGAACTCGTAGCCTTATGTCATTCGTTGTAGCTTGAGTATATGCACTACGACTCTACGAGTAATGTAACAAAACTATTTAAATTGAGTTCAGCTTCTTAGAAGACTACACTTTTCTCATGGGTTAATTCTTAATACGTGGACAATAATTGTGGCATTGTGTCCTCGTCACCTCGTGTTTAATGCAAGTGTGTGAATATTATGTATTGCATTGATAAAAGCAGACAGGTTACAACAATTATCAATTGGTTTTAAGATGAAACCTCATTTTGAGCTTTATTAGTGAGTCTTTGAAAGGAGAGATCAACTTCTCTTCGATGGCATGCCTACTATCGACCACATCACCCACATGTGCATAAGTGTGTATTACTCCCTCCCTCCCATAATACTTGGGACGTTGGGTGGACATGTAGTTTAAGAAAACTACAAATGGGTCCACTTAAAACATTTGTTTATTGTATAAAAGATTCTCTTTTGTATTTCTATATTGCAAGATTACAAAAAGTGGGATGGGAGTGGGGTAGGTGAGGAGAGAGAAATGTGGGAAAATATTTTTTTTATTAGTGATGCCATTCTATATTTAGTAATGTGTCAAGTATTATGAGACGGATAAAAATAAAAACTGTGTCAAATATTATAGGACGGAAGGAGTATAAACTTACACATCCTAAGAAATGGTTACAGGAACTCCCATAATATATTAGCAGTATCAATAATTCAATATCATTCCCACGCATGGAGTCATGGATTTGGGATTGTTTCTGGGTTTATTTTTCCCTTGTAGGCTCAAGGATAAAGATTGGGCTCGAGGAGAAAGGTATCCTTTAGATCAAGTTGGGCTCAAAAAAAAAGTAAGTAAAAATTTTGTGGGCCCACAGTGGATCTACTATTCGGCCCATTAGACATCAATAAATCAGTGAGGTGAATATATTGTAACTGTGGAAGGAGTAGTTGCTCAATGCACATCATACTCTCTTCGTCCCTAAATATAATTCTCGTATTCGTTTTAAGGCGTTATGCAAAAACACATTGCTATATAACTATTTTACTTTGAATTTTAACACTAATTACGAAGCTCATTTTGATCATTTTTTAATTATTATAGAAAATAAATATAAGTGCTAAAGATTTTTGGATTTTTTACATGAATTAATATAATATTTTTATAATTTATATACTTAAAAATAATTAAATGTACGGAATATATATTAATGGTCAGAGTCGTGCGTTGTCAAACAACATGCAAACTAAAATGAAACAGCTAAACAATAAAGATAAATATGCATGGTAGGATTGTAGGAATACTACGTAATAGACTAGTAGAGCAGTAGTACTGTAGTAGTAGTAGTAATAATAATTGGTAAGAAGAAGAACGGGCAAAGAAACTTAGCTGCCTACAATGGTGGAATTAGGTAATACAACTTTACAAATACTAAATTTTCTATGAAGAGGAAAAAGAAAATCTATTGATAACTTGTAGTCTTTACTATGTAGGGGAAGATAATGGAACCTCAACCCAAAAAACCTTAAAATTCCATAGAAGAAAAAAAAAAAAAAAATTGAGATTTTAATTGGAAAACTAAAAGACCTCACAACAATACACAACTATAAAGATGGAGTTGATGAGGATTAAACTCTCGCTGTTGGAGGAGGTATATCCATCATACAAATCGTTTGAGCTAATAAGAATTAGTAATAATTATGCACATATTTCCTTTATTTTTTTTTTAATATTTAACATTACGTTGATTATACACTCAAGTATACTTGAAGGAATTTATTGAAGATGATGTGTACACAACACTTACCCTAACTTGTGTGATGTATCACATCTATATCCGTACAAAACGAACATACGACATTAAATGCTGATTACGCTCCACTTGATTAATTGTATAAACGCATAAAATATTAGTAGAATTGATGTCCACCATACATGATAAAAGAGGATAAGATATCATGTGAAAAGTGTAGGCAATTAGGCAAACTAATGTGAAGTAGACCTTACTCAATAACTCATCTTTCAATCAATGTTTAAGTGGCTTCTAATTGTATCGAGCTCAAAAAGTAGCCAAACACAAGCATACGATGGACAATGCTCCACCTTCAAGAGACCACCTAGGAAGAGAGGATATCAAAGCATAAGATATTTTTCACCCATATGTGTCACAATCTTATTAGTCAATTTTTTGCCATAAAGTATTCTCCTACCAAAAAAATTCCTAAAATTTTGTCATCTCCCAACCTTAGGCTAATATGAAATGACACATTAGATATTACTTAACAAAAAAATTAACAACAGTTTCACATTATTTTATACTAATCGATATCGTGTCGACTTTGCATTGGCTAATTAAGTAATTATACTCCCACTTAAAAACTCAAGTCATAACACCATATAAAATCATAAATAAGTATTTTTTTTAAAAAATAAAATAAATTATAAATAAGTATCCTACACTACTTTTTCAGCTGCTCATCATTTTTATTTTCTTTCAACCCTAAAAAAACACAAAAAAAAAAAAAAAAGACTTCTATCATCTTCTTCTGTTATCTTCTTGCAAATTTTCTCTCTCCTTCCCTTTAATGGTGTCGATGAACCCTAGTTCGGCGGAAGAATTCTACTTGGACGCTAATGGCGTCGCTTTGCCAGGATTGAATCCGTTCTCGGCGCCGCCACCGGAGGAATCTCCGGCGTCGGCGGCTACTGCGACGGTGTCTTCTCCGACGGACGATTCGAGTAGTAAGAAGATTAGGAAGCCGTATACGATTACGAAGTCTCGAGAGAGTTGGACTGAACCTGAGCATGATAAATTTCTTGAAGCTCTTCAGCTGTATGTTGAATTTCATGCTTTTTTGTTTACTTTTTTTTGGTAATTTTAAAATTGATTGTTATTTTTTAGGGTTTGTTAGTGATAATTACTTTATTAGTTGTTGATTATGTTGAATTGACTTAGATTGTGCTAGGAAACTCAGGAATTAGAATTAAGCCTTTTGAGTCAATTTTCTGCTATTTTTTCCAGAATTATGAGGAATTTGTGAAATTTCTGTTTAATTATTGTATGATAGTAATGATTAATGTTATTGCGCAAATTTTACTATTTGAGGAATCTCTGGTTGGATGTTTGCTTGGTTTCCCGCTCTAATTTGTGCATCTTGGGGGGGGGGGGGGCGGTGCTCTTGATTCTGGGTGGTGAGTTATCTGATCGATTAGAGTTTATTTTTCGCTTTGAGAATTCGTGAAGATGCGATTCTAACTGGGCAATCAATATTGGGGTTACTTATAAAAACATGTTTCCAGATTGATTGTGTTGGATTTGAGTGTGCACCATACTACCATTGATTGTGTTGGATTTGAGTGTGTACCATACTACCATTGATCAAGATATATAGAGTTTTACTAGGCTCGTAACCTAGTACGATAAGGATACAAAAATATATACAAATATTATCCTAATCTGCGACAAATATTATCATAACTATAATATCTATCACACCCTCGCAGTTATAGCGGGAGGAGGTCGTACGCTAAGACTGGATTTAAAATCCAAAAATAAGTCTCGTGGTAGGCCTTTTGTGAAAATGTCCGCAAACTGATATTTAGAAGGAACATGTAGAACCCATACTTGCCCCAAAACAACCTTTTCTCAAACAAAATGAATATACATCTCCACATGCTTGGTGCGTTGGTGTTATACCAGGTTGCGAGAGTGAGGTATATGCACTGACATTATCACAATAAACAATAGTAGCCCGTCGAAAAGGACAACGTAACTGAAGTAAAAGATTACAAAGCCAACACGCCTCAGAGACAACATTTGCGACGCCTCTGCTTCTGCGCTCGATTTAGATAATGTATGTTTACGCTAAGATGACCAAGAAACGAGGTTGTCCCCAAGAAAGCAACAATAACCCGTATCGGGACAACCTCCACGGTCAGCGTCCGTGTAAGTAATCAAATGATTAACGATGAGAAACAAACGGATATAAATGTAAACCAATATAACGCTGAATGCGTTTCATTGCATCATAATGAGATTCCCGGGGATCATGCATAAATAGACACACCTTTTGTACCGCATAGGCAATATCTGGCCGGTGAAAGTGAGATACTGAAGAGCACTTGATAAACTGCGATACAATGCAGGATCCCGAAAAGGTAGTCCTACATCTACACTAAGTTTGGACTTAGTGTCAACTGGAGTAGCTATAGGTTTACAAGAGCCCGTACATGCACGCTCTAAAATCTCCTCTGCAGACTTTTGCTGAGAAAGTAGCAAATAAGGAGTACGAGTTACCGCAATCCCTAAAAAATAACTTAGAGGGCCCAAATCAGACATAGAAAACTCAGTTTGCAACTGAGATATGATCCCCTCACGCAACCTGTCAGGAGAGGTAGCTAATATAAAATCATCAACATAAAGGAACAAATATGCCATGTCATCACCCTGTTGAAATGTTAAAAGGAGTTGTCACTCTTAGCAATGACAAAGCCCATTCTAATCAAGAAATTCGCAAAGCGCTGGTACCAAGCTCGAGGAGCTTGCTTTAACCCATATAAAGCCTTGCGAAGCCAACATACATAGGTGGGTGTTCTCCGATCAACAAAGCCCATAGGTTGATGCATGTAAACAGTTCCCTTCAAGTCACCATGTAAAAAGGCATTTTTGACATTTAGTTGACGAATCAACCACTTTTTAGCCAAAGCTAGACTAGAACAGTACGAATAGTGACCGATTTAACTACAAAGTTTCATCACAATCCACACCAACTTCGCGCGACCTGTCATTACATACAAGACGAGCTTTGTGTCTTTCAAGGTCACCATTAGACTTGTATTTGAGTTTAAATAGCCACATACAATTAACAATATTCACCCCCTAAGGCTTAGGTACCAAATCTCATGTCCTTGTTTTAATCAAAGCACTAAATTCATCATTCATCACCGCATTCCAATTAGTTTATATGATTTTGGAAAGGGTGATTTATGAAGAGGTGGACCCGAGGATATAAGTGTGAGACATACTTCGGCTTATAGGTTCCCCGTTGGCTACGGGTGACTCGGGGTGAGGGAGGTGGCAGTCTAGTAGGCTGAATTGAGGGGATGCCACGCTGTGGTGGAGGGGAGTATGGTGCTGGCGGGCTGGACGAAGGGGTGGGGGGTAGTAGGCTTTGCGTGCTGGTTGTGGCTGGGGTGTGTGTGCCGCGAGGGGGATGCCACGCTGTGGTGGAGGGGAGTATGGTGCTGGCGGGCTGGACGAAGGGGTGGGGGGTAGTAGGCTTTGCGTGCTGGTTGTGGCTGGGGTGTGTGTGCCGCGAGGGGGTTGCGGTGTATACTGTCTAGCCATTGGGGATTGGGGAGAGTGAAGCACAGGGATTAGGCATGTGTTTTGGGCCGAATGAGATGAGGTATGGGATTGGGTTTGTGATGTGGGCTGAGTGTAGCGCATAAGATAGTGGGTTAGAAGTGGTGAGTTATTGTCAGTCCCTAAAAAGTTGTAATCCTTTAATTGAAAATTTGCCAAGTTTTTATATGGGAAAGTTACTCATCAAAGGTTACATGACATCACAAAATATTTTGTTTGAGGAAAGATCAAGACACCTATACCCACGGTGATTTGGCGGATAACCTAAGAAGACACATGGAGAAGAACGAGGAGCTAGTTTATGTGGAGCGGTAGAAGACAAGTTAGGGAAACATAGACATCCAAACACCCTTAAATGGTTATATGATGGTTGCTTTCGAAATAAAGCATGGGTAGGGGTAATGTTCTCGAGAGCTTTTGTAGGTAAAATATTTAGAAGATATGTTGCGGTCTCAAGAGCATAGTGCCAAAAATTGGGTGGTAGGGAGGCATGGAAAAGAAGGGTGCGTTCGACATTATTTATGGTGCGGATCATGCGCTCCGCCTTTCCATTTTGTGAGGATGTGTGCGGGCAAGAGAACCTAAAAACCATTCCAATATCTAAGTATTGCTTTTTGTAAGGGTCATTATCAAATTCATGGCCATGATCACTTTGAAAGGCCTTAATGGGTCTTTCAATTTGAGTTTGCACATACTTGGAGAAGTTAACTAAAGTAGAAAAGGCTTGAGATTTATATGCAAGAGGGATGGTCCACACGAAGTGAGTAAAATCATCAATAAGAACTAAACAATATTTATGACCATTGGAACTCCAAATAGGAGATGTCCATCAATCCGCATGAATAATATCACAAGCACAATAAGTATGAGTAGTAGAAGCATAAAATGGTTGTCTAACATGTTTCCCTAATCGACAAGAATTACAAAAAGTGGAGTCAAACTCCTTATTGTAAGAAAT
The DNA here is from genome assembly GCF_001683475.1 of Chenopodium quinoa. NCBI lineage: Eukaryota > Viridiplantae > Streptophyta > Magnoliopsida > Caryophyllales > Amaranthaceae > Chenopodium > Chenopodium quinoa. Next base: position 2,083,666 of record NW_018744167.1, read on the forward strand.
AAAATTATTGCTCCTAAGAAAACCTAAGGAACTAGCTGCGAGGTGTCCCAAGCGACTATGCCAAGTGGTTGGAGAAGTGACCATGAGTGTTGACGCAAGACATGATGATGGTGTAGGGGTGGTGACTGGGTAAAGGTCTCCTGAACTATTGCATCTCGTTATTATCCTCCCCGTTCGTAGGTCCTTCATAGAAAAGCCATATGGGTCAAGTTCAATAGAAACTGAGTTGTCCGAAGTAAATTTACGAACTAAAATTAAGTTTTTAATGGTTCGAGGGGCTAAAAGAACATCACGAAGGGCCAATTTGTTATTAGGAGAAAGGTGTGACCATAACCCATTATTGGAATGCGATGTCCGTTACCAACTAAAATATTATTATTAGTGCTTAAATTGAACAAGGGCATGAGAATACCTAAATTATGTGTCATATGAGATGTTGCACTCGGCCACGTACCATCCGTTGTCTGTATTTGTCAAACTCATGGTTTAGAACGCCGATCCAAGCTCGGTTGGAGTGTACAATTGACCATATTGGGCCTGTTGAGGCGGGCCGGGGGACGGACTGACCACTTGGTGCAGGTTGCCACATGGGATGCCCAATTGGCCTGTTGTAGTGGGATATGGGCAGGGAGCATAGGCCCAGTTCTCGGGCCAATATTGGGCCGGCCATGGTGAGCCTTGATAAGATGGCCAAAAGTTTTGGGGAGCCCGGTGAGATTGTTGTTGTGGTTGATTCTGCTGTTGCCGGTAATTAGGGGGCTTATTGCCGTTGCTATTCCCACGACCCCGACCTTGACCTTTACCTTTTCCTCCGCCGCTTTTAACACCACCTTTACGACCCCCACGCCCACCGCCGCCTCTGAGTTACGGCTGGATTGAGATGAAGGTTGCGATTGGAAGGGTCCGAATCTTGTTGTGTGACGAAGGATGCCTGCTGCGATTGACCTTGGTCATTGGCTCGGCGTGATTCTTCTAGAAGAAGACGAGACCAGGCAGTTTTAAAGGAGGGTAATGGGTCGGTTTGCTGAATCATTGTCGCCACCGTATCAAAATCGGTGTTTGTGAAACCAAACACAAGACGAATCACCATCTTTTGCTCCGAGACGGGTTCATCAATGTTTGCTAATTGATCGGATAAGGGTTTAAGCTGTTGACAATATGTGGTGATGTTAATGAAATTACTAAGGTGAAGCATATTGAATTGATTTTCAAGATACATGGCCCTAGTGTTCTTGTTATCTTGAAAGATTTCTTTGATACGATCCCAAGTTTCTTGAGCGGTCGACTTTGGAGTCAAAATAGTTTGGAGATGGTCGGTTGAGATTATGCCTTATATCCACTGCTTTACGATTGCATCAAGGCCCTTCCACAAAGCGTTTGAAACCTGTGCCGGATGAGTAGCAGTAGAATCAATGTGATCTAACATATTGTAAGCACAAGCATGATTCTCAAAGAGCTCCACCCAATTGGTGTATTGAACTTTCTGATAACCAAGAACAAGGGGAATCACGTTTTTAATGTTGTTGACGATCCGGGTGAAAATCTGACGACGGTGGGGGCGGTGGTGGAGGTGAGGGATTCTCGTCGTCTTTGGCCATGATAAAACGTCAATAGAGTGCACTAGTGGTGCGGAAAGGTAGTGCATGGGTAGATGCAAAAAGAAGAAAAATAAAAATTTGTGCAAGCAAAACCTAGGCTGTGATACCATGTTGGATTTCGGGAAACTCCTCAATCAGTGTGTGTACCATTGATCAATATATATAGAGTTTTACAAGACTCGTAACCTAGTACGATAAGGATACAAAAATATATACAAATATTATCCTAATCTGCGACAAATATTATCATAACTATAATATCTATCAATTGGTAAGGGTGTTAGGTTATGCTTTAATAATGGTTTAATGTGCATTTTTGTGATATGGTCAATTAGTTACACAAGTAGGTTAATTAGTTGTTTTTGTTGGGAAAGGCAGTCTTTTTTGTCTTTATGCTATGAAGATGAAGCTAGCATGGTCAATTAGGAAACTTTCACGTTTCTGATTATATTGGCCCTCTTCATATCCGCTAAATAGGAGAGGTACCTACTCACCTGGGAAAAATGGCAGATGGAAAATTGTTTTTTTTTTTTTTTTTGGGGCTGATTATGCCCCAAAACACTTTCCAGTCCCCATTTGGTTTCCCAGTTGTCATTTTGCTTTGTGCTTGTTTGATGAGTGACCGTGATCCATTAAAGCTGCTTCATGGAGCAGTCTTGCAACACAAAAAATGATATATATTTAACTCCTTTCACTGGTTTTCTTGTTTGCCTGTCTTGCTTCTATATTTTCCTTTTAGGATTTTGATATATGACTTGCATAGAGCTCAAATTGTCTGATGATGGATACAGAGGGGAGGAGCTTGAGCTTTATACTTTAAGGGCTTTTTGGTTGAGGGTAATTGAGAATAGAAAAGCGAATTATGAACCTAAAATCTCTTTTTAAGTGTTTGGTGGACATTTTCATATATTCCCCTTTCCTTACTTCTCAATATATTTCTTCCCTAACCCCTCTTCATGTTTCCCCACACCCCCATGGGATTTGAATTCTTCAAGTTAGGCATTTTGTGATCTCAACCCTTTCACCATCTTTCATCTAACACCATTAGCCTTAAAATAAGTGCCATCGACAACCTTAACCTATTCACATCACCCATTACATGACCACCGCCCACCGGAAACACTTCAACATCACATCATTGCCACTAAGCCTCTTTCCCAATGCCACTACTTTTCCAAACCACTGTGAATTGTCGGCGCTATTATCAACATACCTACCACCGTGGTCACTTTGCCAAGTAGTGTTTTCGCCAAATTATAAATCCAAAGGTCTCGAGTGTTACACGACACTTCAAATTCTCTACTCTATTATGCTTGAATTTGCCCAAAAAGTAGAGTTGAAAGTCAACCATAAGAAGGCTACTTTGTGGTCTCATTGGTAGTTTTTGCGGAGAGTGGGAGGGAAGATGGTGGTGATGAAGCGTGGGTCATGGATATTGGAGGTTAGTGATAGCTTGGTGATGTTGGGTTTGTGGTAGTGCTAAGATGTCTGTGGTGGAAAAGGGACTATTAAGATACGTTGGGCTTGATGGGTGCTGGTTGTGGTTACTTTTCCTTTTTATTCTTTTTTTCCGCAAGCACTTGAAAATGGAATTCAAGCTCTTTCCCCTCTCCACCCAGACAAGATGGATGATTAAAGGAGTTTTATACTATTCCTTTCGTTTCTCTTTGTTATTTCCTTTCCTCATCTTCAAATCAAACTGCCCCTTATTGTTATTAAATTGTGATGTAAGGAGGGTCTGGCAAACGGAAAGACCAGGAAAGTGAGAAGACTGAGAACTTGGTGTGGCTGCTCATATATCAATTAATGAAGGAGGTGTATGTATCCTTGAGGCGTGTCATAGTAGAAGATATGAACAGTTTATAAGCTTGAAAAGCAGCATACTGAGCATTGCATTTCCCTCATATTTTTCTACTTAGAAGTAAAGTGTCATAAAAATTACCGAACTGAGAGATGAACTGACGAGTAACAGGTAATTGGTAATTCTAACTTTGTAATGCCATGGAAAAGGAGTAGAAGATTACTAACTGTTGTATTTATTAAAAAGGATCTGTAAGACAATAATATAAATGAAGAGATTCAGTGTAAAAGTGGTCTTTGAGGGCTCTGAGATTGATGAGATCAACTACTTGTTGGACTTGTAGTGGGACTTTTGATCATAGATAAGTATTGGTCCACCACCTGGTTACCTTTAAAGAACAGAAATTTCTTTCTTTTTTCGGTTGTTAACCTGGTGTTAAGTTGAAAGCATTGAAATCTGTGGGTTTACATTTCAGCCCAAATATAGTGGGATGAAATTTTTTCCTGGAATTGTTATGGGATTCTGAAACTAGTGAAGCTGGGTGATAACCTTACAAACTACCATAAGTGGTATGACAGGCAGTTTGTTAATTTTTTCTTTCGGTGACCTTTTATATTAGCTATCTGCCCCAAGCCCCCGAATAACATTACACTTATACTTTTTAGCTAAGCTTAAATTTCTATAATATGCGATTCTTCCATATTCACTAAAATCTCTGTTTGATGTATTAAAGTAGGTGTACTAATTCTTTTTCCTTTACTTTCTGTAGTTTTGACCGTGATTGGAAAAAGATTGAAGCTTTTATTGGGTCAAAAACTGTTATTCAGGTAAATTTATTGCAACTCTTCTGGATAATTGAAGCAATAAACGTTTTTCCCAGCAGTGATAAACGTTCATGCTGTATAACAAAAAGCTTTTGCGAAATTCATACTTCGTGTGTATGATTTGCCTTCTTCCAGTTTCTGTGTTAGGTACCTTAGAAGCTAATGGCTACTGTTTAACGCCAAACCTGTTGTCCTTTTCATGAAACACTAGTTTTTTTAAAACGGTGTCTTAGTTTTATCTAACTATGAGAATTCCATATGAGCAAGGACAATAATGATTTAAGCTTCTGCAGATACGCAGTCATGCTCAGAAGTATTTTCTGAAGGTTCAAAAGAGTGGTAGCAATGAGCATCTACCGCCTCCTAGGCCAAAACGAAAAGCTGCGCATCCATATCCACAGAAAGCTCCTAAAATAGGTTAGCATCTGTCACTTCTGAAATTCTGACAGGCAATATGGAACACCCCCCCCCCCACCCCCTGCAGCTATGTGTTTTTGAGCATCTTCCCATGTATTTCTCAAAACAACCTTTCTTTTCTGGTTCCCTTACTGGGGAGGATTTTCATGATGGAATTGCCTGGTTGATCCCTAATTTTGCATTTTGTTATCTTTGTTGCACATTTTGTTTGAAAACACTGTGTGAGCCAGCTCTTGTCTTAATCTTTGTAACAGGTCCATCAGTTTCTCAACCAACAGGTTCTTTGCAATCATCTTCTCTTTTGCTTGAACCTGGGCTTCAAAGGCCAGATTCTACTACAATACCCCAATATCCTAATAACACCACAGCTGTCTCTTCATGGGTCAATAATTCTCAGTCTAATGTGGCAAAAGGTTTCTTTCCTCTTTTTTTTTTTTTTTTTTTTTTTTTTTTTTTTTTGATATTTTACAGATCTACAAGCTGACTTTTCTGCTTTTAGTTCTTAACCTGTTTGAGTTTTGTTTGATCAGGTGAATTAAAACCCCCAGTGCCACCAATTGCAAATAACTGTTCAAGCAGTACTGAGAGCACAGCAATGGCACGCAATACCGGTGGACTGAATGAAGCAGTAAAGCATGCTCCACCATTAAGAGGTGGTTGATAAATTCTCTACTTTTTTTTTGTTTAAGAAACTGAAATTTAGTTCATAGAAAATTTCTAACTATGTCTGATTAGTTTCATCATCATCCGTATAAGTATGTGTATATTTATACCATGCATGAACCATGAGCCAAAGGAATAGCTATGTTTGGTTGTTCATGGTCCCTTGATGCAACGTTCTTCCTCTTTGTGGGTTTTAGCCGGTGGGGCTGATGCAATCACTGTCTTAAATGCAGTTGTTGTAGGGGATATGGTGCTTTAACTTATGAATTGTATACAACAAGGAATGCATGATTTTAACCCTGCTGCTATGTAATGGAATTTTGAATGTATGGCTTTATTCTTTTAATAGGACAAGCTATAGTGTCATTCATGTGTTCCATATAGATACATAACGATATTTTGTTTACTGTTTCTATTTGTGCTAGTCTGTATTATTTGGAAAAAGGTGAGTGATCTACTTACTATAAAGTCATGCCTATATCTGTTGTGAGTTAATTTTGAAAGGCTCTTCAGAGTAGTTCTGTTCTGTTTGATTTTGTTTTGTTGTTGCAAAATGATATATGGTGTTTTTTTTTTACTATGTCCTTGGCTGTTTCCTATATGCTCATTATACTTGTTCTAAGTCTGTGTTGCATTTTCTGCAGTTCTGCCTGACTTTGCTCAAGTATACGGCTTTATTGGCAGTGTCTTTGACCCAGAAGTTAGTGGTCATATGCAGAGGCTTAAGAAGATGGATCCAATTGATGTTGAAACGGTGTGTTCTCATTCAGTTATCTGTCATTGACATGTTGTTGATATGCTTTTTTCTTCTCCTTATTCACTGTAGTTAATTTTATTAACCTTTTGCTTGGTCTTTTCCAAATAATGAGTTGATTAGGTTTATCATTTTCACCCCCCCCCCCAAAAAAAAGAAAAAAAAAAAAAACACTACTTCCCCGGTCAAATCAACTTCATTTAGCTCGTAGATATTAGGATTGGGTCTATGCCTCATCGTCAAGGTATATATAACATTCCTAGTATCTATATGGACTATATCCAAAAGTCATTGATAAGCTGGGTCATCATCTAATCTCTAGACATGGCATAACCCCATCCAAACCTTAAATCAGCTATGTTTCACCCCTATTATAGGCTATGCATTGAGTACTTATGCATCTTTCCAAGGAGGTGCATGCTCCATTTGTAATGATAAGGCATGGTTGAGGCATGGGCACATGTAACATAGAGGCCCGTACCACTGTATTAGTAGACCAAGAATTTGACAAAAACCTCATTCACAGACTAAGATGTATCAAAGATTAAGGTAAGGCCAAGCAAAAGGCTCAGGGAAAGGACTGGGCCAAAGCTAGGATTACCAAGTTCACCTATCGTGCCATCCCTTTTCTTAGTGTGATCTATATCACCCTTTCACATTTGTGGCTTGCTTGAATATTTTATCTGCTACTCTGAAAGTGTAATTTAAAGCTGAAAATTTGCAAGCATGAAATGTCAGTTTTTTGGGCCCTGTTTCTGGTACATTTTTCCATTTTAGATGTCAAAATAATTATAGAAACATTCAGATTAAGCAGAAGACTTTTTATTCTGTATTTATAAAAAGAGGATTGTTTATACAGGGTATAGTAATTTGCTAGCTGGAATTTTTGCCTCAAGGTTATAGATCATACTAGATTTTAGATTGATTTCTTCTAAGTTCTTACAGGAGCCATTACACTATGTTTGGATAGAGAGAAATAGAAGGAAAGGAAGAGAAGAGAAAAGGAGAGATGCATCATCCTTTGTTTGGATATCTAATGTAAGGAGGGAAGAGGAGGGAATTGGAATGATCCATTTTCCTTCCCCTTTTTATAAACCAACTCCCTTCATTGTTGGAGAGATTTGGAAGGAGATTTGAGATTCACCATCTCCCTCCCTTCACCTCCTTCTCCCTTCCCTCTTTTTCCTTCCCCTCCCTTTCCCTTCACTATTGTTATCCAAACATAGTGTTTTTGAATCTGATGTAAGATCTTTTCAGAAATTAGAAGCAAGTCCTGCATATTTAATCTGAACCATAAATGAAAATCACTCTGTAATTCACTATTTTTTTGAAGTTACAAACACTCGTGAGATATCTGGTGTACTGACACAAAAAATTGATGAATATTGGAGTATTAATGTTCAAATTCTAATGTCTTTTAATTCATAAATGTCGCTAGATCTAAATTTAATTTCATTGGGATTTAAGTTTTCTACTTGAGTCAACATGTCTATTGGCCACCATGACTGTAGGTGATGCTTAATTCCAGGTTTTCTTGAGTTTGTTGAAGGTTATACTGAACACATATGAGTCTATGAGACCTTTCACTGGGCAAAAAAGAATTTTGTTGTGACTTGGAGCGTTAGTTGTATTGGGATTTGGGATGGCAAAATATATTAAAAGACAGTAGAAGCAATTGATAGTTTCAAGTCCCTATTAAATCATCTTTGAGCCTTGAGGCCCATGGAACTTCACTGTAATTTGGGAGAGTTTTTTGAACATTAAGCAGCCTCTGGGTCCCCATTAGGCATCAAGACCATAGATGATGCTGGAGCAGACATCAATATGCAAAGCCTATTTTATAAACCATATCTCACATCCTTTAGAAGTAATTTTTAAGTTCTGACAGGAAATCCTTGTGCAAGCTCACTGGGAACCTCCTCAACTTCAAGTCGATACTCATAGAAACTCTATAATTATCTCTTTTTTTTTTCTTTTTTTTTTCTCTGTTTTTTTACCCTTGTTCAATTTCTTTGAAATCTAACTCGTGCTTGATAGCATCTAGCATGTAAAGATGTGCGTGTCATACATTTGCTTTCACAGTTCTCATTGGGAAAATAATTGTATTTTCATAGTATCTTTCTAGTTTCTTGTCTTGATTTAGAGAATGTGGTATGTTGGACTTTTGGTATTGTGGCTTAACTTTATTTGTTTGAACTTGTCCAGGTATTATTGTTGATGAGGAATCTCTCAATCAATTTGAGGAGTCCTGATTTTGAGGATCATGTAAGTAAAAAAAATTGTGTTACAATTGAATTTCTTTGCCTAAATCACCGTTGTTGCTTTCTCTCCCTGTCTTTTGGATTGTTCTTCTTTCTGTCCCATATATGTTGCAAAACATCTGCCTTAGATTTCATATGTGGTTATGGTGTTTTATTTGTTTGTATCTGACCTAAAAACCAGCATATCATGTTCTTTCCCCAGGAAATTTATTAAGAAATACAAACCTCCTTTGACTTGGTAATTGGCCTGCCCTGAGTGAGAGTGTTAAGAGCAGTGGAAGACATCATCCTGGAACCTCAAAGCATCATTCTGGAACTTCTTTCATGCTAATCAAAACCCTTGGGATTGAGTAGGCTAGAATATAGTGGGAAGTGCAATAGGAGTTCACGAATGTTTCCACGTGTGTAAACCAAGTGGTCAAGTGGTGCAGAATGAATTTTCCTTGGAACAGAGAAGTGAGGGAACACACTCACAAGTGAGGGAAAAGAAAGCCTCTATGGGTTGAGCATGAGAACTTTTATCTTGCAGTCCTTCCTTACTGGCCTAACTCTTTTATCTGAAGCAACATGTGACTGAAACTGTATTGTTATACTGTTATACTCTTGCTGATCTAATATGAGTGCAATCGAAGATTTATTCCAGTGTTATTGCATCATGTCTAATGTCAGTGCTTTTTTAGGCTTCTTTGGGCTTAATTATTCTGGCTTTATGAACCGATACCAACTGTCTTATTTCCCTTCTCTACGAGTAAACTGCAGACTGGGATTACTGATGTTACAATGCACCAAGCCTTGTATTCCTGTATTTATATGGGTTCCTGTAAATGTTCTTTGATTTATAACAAAAAACATTCTTTTTGTTAGTTTAGTCCGACCAACTCTTATTTATTTTAAGGATTCTATTGGTTGTGGTATATCCGTATATGTATATTTGATTACTGGTATTTTTGGTATCATAAATGTTTATTTTTTTTTCCTTCTGTTTGTTGACAGAGAAGACTGCTCTCATCCTACGACATTGAATCTGACAAGGGCATTCCTGGTGGCATGAGAGATGTCGTATGTGGCAAGTGATGAGACAAGTATAGTGCTGCGGTGCTGCCATGTCCTACGCAAAAAGGGCAGAACCATGAACGACCACTTTCCCTGACCTTTTTCAGTTGATAATTGGATGTAGGATTAGCCTAGTTTTCTCAGTTTTTCTTCAGTATCCTTTCGTGTATATAGGAGAAATTCGTAGAAGTAGCTGAAATGTCGTTCTACTGGTTGTAAAGCTCTCAGTTTGCTATTGATGGTTTTCATGTATAGGAGGGAGGCTCTGTATATTTGAGGGTTTTTGGGGTCTCAGACATAAAATTCTGTAACTTCTGTGCAGTAAGTTATCTTCTGCTTCTAGATAAACTTTAGTTAAATGTAAGTTGGCTTGTAAATTTCAAAGGCTAATAAGATACCAGACAACTGATCTCCAGCATTGTACATGTTGATTGTCTTCGAGGTTGTAGTATCTTATTAACTACAGTATTAATTCATGCTAAATGTTTATAATTATGTTTATCAATGCCATAATTTTCTGTTGAATGAGGCAAATTCAAGGAGACAGGAATTTTATTTTGTAATTAAATTTCATTTTGGCTAATTTTATGTGTGTGTGTGTTTTTTTTCTTTTGGCCTGGGAGTAGTATTATTTCTATTGCAATGGGGTTGTTGATTTTCCCCAGAACTTATGACAAGACGATGTAAATTTACGTAAACCAGTAGGATGGATTTTGAACACCCTCTTATTTCGAAATACTATCATATACTTCGTGGTAAATTAAAAAAATAACATAAGAACTTCCTAACATATTATCATCATCAACTCTTATTCTCTTCCTCTTTCCACATCTCATCCCAATTCTGTTTGGCTTCTTCAAAACCAAGCAGGGAGCCTTTCTTCTCAGCATCCCAACTAGTTGATAAAGATCCATATGGAACACCAAGAACTGAGCTTCCAAAGAACACAAATGTTGTTAAAAATGATACCCAAATAGGCACATCCCACAACTGTTTTTCTTTCAATATGTCAAAGAGTTTTAGCAACAGCACCCCCATTACCATGGGCGCGCCCACTGAGGTCAAGATCCTTCTTACCATCCTATCGAAAACAACCGATGGGATTTTATCATCGTCATCTTCTTCTTCTTTGTCTTCTTGACTCAAGCCTTTTTTTGGTGCATTTGCCTTCTTCTGTATCGAGTCATTTGCACCCCCAAATCCTTTGGATTGAGCATGCAACTTCCAAGAGCTTGTGGAATGTGAATGATGGTTATTTATTGTTGTAGAGTAGAATGGTTGGCTTTTTTGATCCCATAAAGATGGTTTTGTAATGCAGACGGGTTGTTGATGAAAGGTAACCAAGGTGTTCATGCTTTCTTCTTGGTAAGCACTCTAAGTTTAGTGCTTACCATACAATGCAAGATAATGCAACATACTTGTATGTTTGGAATATTGTCAAGGTTTATCCGAAAACAAATGGGTGGTGGTGACCTCATATGGTATGTATCAAGTCGAGCTTTTAAGATATTTTCAAAGAACCTTTTTGTCTCATTGTTCTATCATCCTTTATTCAAAATTTTAAGGAATCAATTATCAATCAACCAAACAAAATAAACCAAGACAAAATTCACAAAATGTGGCTTAAGTAATTACTACTTGTATTATTTGTGCTTGGCTTTTTATCTAAATTCTCCCCAGTGCAAATTAGATGGTGCACCTAGATAAATTAAATTCTTTATACCACTCACCCCTTCTTAAATTACTAATAAGGAACCAAGAATTAAAATTTATCCAAGATACAAACCCTTAAACAGAGGGTTATATACTTATAGTCTTATATAATTATATTGTACATAAACGTAATTACATTGATACAAACATACAATGATACAATAAAAGTAAGTATTATATTTTACAAAAAATATTATTATATTATTTTAAAACATTTTTATTTCGTTACCCCCTAGCAATTTCCCAAACTTTTATTGTTTGACTAAGGTTTTTTTTTTCTTCTAATGCAAGTATAATTCATTTTGAGACTAAAAGCTTTGTTGTAAATAATTATAATCTGCAGGCATGGGGTTTCATAGTTATTCTGCTTGTAACTACATCTTCTCCTTTGACAGTCAGATTATATTCATATATCAAGTTCAGAAAGGCATCCCAAAAATACTACCATACATTGACAATATGTGGGAGTCCTTGGTTCTGTACTATACAGATACAATCAGTACATAAAAATGACGAATGATACGTGTGGGCCAGCATGTTCTCTAAAAATACATGATCAACGCCGCAGCTTCTCATATGAATTAGTTGCTACCTGCCTCAGTGGAGAAGTACGCATAGGACTACCTGAGTTTGTAGAGGGAGAAGGTAATCTAGATCTCATCGGAGAGCTTAATAGAGATGGTCTAATCAAGGGAGATGGAATAAATGCTTGAGTAGGAGACTGCAGGATTGGAGTATTATGATATGAGGAATGAGGCGATGCAACTGGACTGTGACTAAGATGAGAAACTGGTGTGGCTCCTGCAGATCTTGGGGATGATCTTATGACAGGCAACATATTGATTCGTATCCTGTAGTAGCAGCAAATTATGTTCAGAAAAGGAATAGTGACTATTCTTTCCATACTAACATAGTTTGCATCATTCACTAGATGTAAGTAGTGAAGAGTACTAAAACTTAGGTTTGTAAGAAAATCAAGATAGATTTATCGACCATCCTTGCACTATAAATCATCATTAATTACAACAAATTACTGGTCACAGTGCATAAAGTTTAGCCTCAGAAAGTTAAAAAAAATGGTACATGGGATGATATGGATGAAGAGAATGCTTCAAGTTAACAAAATAATGATACATATTAAGTAGCCTCTTACCTGTTGTGTACATCGACATAATCGTCAGTCTCGTCAAAAATTTCCTCCTGTAACACAATGTGCACAGCATTATTGAGCACATATTAGCAACGATGAAAAAAAAAAAATCAAGCAAAGAAGATGACAGCTAATGCCAAGATTGTAGGTGAGACTACTTCAGCTTCGTGCCATAAAAATGCTAAACAATACAATATTCGTTGCTATACCGGTGATACAGACATGATGAAATGCATTATTTTCTTCAGTTGGAGCCATAAAAGTGTGTTTAAAAAATGCAAGAGCTCTCAGGCTTTACAAACATATATGAAGTATATAGAATACGTGATATTTCGATGTTCATGGGAGTCTTATCATAAACTTCAAAAAGTACTTAAACCACCCAGCCACCCCCCCCCCCCCAAAAAAAAAAAAAAAAAAAAAGGTGATTTTCTGACTATGCAAAATATCATCAGCTATCTCTGCACTAGGAAGCAGTAAGAGAAGGAAAGTAAACAATACGGAGTATTTAGATTTACCTGCAGCAATTCCTCCAAAACGTCTTCCATTGTGATGATACCAATAACTTCTTCACTGGGATCTGGACAAGAATCTAGATCAGGTACCTGCAGAATAGCATCTTCATGATGCAGAATTATATTTTTTCCTAGCTCCATTGCATCAAGCATTGGAAGACTATGCGGTCCGGTTTTAGTTGAATGCACAATGGATGTGTTCCTCGATGTTTTCTTTTGTTCTTTTCTACAGTTTTGATGATTTGCCCCTGTGGAAATGTGTATAGCTTTAATGTCAAACATCTCTGCAAAATCTACTACTGCATCAGCAGGAAAGTTCGCAGATTTATGTCACCTATTCTAACCATACCTTTTCTTCCTGATTGTTCAGGTCTTGGGATTGCATTCGCCTTCTTCACAGTTATTGCAGAATTGGATGTAGCATCTGACATATCTTTCACGCCTTGTTTCCTCACAACTATACCCATATGACTATGACCCATTTGAAATAGGTTCAGTATATCGTACAGTGGCAAGTGATCATAGAATCTGTAACAGTTGGAATGCTCATTAGATAGCTAAAGAAAAAGATGACAGCATGCACATGGCTACAGAGTGAAGACAGCCACACAAGATATGCATATGGCTATAAATTAAGATAACCATTGTTGGCTTTTTGCCCCCCAAAAATGGATTCACTAGTTTACACCGATGCAGAAAGGTAGTCAAAATAATGCATATGAAATGAGCATCAAATTCAGGAACTTCTGAGCGACGTAGAAAGGTCAAACCTGGAGATCTTTCTAATAGTGAGATTTCTTATTGGAGTTTCATCTTCAGGTCGGCAAACAACCAAATTTTTTACCTGCAATTGAAAAAAAATTATTGTCAAGTGCCATGAAAATGCATGCATGAAACTACATAGTCACGTACTACATACTAATGTAAATAAGAAACGAAATGTTTTTTGAGTTGTGAATAATGATTAGGAGGAAAGTTATATAAGAGGAATCAGATAATCAATACCAAGGTACTGATTCAAGGGACAATCTTTCCCAAGCTAAGTTTGGTAAGCCGACAGAAGTAATTTTGTTTGTGTTTGGAAATGAAGGTAATTTATCAATCAACTAAGTTTCATAAGAAGTGATGATTTCTAGGGAGCTAAAATTTCCAAATGAAGTCTCCATCAAATCAAGAGGAAAATATTTCTTGAAAAAGAGAAGCTATCATTTGCAAACAGAACAGATTTAAATGGAAAAAAAAAATCTAAGAAAACTTGTAAATGTGCCACCGTGGAAGGAAGAGGGAGTATGAGAGAAAACAGAGGAGAGAAGTGAAATGTGATGATGAGTTATTGACAAGAGGAGAGAGAGTTGCTCAAATAGCTACCATAGGGTGGGCAGAGTAATGTAATACCCTTATTCAGTGGGTAAAAATTACAAGTCCAATACTTTAGCCTCAATCTAGGCATACAATTATTTTTCACCCATCCCATACTCCCCACCCCCCAAAAAAAAAAGAAAAAGAAAAAAAAAAAGAAGAAAGAAACCACCACCAATTACACCCAATCCAGGAGACTCCATAGGAAAAATTACCGAGTAATATTTTATAATCCCTACTCCCTTACCAAAATAAGGCCTATGATATTTGAAGGGCAGCCAGAGTAAATAGGCACTCGACTATGCCCCTCCCTCATTATCAGCTCCATTGTATCCCTGAAAACAACCAGTGAAGAAAATTTGAGAATGGAAAATGTGAAAAAATACAACACCAAGGCTAATGAGAAAGCTCACTTGTCAAGTTTAGCATCTATATCAAGGGAAAATACTTTAGACATGTCAGTCATAGCATCTTTAGCAGTCTTTGTTGTTAAATCCAAAGCTCCACCAATGATAGTAGTTTCATCTTGAGTCAATTCCCCACCTTTGCCTGCCTGATGTAATAAAAATATCTCTGTGTCATGACACTTGTATCAATTATTAGCATGTAGTAAATTTACAACAAAACCCCTTTCTTCTAGAACACTATACCAATCAGACCTTTACAGCAAGGAATATAATTGTATAAGAAGTAGAGGATTCACTGCATACCTCATTAGCATGCAGGTCCACAAAAGTTTTCAGCTCTGAGCGTCTTAGCAAAGCAGAATGGCCTCTGCCTAGCAACCAGTCCAACAGCTGCCATGGCATATATTTGGTACATAGGAATTTGGCATATAGGATTAAACAGGGAGACAGAAATACCCTCCACATTTTAATTACTATTCTACTATGTACTGAGTATCAAGAAGAGAGACAAAATAAATAATTCCTCCATTTCTAAATAGATGCATCATGTTGACAAGACATATTTGTCAATGAATTACTTTGACCATTAATATCTTTAATATGCTTCGATAAAATTCATAAGATAAATTATATTTTGAAACTACACAATGAGATTAACTCAACAACGATTAAAATAAATAAATTTATTTATATATATTATTAGTAATAAAAGGTGGTCAAAGTTAGTATAGGAATAGTGTCAAAACTCAAAAGTCAATAAGATGTTAATATGATGCATCTATTAAA
Organism: Chenopodium quinoa; assembly: GCF_001683475.1. NCBI lineage: Eukaryota > Viridiplantae > Streptophyta > Magnoliopsida > Caryophyllales > Amaranthaceae > Chenopodium > Chenopodium quinoa. Next base: position 2,098,967 of record NW_018744167.1, read on the forward strand.
AAATTGAGGAAGTATATATTAATAAAAAATAATAATAATCATTCTTTTCCTCTAGAGGTCATAATTATCTCAGACTATAGTATTTACCCTCCACAATTGATACTTCCTTATTTTAAGTATCTTCAACTGGTTAAGAGATTAAGTAAAGTGTTTCTCGCTTATGTTTTCCGCCCCTCCACAGTTTTCAACACACTTTCTGGTGGCTTATGAGGCAAAAATACTTACCTTGCTGATAGGATAAGAAATGGGCAGCAGTAGAATGACAAGTACACGGACCAGAACAGAAAGTTTTGCACCCACACTTAGTCCATACTGAGAGCAAATGGATTGGGGAATTATCTGAAATTTAATCATAGTGTCACTATTAAACTTTTATTACTGCAAAAGAATCCAAAACTTGGGGCAGGGGCAACAAACAACGAGAAAAGGAAACGACTTCTGAAAATTTTGCAATGATGCATATTGTTCCCAATTACCTCTCCAAACGCAAGTATAAGAGTGACTGATATCAATATGGAAGCCCACGCAGGGAGAAGCGCATCAAGGAAAATTGGCAAAGCCTGGAAGAGAAAAAAATGGTGAAGGAAGAAAATGGCAGGTAAGACAACCATCGATACATTCAGTTGCAAACATACCTCCATTGCCATGGCATTATATATGAGGAGGGTGCAGAGTAACAAGTGCTGATTTTTAACAAGAGGCAAAATCTTCTCTGTAATGATCAGGAAATGCAAAAGAAATGAGAAATTTGTTATGTTTTCAATGTTAACTGTCAAGGACTATTCTAAATAATAACCTAAGAGAAGAAATTGTTATACAGAGACCTGCATTTCTCCTGTCCTTGGGCTGGCCAGACTTTGAAAGAACCTCAAGATCAACTAGGCTGAGAGACATGAGCCCTAGGGTAAGACCTGACATAAGACCAGCAAAGCACACTAGAGCCACACATATGATCAGATAAACCCAAAACATGGTTTCACAGCAAGGCACATCATTTGCAGCCATCTTCTCTCGGAAACAAATGCAGGAAACTTCACTAGAGATGCCTTAATAAGGGAAGTTCCTCAACGAGAAAACATAAAATGAACAAGAAGCAAAAACCACTGAAGGTTCATATAGAAACGGAAAAAAAGGTTATTGGGAATATAAAAGGAATAAAAGTGAAGCACAACTTGAAGAAGATAGCATTAAAACAACTAGAGAGAATAAGGCGCAGAGTTCAACAATCTCAAAAGAAAGGGCGACAAAACAGACAAACCAAAAGAAACAAACCCACAAATTTTAAACCCTAACTGCCAAAAGTTAATAAAACAGTAACTATCACGCACTTTATACTACTTAAATTTATAAACAATAACAATCACCCTATGCAGGATATGTCAACTCTAAGGAAGTCAAATAACATAACCTAGCCTCTAACTAGTACTAACTTCATTTCACAACGATTTTAACATTTGCCATTTGGGTCCGTTTTAAAAAACTCTTAACATGGTGCTTTATTCTGTTTTTGGTAGACCTCATTCACTATCTTACCGCACAGCATTTACACCTTTTCACTCGCTCTCTATTTCTTTATCTACCTTTTTTCTTACACTCACGCACCTTTTCACTCACTCTTTTTTTTTACTAAATCCATCTTTTTCTTATACAATCAACTTTTTACACACACTCTTTCCTTTGTTTAATATTTGTGCAAATAGTATATCTTAAGATCATTGTGAAACGGAGGTAGACTAATTTTAAAAAGCAACTGTATGCAATTGGCAATTACCATGCCAATTTATACTCATAATCATTTCCCTCATCCCTCATATTAAAATGATTGGTAAACCAATCAAAAGTACGCATTCTAACTCACTGCAAAAATATGTAATAAATAATTTGTACCAGTTAGACCCTTTAATGATACACGTTTATTAAAAAAAAATTAAAAAAAAAAAAATTAATTCTTTACAAGGTTACAATTTCATAGGAAATACGGAGTACAAGAAGTTTATTGGGCTTCTTAAATCTAGTCCCCATAACCCAAAGCTATAATGTTATTAATAACTTTTGCAACTCCATATAAAATTGACAAGTATACCACAAAACTAAGGAGGCTTAATAGAAAATACAATTAACAACTACAGCGGAATTATTACAAATAAAATAGTGAACCATTACCTTAGTGGAGGTACATCAGCAATTGGTCTCAATATGCAAATCGAGTGGTCCTTCCATATCAATGATAATTATCAGTCCGAGAATAACACATCTTTCTGATGGCAGAAGCTTATAATATGTAATTATGTAAAGCTTTTCCATCTCATCATCAACTCCAAAGAGCCATGGATAATCATGAGCATATTCATCCTGCCCGGGATTAATAGCTCAAGATTTATATTAGAATGCGAACTGGTTTAAACCTGGAGGAAAGTGAATTACGTCAACACATCATTGGGAACCTGATGATGAATTGTTCAATTATTCTGGTTTCTTTGACAGAAAAATAACATAATAATCTTTGTTTATTTTCCATACATTAGAATCTACAGGTATTAATTGAAAAGTAACAGAAGTAGACTGAAAGTGAACAACTAATATGTAGCTAAGATCAACGAGTCACCAATGCAACCTGTACGGATGTACCATATACCTTCATAGTTTCGTCAGCATAGTTGTGACTTGTATACAACCACAAAATCATGAAAGGATCTAATGACAGATACAAGTTACTTGGATTGACCCCCAGAAAATGTAACTGTGAAAGTATAAACTATAAAGTATCTTTGTTTGTTACTACATGTAATCACGAACTACCCTAAATGGTGATATATGAATTTCTCCATGCCACCTAATGACTGACAAGAAGATCCATCCAAAAATGAATGTAGTGGGTTGATTAATGCCTAAAGATAATTCCAGAATGTCAATAACAAGCTATTTATAATTGCCGAAAGGCAAAAGCATCATAAAGACGCACACTTTCCTATCCATGTTGCAATCCCTCGTTAACCTACAACATACAATCAAAATGAACATAAGGTTAGGTACAATTAGCGATTAAACTATCTAGAATAGTAGTTTCCATGATATTTCCCAAGCTTGAAAAAAATGGCACGTACATGCAAAAAGGGATTGATCTTTCCATAACAGCCATTGGCATCATTTTCAACTCCCACTGTCCAAGAAAAATAATTTACCACTACCAATTTGATAAGCAATTCTTATAATAAGTCATGCCACAATAGTATTCTCTGTTTTTATATTTGTAAGTAAAGGGTACGTGTCAAACTTTTAAGACTTCTCAAGCACCTTTCAGGCTTTCACAACTAAAAACAATCTTACAAATTCACACAATATAATAGATTTGTATTTATATATGAATATGTCACATAATCACAGGTATCCAAAACCAGTACAATGTAAGCTCAGCCACTTTCATTAATTTGCAAATAATTGGAAAAAATTAAAGCATCCATTTAAATATAATCATGTTGAAGTGCCTAAGTACCCAACCTATTAATCATACAGATGAACTATCAACAATATCATCCTAAATGTCACATTAAAAAACCCATCAGGAACAACTTCTACACTAGTCTTGACTAATAATGGGTAATATCGATAAGATTAAACCTAACAGCAACAATGTCAAAGCCTTAATCCCAAAATCAAATCAATTCCAACCTTCCACTTGCAATTCCAAATTAAAAACCTTGTCAAGGCTACCACCGGTGTACCACCCTAACATCATCATAACTCGGATATCTCAAATAAAGCACAAATCTTTAAATCAAATGGTTTTGGTTTTTTTTCCATTATGGTTTCTTTAATTTTAGCAATTGAAAAAAAAAATTAAAAAATCAACCCATAAACAGCATACCAATTACAAAAATATAAATAAAAATTAAGTAACTAGTTAACTGAAAATCTAAAGAGCTAATATTATAATCTTGGATATACAAGGAGTGGGACTTGGCTCATCAAGCACCACAAAGATAAACACATTTAACTAAAGAAACCAAACTCAATTAAAATAATTAGGTTCTGAATCCAACTATACAAAGCCATAATTAACCAATAATTTATTTCTAAAGCACATAAAAACCCAAAAAAATGTAGCACCAAAAAGTTGTAATTTCTAATTAAAAATAGAGTGGAAATATAATTATGGCATACAATACATCAATGGAATTGAAAACATTAAACCAAATTAACAAGAACACTGAAGCTCACCTGTTTTTGGTGCCCTTTGGTTTAATTAAGGGTTAGGGTTGGAATCGCCAACTCTTCCACGCCAATTTAACATCAAACGACGCCATGCCAATATGGCATGCCCTCTTCATGCTTCCTTTTCTTATTGACATTTTCAGGAGTTTAAAAGGATGCAAAGGTTAATTATTTTATTTACTCCAACCTTAACCCTCAAGATTTTTTTTTTTTTTTTATCCAATATTTGCAGGTCAGACACTTGAGAGTGGGGGAGGCTAACATATCTTCACCCCCAAGTACGGCAATTAGGAAATTTTGACCACCTACGTCAAGTCTGGCATTATACTTATCAAATGCGGCCGTGTTTTAATAAGTGTTACACTTCTTTTTAAACAAAAAAAAATATTACTCCGTACATTTTAATATTTTATCTTTCTCTCACGGTCCCCATTCAAACCTCCTACTACCTTTTTTTTTTTATTATTTTCTCTCACATTCATTACTATCTTTCTTTTACAATTTTTAAATACTCCAATTACCCCTACTTACCTCTTATTTTATGTCGATTAAAGTGTAACACTTATTAAAAGACGAGGGAGTATAACACTTATCAAAACACGGAGGGAGTAGTTACTCCAACCTTTTAATTTGTCCCATTTCGGATCTTTTGTTTGAGAAGTACTTCGTTTGGTTGCATAGACGTAGCGATTAAATACGAGTGCAATCTATGGAAAGTTATACGAAGTACAGACTTAGAATGTACAAGTATTATAATCTTGTTTGTTTGACGTAAAAAAATTGTATGTAATATGACAATTTTTATTGTTTTAAGTTGGAGTGACCAAGAGGTAAGTAAATTAATTTCCATATTTTGTAGAAATTTCTCAAAGAATATCAAATTCACACATTTTTACTTTTTTATATAAACTAAACAACTATATCTATTAATGAATTTTACATTTAATTTTTTTTACGGGAATTTTACATGAATTTAATACCCCTATAATTTTAGTGCAACCTAAAAAGACATTAATTTTTTTTCCCTTGATTGACAAGACCTTAATTTTATTATATTATTGCATCATTCAATACGGTCTCTAATCATTTATAAAGTATTCCGTAATAAAGAATAATATAATAATAAAAATGGTATTTTAAAATTATCACCTAAACCGTTTTAAGGATCAAATGGTAATTGTATTAATATGTCAGAAATTAATGGAATGGAATATTTATAAACGATTGGAATTAGTATTTGACCCTAACTATTGCAATAGAAAATGGTTTTCAATGCTTTAGGTGAAGGTGAACAATACTTATTAAAGGGTTTTGTAAAATTATGATTTTATTAGTACATGCAATGGGCCCCATTACCCAGGCCCATTAAAATCTTTACTTCAACACACGACAGGTTTATATGTTGTTGGTAACACACTAACACACCGCCCTTGATTGCTGTACTTTAATACAAGTAGTTTAATGTAAAGTGCAATAATTCAATGGTTTTTCTAAAAAGATCTATAAAAATAGTACATTATTAATCAAACATCATCCTGCATACATTTTGCTCAGCTCAGATCAGAGTGTATACCAAGTAGATATTATCATTTATCATATTACCTTAAATGCAAGTACTCAACGCAAGCACAATATTTAGAAAAACGGATGGTAAAACTTAAACTTAAAACTAAATCGAAATAGAGGAAGTACGTAGTACCACTAGAACGTACTGCGTAGAATAATATATAGAGCGCTCATTAACTTTAAACTTTTATCGAGTAATAAGTGGTAAAAAATTTGAACTATAATAATAGATTCGAAATCTTATTACCATTGGGCTCAAACTTTCATACAAATCGAACTTGATTCCAAATTGCATGGGTTGGGCCCAAGGGAGTGTTTGGACGTGACTGTAATTGAGTACCAGTCTATTGTTTTTGGGCTAAATCAGGGTCATGATGCTAGCTAATTAACAACGGCCAAGTTCATATTTTTCCAAAGGGTTGGCCTGATGTCCAATGCACAAAGCATATACTTGTAATTTTATTTTTACGCGTTGCTGACTCACTGTAATAAATTTACGTAGTACTGTATTAAATAAATAAGAAAAAATAATCTCTTTAGATTGAATTATTTAATCAAAATTAAATAATAAATAAAAGGTCATGATTAATCCCCCCTTCCCCGTTGTCCTCAAATGCTCATCACACATCATCATGGTTTTTAGGGACACAAAAACTTCATGGTTTTTAGGCTATGGTTAAAAGTGTTGTACTCCATATCTCTTTTTTTTTAAGCATGTTAATTTTGTTCATGTTTTCAGAGAAGCTAATCTTATACGTCACGTGCTAACCTTAACAGGCTTAACCTCTTTGGAGTACTCTACTAGAGTGTGGGTAGGGGCTCGTCCAAGTGTGATTGAGGGGGTTGTTTCTTTTGAGACTACTATCTAAACTTTTATACAAGAACTCCGTAATAATTAGTGGCATGCGGCTGATAATTGTATACGGAGTATGTATGTATATTGAGCTAATTCAACTTTAAGACGATGTCATTGGGATGAAGATATTTGAATATTGTGACGATGATGTAGATCAGTAGATGAGCATTTGGGGATAAAGGGGAAGGGGTGATTAATCATGACCTTTTATTTATTTTTTAATTTTGGTTAAATAATTCATTTTAAAGAGATTTTTTTTCTTTATTTCATACTACGTAGATTGATTACAGTGAGTAAGCAACGCGTGAAATAAAAGTACAAGTGTATCATGGCTCTGAAGAAGGGTGAAACTGACCCCATTTCGTCTCGTTTACCTTCCTTCCTTTTCGACTGGTGGGACGTGCATAACTTATCGATTATTTATATTTTTTAATAGTTGAGAATAATTCTAAATAAACGTGTTAGCTTAATAGTTGAGATTAAAGCAGAAACGTAACAACTAACACACGCACCAAACTTCAACATTATTAATCAAACAAAAATCCCGCAAAAAGCTAGTCATCATCCTCATCGTCGTCCTGATATTCTTCCACCTTCTCTGCAGCCTCCTCAACAATATGATTAGTCCACCCAAAACTCCTGCAGCCTTCAGAAAAAAAAAAATTAATAATAATAATAAAATTGTGACCTTTATATCTTCTACAATCTCCTTACCTTTTGATCATAATTTTTTTAAAAAATCCGTGTTTTAGATTATCATAATACACGCTACTAATGCTATTTTTGTCCTTAAAACTAACAAACAACTTGATTTTTACATAAATTAATATTATCGAACCCTAAGGACGAAAATTGTATACATATTATGGAAGTAGATTCGAAAACCCAATAAAAATCCGATCTTTGGACGACTTGTTGGTCGGAATTTTGGTTTGAGTTCCGACTAGATTATACAAGATTTTGGGGGTAGCTAATTAAGATCATAAATGAAAAACAATGATGAATATTTAAAACATAAAAAAAGATTTTCAAATACAATAGTTATGTATTCTTTAACAAACACATATATTTATAATTATACATACATTATAGCACATTTTGACCTTTTAAAAGTAAAAGGAGGTCTTTTTTGGAGGAATGACACAGTGGGTAAAACATTTTTTACTCTTTTTTAAAAAGTACTTCTTCCATCCTTAGCGTTCTTTAACTTAATAACAAGAAAATTAGAATAAATAGATTAAATATAAAAAAAGTTAATTAAGGAGGTGAGGTTCATTTAGATAGTAAGCTAATAGTTAGCCATGGAGGCTCAAAGTAGTTAAAATGACAATCAACCTAATGTCATATAAAATCTTATATGACATATCAACCTAATTTGACAATTAGCTTGCTATTATAGTTGCTCTAAATCAAAGTAGAACATGTTTTTTTTATTTTTTTTTTAAGTTACTTTACAATCAACAAAACGAGAAAGCATATGTTACTTCCTAGTCCTTAAACTCCTTATTAATGTATTCTGATGGTTTTTTGCTTTGTTTGGTAATGTTCAATAATTTTGAATATCGACATCAAAAGTTATCCATAACAGTTTCAAAGTCAAATTATAGATGCCAGTCATGCCATCTGGCATATGCCTCCAGTTACCCACTACAAGTTGGACCTACAAGATCACAACGGCTCAACTTGCAATGCAGATTGTAGAATTTATCGAACCACTTTTAGCTAGACATATCAAAATTTTAATTGATTCGAAATCGTTAGTTTTGGAACATGAAACTTACATAAATGGGCCTAATTCAACACAACATGACTCCATATCAACCCAACTATTTAAGTAAATATATTTATTATTGTAAAAAAAATATTGTACTAAAATGGATAGGAGTATTACCATATAGGTTGAAATCCAATCAAATCTAAATTGAATTAGTAACTCAAATTAGCTCGAATTGTAATTTTTTGAAAATTTGGATTTTTGAATCCGAATGATTATTTATTTATTTATTTATTAAAAAAAGTTTGAATCCAAATAAATTGAACAAAACGAAATATTTTAGAAGTTTAATATTGAGTACTTTTTTTTTTGGTTTAAAAATACGTCCTTTTATTTTTTGCACTATTGAATGCAGAGTCTTGTTTCGGGGTTTTTTGTATCCCTTGGAAGAATTACATCACTAAGTCTGGATTCTGGGCGCCTGTATTTTCAAGATAACGGAGACTTCGGGTGGTAGGAGCTCCGCCTCCGACGATCAAGTTAGAACCGATCGAAGAATGTAAAAAGGTGCGAAAAAGGTAAAGTGAGATCTTCTCGGATTCCGAGATCAGGTGTTTTCTCTGATGTGAGAGAATTCAGTGTTTGCAATGAATGAACGTGCCCCTGAAATGGGGGAAATCTCCCTATTTATAGGATCATTGGAAAATGTGCCCTCTCTTAGGTCATCTTGACCTAGATTTGGTGGGCTGCGCCGTTTTACGGTTTTGTCGAAAATTGGACCCTGAAGGCCGCCTTTTTCCTTTGCTGATTGGGGGTGCCACGTGTCTGCTGGTGAGTGACCCTTATTGGACCCGTCTTGTTGGGGTGACACGTGTCCCCTTCTGATTGGGCCACGTAGCATGGGTATTTTTACCCAAATCAGGTCTAATAACACTTACTAAGGCCCTGTTTAGTTCACCTTAAAAAATAATATTTAGTAAAATAATTTCAGTTTAGCAGAATAAGTTTAGTTCAGTAAAATTAATTTCAGTTCAGTAAAAATAATTTCAGTTTAGCAAAAATCAGTAACTCTTAAAAGAAAATATATAATAGAGAATCAGTTAAATAATTTTAGTTCAGAAAAATAATGCAAATTTAGTAAAATTTATTTCAATTCAGCAAAAATAAGGTAAAGTAAATCGGGCCTAGGAATTATTAATACGGGCTACGAATAATATATACTCGTAAATCGGAATTAAAAAAAAAAACCTAAAAAATTGTACTCCTAAGAGCAATCGAGCATAATCAACATAAAAGATCAGAGAAAGTTGACTCCTACCACCATATGCGCAATTACGATCACTCCTGACCGCATTCACTGCGCCACGAACATTTCAGTGACACAGCCAACGAAACCGAGAGAGAGATGCATGCGCTAAACTCTCTAGCAATGGCGTGGTTCGCCAACACAACTGAGAGTTATTCATTAGCCTCTGAAATTGATTTCGGGACGATTTCGTGGTTCGTCTATGCCGGCTTATGTGTAGTATTGGTTCTATTTGCTGGTCTTATGTCTGGTTTAACTCTTGGTTTGATGTCTTTTAATCTTGTTGATTTGGAAATTCTTGCTCGTAGTGGTACTCCCAATGAACAACAACAGGCAGGTTAGATGATTCCTTTTGATTTATTATTAAAAGCGAATTCTAATGATTTTAATCAGAGTTTTGGCAATTTTAATATCTGGGGTTTGTGCGCGGATGTTAACTAGCTTAGTTGGTTAAGGTCGCCGGGATGGATGGTGAGTGGGTATGATTGATTTAAATGGTGTGAAATGGGGGTTGGTGTTCAATAATTTGTTCAGGTGTTTATATGATTTTACTTGAAATGGGTAATTTGTTGTAGTTGGTACTGATTAACTTGTGTTTTTTTATCCAGCTTGTATTCTTCCTGTTGTTAAAAAGCAGCACCAACTTTTAGTGACATTGCTTCTATGCAATGCAGCTGCCATGGAGGTACTTATTTGGATACTGATTTTTTGTACGCATAATTGAGCATTTAGATCACTACTTCTGTCTTACTATTTTTTTTTTCCGCCTGAATCTCGGGTTTGCTGTTGTTTCCGATCATCCTCAGTATTATTAATTATTGTTCTTGAGGTGGTTGTTGTTGTCATTGTCTTCGTCTTGTACTCTTGTTCAATTGTGAACTTAAGCAAAATATAATTTGTTGCTTAACCTCAAGGTTATAAAAAAAGTGTGAAGGAATAATGGCAACTGAACAGTATATGAATACAATAGTTTGTATGGAAGAAATGTAGACATATACTACTTTGGTCTTCCCACAAGAAAATGATTTGTACTAGGATGGCTGGATGGACATGTATATAATGGAAAATCTTCAAAAATTTTGTTCTAGTATTTTTTCATACCCCTTTGTTTGTACCTCTTCCCCATGATGTTTGGATGCTTGTTGCATACTTGCATATTTGGGCTAGTAAAAAAAGGATGTCGTGCTAGGGGATCATGTCACCAAGTTAGGGGCGGAGGGAAGATGTGTTGCTTGGATGTCTTTTATTGACTCTGCTATGTTGATCTCATTGGCATATTGCTGTACCATTATGCTATACTGTCTATACAATTTCTAGTAACTAAGAGCTTTACCTGGCTTTAAAGTATTCCGAACTGATTATGTTATCATCTTTCCCCTGAATGACTCTCTTTTGTTCTGATTTTTACCTGCAGACACTTCCTTTATACCTGGACAAGCTTTTTAATCAGTATGTAGCTATCATTTTATCTGTAACATTGGTCTTATCTTTTGGGGAGGTATGTAGCTTTGGACTCTGTTATCCTTCTGTTGTTTCTATTTTCATTCATCAACACCTTCTCAGTTCTCTCAGTAAAGGAAAGTTTGACTTCTCTGAATTTTTAGGTTATACCCCAAGCTATATGCACAAGATACGGCCTTGCTGTTGGTGCAAATTTTATATGGATTGTACGCATATTGATGATTGTAACCTATCCAATTTCTTATCCAATTGGAAAGGTGATTTTCTTGTCCAATAATGAAAGCATAAAATAAGGTTACTGTATTTGATTCAACAGGAAATGCATCAGCGGTCTGCTTCTAGGCTGGGCTGTATGAGTCGGGGAAGGAAAACCACTCATCTTAAAACTTTGAACCAGCATTGTTTGGATCAAAGAGTTGATTTTCTGGTGATCTATTCTAACTTTCTCTAGGCTGTAGGATGAGGCGTCAAATTGGGTTTTTAGCCTTGGTCATGGAACTTGAGCTCCCTCATATCTTTCCTCCCCAAGAATATGCACATATATATTTCTATGTTCCTATAGTATGTTGATGAGCAAAAACAAGAGGTCAATAAGCTATATTCATGATCATAAATGGCTGGATGGTTATTTTGTCAAGTTGAGTGAAAGCTGAAAGTCATGTGTACTTAAGCTTCTGGATATGACATTAGCATGCAGTCAAATATGTAAATAATCATTGGTGTGGGGGCTAGGAATGAGGTTCTATTGCTGCTTGTTAGACAGCATTATACCACATCCTGTCATATCTAAATTGGCAAATTACATTATACTGTAAATTTAATTTACTATGGACTCTTTGTGCTGCGTGGAACTCATTTGTCAATAAAAATATTCTGCAATTGAAGGTATTGGACTGCTTACTAGGACATAATGAAGCACTCTTCAGGAGAGCACAATTGAAAGCACTTGTCTCCATTCATGGTGAAGCGGTAACTGACTTTCTATGGAAATGCTTTTCTATATAACGAAATGCAAGAACTGATATTTTCCATGTTCTTTAGGAATTCTGAAACTGTTTAGTGGGTGCTTATGCATTATCTGACTACAAATTATATTCTTTAGGCTGGAAAGGGAGGTGAACTTACTCATGATGAGACAACAATTATTAATGGTGCATTAGATTTGACAGAGAAGGTAGCTGCTGAAATATCCTTTTAATATTTATGTTCTGTCAACTGTTTTGAGTTTTGTAATGTCTGGTTTAAGTTATGATCCACAAAAGTACCGAGAAGATTAGAAAAAGCTGCTCTCTTCTGAATACTAAAATATCCAAACTGCCTGGATACAGGATGGAATGCCAAATTTTTGGCCATGCTATTGAATTTAACATCTCTTTTTGAGCGTAAAAGAATTTGGGCATTCGACAAGAGCCTCGTTTTCTTGATTTCTGATTCTACTTGTGTTTCCGGTGGAGATATCCAGTGTTTGCAAGAGCTACTTAATCTGCTCTCCAGTATAATGCCTTATTGACACCAAACAGGGCAAACACTGATACTTTTTCAAGGCTTGCAATTTTGAGCAATCTTTCTTGTCCTCTAATCTATTTACACTTAATATGTTATGAAGATATATAATTTTCTGCAAGCCTGATATATACCTGGTTACATAAAATATTATCTAAAGCTGGTCCCTGCTTTTTTAACTTGCTGAACAGACTGCTGAGGAGGCAATGACACCGATTGAGTCAACTTTCGCCTTGGATGCCAACTCAAAACTAGATTGGTAATGATGTTTATTTATATAAAATATTTCGTATATATTACCCACCCCTGAAAAAGAGTAGGCAAGTTCAATTCATTACTGGTGTTGTTAAGCATGTTTAAGCCGTGGGATCATCGAAGAAATGTAACTGTTGAGTACTGCTGTTCTGTTATTATCGTTTCATGTCTGATTCTGTACTACTTTTTATTATGCCCAATCACATAGCTGATGAGAGCATGACCTGAGAAATGCCTATTATTGGTTAGCTGAAAATTGAAAGTACGAACGTTTACATACTGCTTGTAGATGGAACATTGGTTTGATGTTATCTAAACATACTTGTTTGAATATTTTGAATGGAGTTTTGGGATGCTTTAGTAGCCAAGATATTCTTAGTCATAAATTGTACTCACCTTGCCCATAGTTATCTGTCACCTTAGGGAAAAACCAACATTTCTTTTAGGCAAAATTACAACCATTAACACCAACTTTGAGGGGTGTTACAATCATTGACACCAACTTGTACCACTAGTTAGATTGACACCAACTTTGATTAAAAAAACATAAATAACATTAATGATGCTTGAGTGGGGTCTATTTGCCAGAAATTTATCATTTACAGTATTAAAATCTTTTTTAGTAATTCGAAATAGATTATTAAATCAGTAACTAAGTTTAATGTGTTAATTATTGTTTAAAACAAAAGGCCCAAATTAAAATAACAATACCCCGATTTTTTTTTCTCTCCTCCTTTCTTCGGCCATTTTCTTTGCTTGTGTTGCTCCTATCCCTATTTCAACCTACGAAGGCATAATTCAACACAAAATTGAAACAAAATCAAACCTAACAACACATAATAATCATTCAAACAAAACATAATTCTTAAATTAAAAAAAAAAAAAAAGAAGTAAATGGCTGTAAACTTAGTATGCTAGATTCACAATTCCACTTAAAATAACCAAACTTTCATCAATGTTTAATGGATTAAAAAATGTAAACTAAAAAGACGAAACTCAATCCTTAAAGCTTACTAGCAGAGCCTAATTATCAGCTTAAAAAAAAATTGTTTGTCTTCCAAATTTGGTAAAAATAGCAATGAAGAGGAAACAGAAGAAGAATCAACAAAGAAGATGACTGGCTGAAGAAAGGAGGAGAAAGAAAAAATTGGGGCTTTGTTATTTTAATTTGAGGCCCTTTTTTTTTTTTTTTTTAAAACAATAATTAACTCATGAAACTTTACTGTTTTTAATAATCCGTTTTAAAATACTAACAATGATTTTAATACTTTAAATGATAAATTTCTAGCAAGTGACCCCCACTCAGGTATCATTAATGTTATTTAAGTTTTTTTTTTTTTTTAATCAAAGTTGGTGTCAATCTAATTAGTGATACAAGTTGGTATCAATAATTGTAACACCCCCCAAAAGTTGGTGTCAATGATTATAATTTTGCCTTTTTTTTTATGATGTATCTCACTTCTTTTACTCAACCAAAGCATCTTAAGTACTCAGCTACGTGTCCAACAAAGGAACACAAATTATAGTGGATAATAGTTTGTTGTTGGAGTGTGTGACCAGGGAACCCTTTTTTTTTGTTTTTTGGGGGAGGGGGGCGGGGTGGAAAGCTTGTGGCAGTTCCGCCTTTGTTTCTTGTTTGAGGTGGGAATGTGGGATCTGCCCCAGTATCTCCACTTTATGGAATTTATAGGTAGATGAATATTCTGCAGTCTGCTAGTTGCCCCTTTAAGAAAAATTGTTGAGATGTTGCTCTCTCTTTCCTTTTTTTTTTTTTTTTTTGTTTTTTGATTTGGCCACGATTTCATTTTGTAGGGAAACAATGGGAAAAATACAAGCTCGTGGGCATAGTCGAGTTCCTGTTTATTCTGGAAATCCAAAAAACTTCATAGGAATGCTTTTGGTGGGTGTCAAAAAGTCCTAGTCGGCTAGTCTTGAGCTTTTGAATTATTTCCTTTTTCCCAAAATGAACCACACTTACTGTTGGCATAGACATTAAGAATGTTGTTGAATGTATAAAAATGGGGATCAGTGTAAAAAGGAAATGTGACCTTTTGGGGACATATTCATTTGGAAAGTGTGAAGTTCAAGTTATGATGGAGGGGCATCTTAAAATGGAAAGTATTTTATATGCTAGGCGTATCAAGTCTCTGAAGTTGTTTTATTTATTTATTTATTTATTTTTTTACGTAATGCTTCTTATGCTCTATAATCGGCCTTTGAAGGGAATTTGATTAAACTCTTCTTCAATCCTCAGACTAAAAGTCTTCTAACAGTACGACCCGAAACAGATACTCCTGTAAGTGCAGTTTCCATACGAAATATTCCAAGGTATGGTCTAGAATCTATATATATTGCACTCCTAGTCCATGAATCATTAGTGAGGGAGTAATATTCCTACATGTTTTCCAGGGTTCCAGCAGACATGCCTTTGTATGATATATTGAATGAATTTCAGAAAGGTCAGAGTCATATGGCAGCTGTGGTGAAGGGAAGGGCAAAGAGTATTCATAATTTGTGTATCATTGATGAAAAACCTAAGCGATCAAATGTCACTAATTTCAAGTGCGATTTAGCTACTCCTTTATTGTCCAAGCAAAGTGACAATTCTGAGAGTATTGTGGACATTGAAATAATCCCTAAAACAAGAAACAAGAACGAGCATAATTCACAACAGGATTATGCATTACCAAACTCTTCTCGAAATCCAGTAGAACATACGAGGGAGGGAGAAGTTATTGGCATTATTACCCTTGAAGATGTTTTTGAAGAGATTTTGCAGGTAGGTATTTACGAAGTATAATATAATTTTATATTGTTCTTTTGGGGCATTTTAAATATTTTAATTAATGTTAAGGAGGACCCTTACTAAACCTCAGCAATCATGGTTTCTTAGTCTGGTCTTTGTGAACCAAGAAGGTAAGCAGCCTAAGCACTTGCAGCTGGGGGGGGGCAAGGGAAGGATTCAATCTCATGACCTCTAGGTTGCGAGGTGAATCCCCAACCAAACTGCACCTAGCCTTGCTTGGTAATGAGGAAGTTAGGTCACATGAAAGTATATTAGAAACAGGAAGTGCTCTAATTCATACTTTGTGGAAGCATCTTGTCCAAGGGTGGGGCTCCTTGATGGAAGACCAGCCAAACCTAGGTGCTGAGGATATACCGTTAGGCCAAAGTACATGAAACAAGCATTTAGGACTTTGCCGATAGTAGAATCTGTGAACCAAGCTTTACGACTTTTAGTTGCTTAGAAAGGTTTCCTAGTCCAAGTTTCATGGTCAAATTTTCATACAAAGTATATGATACTCCCTCCATCCCTTGTAATTTGTCATAATTGAATTGGCATGGAGATTAAAAATATTGGAGTAGGAGAGAATAAGTTACAGAATGTGGAGGTTTGGAGAGAGGAAAAGTTAAGAGTAATCGTGTATTGGAGAGAAAAAAAAAAAACAAGAGAAACTTGCTCCAAGTATGCAAAATAATATGGGACATGGAGGTCCTTGGCTTATTATTATTATTATTATTATTATTATTATTATTATTATTATTATTATTATTATTATTATTATTTTTATTTTTTTTCCTTTCCGTGAATCAATTTCTGTTCTTATTGAAAAGAGTTCCTCAAGTGCTAGTTCCTCAAGGCAACCGAAATGGGAAACATTGTCTCCTTGCCTTAAATCTTCAACCACGTGCGGCAAAGTTCAAGTGATTTAGCTTTATGATACGCTTAAGGAATGGATGATTGATTGCCTTGAATCATAATTTCATACGGTAGTCAAGAGTCATCATTATGGATCCCAATTGTGAATTAATGGGACTAAGGCTTTGTTTTTATCACTTGAAACCCCCTTTTACCTCTCTGAACTTCTTTGAATGTATAGATCTTAACTGAGGATTGAATTTGCTAGTGCTTGCTAGAAATCGTTTGAAATTACCTAAAGTTTTGTTTCTAAAACTTTTTATTTAAGGTGAAATGGACAGTGCCCTTGCCCCTAGCCTTTAATTTCAGATTTCCTATGCTTCACTAACAAGCTGATGAAGGAATGTTTATTCTTATGTGGCAATCAATCTTGGTGTGGATCCTGGTTCCTCTCTTTCTTATGGTTCTCAATACATTTTGTGTAGCAGTATGAAGCCAATTTTGGAGTAATTGAAATTGTATGACCTGCAGCGAAGCCCCCTAGAGCTAAGAGTCAGCTGATTATTTTCGTCCCCAAATGTACACATGGTGTAACCATTTGTCTAAAATGGGTATTGGATTTTAAGACTTGGAGGCAAATATATACTGATTTACCTGAAGTAACCCAGACCTCTGTCTTTTTCTTAGATAAACAGACTTTAGCTCATGCCATAGAGGGCGTTAACTATACTGTTTAACATACTCCATTTTTGCCACTTTAAATTGAATTTCTGCTTTATGCAAAGATTCTTTGATCTTATCCCCCCCCCCCTCCTTTTTTTTAATTATTTATTTTTTCTCTTAAAATTCCATCTTTCCATACTGAAGCTATCATATTCACTCTCTTCATGTGGTCTTTGGAAATACAGGAGGAGATTGTAGATGAAACAGATGAATATGTTGATGTTCATAAGAGGTATCAGCCATTGTTTCATTGACAATACCAAGCTCAGTTGCAGGTGACTGATTTGGCTATAAAAGACTGGCACTGACAATTTTACTCGCTTCATGCAGAATACGTGTTGCTGCAGTTACAGCTGCTTCTTTGGTTGCACGTGCTCCATCTCTTCGGAGGTTAACTAGCCAAAAGAATGTTGTAAGTATATTGTTTCCCTTCCTCCTCCCCGTTCTTTCTTGTTAGCTTAGCTTTGTGTTTATTTGTGAATCATCTCTGTAACTTCAACTGTATTTATAATGTCATTGATCTGATTTCAAGAAAAGGTTTTGATGCTCTGCTTCCTGTCAAGGATATGCGGTTTTAGAACCTCTAGGATTCCTATCTCAAAGTTGATCAAAGCCATTTAAACATCCAAAAAAAAAAAAATGTCCCTTCCTAATAGATATGTTTTAACTTTTAAGTGTTGGGGTGCACCACCTAGAATTTTCCCAATTTAGGTAAAATGTATCTCAAGTCATAGGCCAAGGGTTCAGCAGAACCTTCATCATTACTCTCATGAACTGATGGAAGGTTTCTCCTATCCTGGTTGGTGTAAATGGAGGGTTAGATGTACACAGTCAAACTCTCTTTTGATATGTGGATATAGAGACAGTTTTTCATTGCAACTGCTTGAATAGATTCACTCAACATTAAGTACAATGTGATACTATTGGAACTTTGGAACCATAGTAATT
The DNA here is from genome assembly GCF_001683475.1 of Chenopodium quinoa. NCBI lineage: Eukaryota > Viridiplantae > Streptophyta > Magnoliopsida > Caryophyllales > Amaranthaceae > Chenopodium > Chenopodium quinoa. The sequence continues at coordinate 2,117,151 of NW_018744167.1, forward strand.
TATATAAGATTGGATGTAGACAAATAAAATCAGAACAAAATAGAAAGTACTAGTACACAAAACTAGAAGAGGAAAAACTCTTGGCAAAGATATTACGGATCATACATGAGTTCATTTTCACAAGCATAATTGCACGTTTTACATTGATTTTGAAGTACTAGGACACTTTTATCGAGGGTTCTTTGACAAATTAGTCCTTGAAATGTAAAACCTCTAACAAGGTGTTTGTTTAGAGGGATAAGAGATGTAGGTAGGGATTAGTAATCCCAATGACAACTTATCCCTTGTTTGTTTAGGCTTTAGGGGTCATGTGATTACGTATTTATGTTTGGGGATTGGGATTGGGATTGGGATAGGGATCAAAACTCACTCAGTCCCAGCAATTAATACCGCGGGAGCAAGTATTAGGGTGGAATTTTCTTGCTACTCTACCCTGCTCCCCTGGGTAATACAGCTCTCAATGAAATGGGGCCACTAGTATGTTTTTTCTACATATTGTGTTTGCTGCAATAGGAAGACTAATCGATGTGCATCAGTGGTATTTGACCTATGCATGCAGACGCTACGAGTTGTAAAATTGTAAATTTAGCATAGAGGTTTAATTTCCTTGTGTGGTGTTGCTCAGGGTCAGGGAAGCCACAACAGGCTTGGAAAAGGTGCAAAGAAGCCTGGTGACGAGAGTCATGCTTCAACAAAGTGATTACTGATTATCCCTGCGCCCTTCTCAATTGAGTCAGTTTGTGAGAAGAGGCGAAATATTCTACTTTGCAGCTTTCATTTATGATTCCTATACTTGTGAATTAGATATTGAACTATGCTATGCGTGAGCATCTTGAGGAGAAGTGGTGTTGTTCACCTTTGGTTTGGTATCAATTTATGTACAAGACATGAACAATGTACACTCATGTCAGAAACACAGAATGCCAATTATTCACCCAAAACTATTATTTTTTTCCATCGTAAGTATTACAGTATATCAAAAGGGATTTTTAGTTTACAATATGCAAGCCAAGAGAAATTTAGCCTGCAAATAGGGTGATATGTTTGGTATGTTTGATATCTTTAATTATTGCATATAAATTTTGTTTTGAGATGCTGGAGTGATGGAATTTAGTTGAGATAATCGAAATTTATTCCACTTATGGGATTAAGGCTTTTATTGATTGATTGAATCGAAATTTATTGACTGATGGAGCTATGGATCTTTATAATTTGGCAATTGCATTCATTTTAAAGGGAAATTTAGCAATTTTTATTATACAATTGGTTGTACCTTGCAATGTACTAGTTAACGCTCTTGATGGTTGTTTGATTGTAATTAATAGCTTGTTAATGCTCTTGATGGTTTGATTGTAATTAATAGGTCTATGTTTGTTAGTACTCGTATGTGATATGTCTCCAACTCTCCAAGTTATTTGACATTGTTACTCATATTGAAGTTAAAAAAAGATTATACTCCCTTCGTTTTTTTTTTTAAATGCATCACTTTTCTTATATGGGTGTTTTATTTTTTTAAATGCATCACTTCTTTATTTGGTAACTTTATACTATATTTTATTATTTCTCTCTCTTACTTTAAACTCCACTTAAATTATTTTATCATTTCTCTCTCCTTCATGATCCCTACTTATATAATAAAAATATTTACTCTCCCTCACATTCCTTCTCTTTTATGATCCCATCTAACTTTAACTATAATAAATTATTCATCCGCTCACAATATTATATTACTCTCCTAAAACTCCACGCATCATCAAGTGATGCAAATAAAAAAAACGAAGGGAGTACTTACACTTTTCTTTTATCAAACTTGCCAATGCAAAACTTCAAAGATCATAACTTTAATTCTTCATAAGTAAAAATTGTAAAAGTTATACACTATGATAATACTTATTGAAAAAAATTCAAAAAGATACCATATAAATACGGGTCAGATAAAAAAGAATGGAGGAAGTACGTTGTTATCCTAATTCGACTTTAGGAATGATTTTTGTGGATGTATATTCATTTATTCCGTATACAATTTAAATCATAAGTTTTGTGTATGTAACTAACAACCATAGTCCTCGTAACAAAAATCAAAGGCACCAATTGACGAAGACGGTGTAGAAAAAATGTTGCATTTGAAAATGAGTGGTTTCCCGCCAAGAAAGAAAACACACATTCCATTTGCACTTTATTATGAAGGCCATCAGAATCCCGCGGAATTGAAAAGAGTAGCGAAAATTGCCGAGGAAGACAGCTTCTTGAAAAATAGCAGAAAATTGCCATGGACGATGTCGATCGTCTGTTTGAATGCTTCAAATGTGGCGTTACTCCTCCTGGTAATTCTTCCCCCTCTCTCTCTTGACTGCGAATCGTCATTAGTAAGCTCAATTTGATCTTCATTTTTATTTAATCATAAATTGGATTATGTTTTACGCCTGATTATCACCATTTAGCTGTAATTGATCTTCAATTCTACCAAATTATAGTATTAGTTAGTTTATCATCACTGCTAATTGCTCTTCTAGGGTTCGGATTGTTTGGAGATTGCTATGTTAGGGTTTGAAATTGATCCAAAAGTTTGATTACGAAATTTCTTGTGCAATACAGTTAGGTATTAATCTTGAGTAATTACCTATTTTTTTCCAGGATATCAAGGTGAAATTTTTTTGTTTGTCTTGCTCTTAACACAAGCTTGGGTTTTTGTGATGCCGTTGTGAGTTGAAATATTGGCAAATTTAGTCATGAATTTGCCAAAGCTTTTTTTAATTTTAGCTTTTACTAGTTCACTTAATTAATGGCAATCTCAAAATTTTGTGCCTATTTTAGTAAGCATGTCTGTGAAGTTAATTTATCTTTTCAAGTATAGGTCTCGTCCTAATTAGTAACTACGAAGGAGTTTAATGATTGATTGTGGGCTCGTTTGGTTCCTTCTGAAAATGTTCAGTCATTTGAAGTAGTTTAGAATGAAATTAGATGCCCAATTTACCATTTTAGTTGGGATATTGGGCATAACATTTCCATACATGTTACTGTCTGGTTAATGGTTATGGCTCCTTTTTTTTTCATCAAAATAACAAATGTTGTGTACAGAATCTGCAATTAGAGAGAGAAAAACAAGTGTGAGTAGACTGAAGCCAGAGAATTCAAGTTTGAAGAACAACGAGTCACCAAGTTCAGCAAGACAAGGCGAGAAGAAAACTGTGGATGAATGTGGGAAATCAGAAAGTGTATGTCGTGTGCTCTTAGTAACTCATTCTTTTAAGTGGGCTTATTACCCCCATTGCTGAAGTTTGATTATGAAACTTTCATGCTCGTTTTTGTCCCAACATCTTGTTAATTGGTGAACCATCACAAGTATAAAAATTATCAGATATGCAATTTTCAGTATCCTCTACCTATTATATATCTATGTTACTGGCTTATTTCTTCTGAAATATTGGAAAAGAAAAAAGTGCATCCATATTTTCTTCCTTTCCCTTATATTCCAACGCATATATTCATATATTTTTTTTTAGTTTATTTGTATTTTATGATGCATTGCAGCTTAGTTTTCTGATATTAATATCTCAGGGTGTGTCAGTGACAAATAAAACAAACAAACTCATTGCTGGCAGGCAGCTTTCTCCGGGTGTGTTCTATGGATCACCACATGGAGTGCCTCCAAAGAGGCCATCCAGTTTACTCCGAGTATTGCGTGAAATACACCTTGATTTTTCTGGAAGACGTAAATCCAACTTAAGGTATAATGTTTTGACTTTTTATTATCGTTTACATTCATATGAGGTGTCGATCATTTTTCAGGTAGCTGTTTACATACACTCTACTGTATCTGTCTTGTGTCTCTTGCAATCATTGTTAAATGTTTGGTCAGGAAGCAAATATGGGCTACATTTCCGAAGCAGGATGATGCTATAAAATTTGCAAAAGAAGAAACCAATGTTCGCATATTCAGCTACCAAGATCATTTCAGTGGTCAAAGAAGATTCCTTGTTTCTACCTATCAAGAGTTTTGGAGAAGGTTACTTGTCACCACTCATTATCTTCAACATTTTAGTTGTCTTTTTGCTGGCTTGTGTGTCTTGCTTACTGAAAGTTAATCCTGCAAGGCTGCAACATTATATAGGTACAAGAATATGGACTCGAAGTCACGTCATCATTATGAGGTGATTCAAGAGGTGAGTATCTGCTGTTTAATATCCTGTGCAAGGACTGTTCAATTGTTTCTTTCATGGTTTTATACTATGATTCGAATCATTCAAGATTATTTGTTGGGTTTCTACATATTATTGAGCTAAATTTGTACTGCTTGTAATTCATTTACCCTTTGTGCTAATTCCTAAAAAGTACTTACTGATCATCCGTGTATACTTACTTGTATGCCATCAGGAAGAGGCCTTTGTGTTTTGAGTAGATAAACTTCTTTTCTTTTTGCACCTGACTTACTATTATTTGTGCTTTTGCTCCTTAACCTTGCTTTTGTACAAAGTGAGCTGTTTGATAAAATTAAACTTTGGACAACATGCCATCACCTTGTGCTGGCCTAAGTCCTTAGTTGATTTGAAAAGGGCATTTATGCAACACTATATCTTCAGATTATCAAATCTTGATCTCAAATTTCAAAGTAAATATTTTTTCAAGAAAGTGGGAAGATCAAAACAGGATCATAAAAAATGTGGTACTATTTTAGGACGAATGAGGAAGAGAGTGCGGTAAGTACGAAACTATTAGAAAGGTTATTATTCAAAATCATGTTAAATCTTGTAACGATGAGTTGGATATTGGAACAAAGCAACAACTTTCCGAAGGGGGGAGCATATGAAGAATAATACGTAGTATAACTTTGCATTTTCTGTCCTTTTTTAAACTTGTTACTTGTTCAAATGAGACAAAATCTAATCTTGTTGGGTTATTCCCTATTTCCAGGGCTTCCCTTGTCATCTATACTTTGATCTAGAGTTCAATAGATTGGAGAATACAGATAGAGATGGTAATCAAATGGTCGATCTTCTTTTGCTGGTCATATTTGAGGCATTAGATGAGAAATATCATATACAAGGAGAAGAAGATTGGGTTGTAGAACTCGATTCCTCCACTGAAGGTAGGGCTGTGATTTAGGTGAGTGATTTGAATATTTGAATACATGGACTTGATATTCATAACCGATTTTTCTAAAGTTTCATCTTTGGCCTTTGTACCTTTTTATTACTGCTGCTAAGATAGTATATTATCATATATGTTTGGGCAAAGATGGATTTTGTTTCTTTATATCTCCCATTTCCAAAAGTCTTCATAAACAGCAGAGTGTGGCCTGTTCAATCCAATACATCATTGGTTCATGCAGTGATGCAGTTTGATCTATGATTTGTTTTATAATTCAGGGTTTAAAAGTCTTATCTATATGTTTATTGGTTACATATGGCAGAAAAATTCTCTCGCCATTTGGTGCTGCGTATTCCGAAAGCTGCGTTCAAGGATAATTCTCATGCTGGTGCTTTTGTTTCTGAGGTATGGCTGGTTGTTACTTGATGGATATTTCTGTTATGATTCCTATTTAAACATAAAATAGAAAGGGACAAAATATACATGGAAGCATTAGAAATATGTCAGAGCAGTTGAACATAGTATAATCCATCTTACATCTATATGTTACATCTTTACTTTAAGATTTGATTGTGTGAAACTTGTAATGACTTTTGTGCAATTGTAATATCTGCACACCATGTCCTCTCTTGTATTGTGTATCTATCTAAACATCATCCACCCTTTTCTGTCAATATCAGTTGTTCTCAAGAATTCATAAAGCGAAGGAGAAGGATGAGAGATTTCACCAACTCTTTATTTCGAAAGATTCTAGCTCTGCAGGACCTTCAATGCAACTGTTTGTGGATAATGCTGTATATTCAAGAAATCGTTGTTTCCGCTTAGCTCTATCATCAAAAGCTGGGAAGACGTCTGTGCTTCTGCCTACTGGACGTTTCAAGTGTAAGGGCATGGTATGAAACCTTTCTGTATCTTTGTCCTTATTAGAAGTTTTTTGTTTAGCCTAAGCAATTACTGCTATTTACATTTATTGATGAGCTGGAAAAATTGATACATGTTGCTTATGTGCCCATTCATATATTCATTTCCATTAGTTGTATTATTCTGAGAATGAGAAGGCTTTATCTAAACATGATGAGTGTTTACAGTATGAAGAAGACGTTTTCATGGCATCTTTGATCTGCAATATAGATAATGACTGTGAAAAGCTTTTAGTGTGCAAAATGGAGTTGGACTGTATCAAAACTCTGCAGTTTGATACCGAGGTAATATTTAGCTTAGTATTAATGGTTTACTCTCTCTCTCTTACCAACCATATTGAAGCTATCAAGAAAACTCCTTTTTTTTTTTTTTTTTTTTTTTTGTCCTTTGAGGGATCTTGAGGATTCTTTCATAGCCTTAAAGTCATGACATCATGTTGCTCTGTGTCATTCTAACTTTCATTGTTTAATTTTTTGATGCTTCAAAATATTTGTTTTCTTCTTTGATTGCAAAATTATTATTGCTTGACTTATGCAGGTTAATATTACTAGTAGGAGACCTTTGAGTGCGCTTCAAGAATTCACATCTAATGCTTTTAGAAATGATGTTTCGAGAACTTACCTAATGGGAGCTTCTCCATTTCCTGCCCTGGATGCATTCATAGAATCTGTTGCTTCTTTTGGAGCAGTGACTGGTATGTATAGAATTTAAGAGCTGTTTTTTCAGGATTGACTAGGTGAAGTGCAATCTCAGATTTTTATATTGATTTCTTGCCAGATTTACTACATTTAATCAGCATTTGAAAGGGCATCTCGTGATTTTTCTTCTGTACATTTGCAATCTATAGTCCTTCAAGACTTCAAGTTAGCTCAACTAGTCCTTTTTGCGAACTTTCTTTCATCCAATAGTGTAGTATAGTTCACATTTTGAGGTCAAAAAAACCAATCTCCAAGCTTGTAACCTGTAATTGCCTGGTTTTGTCAGTAAGTTTTTTTCTTCACAAAAATTTGTTCAATAGTTGTAATCCTGGGGAACTTTAAGAAGTATCTTTCTACTAGTATCTTCCAAAACAGCTCATACTCATTTAGTAATTTTACCCCCTCTTCAAGAATTCTTATAATACAAGAGAAAAGACAGCTGAAGAAAACATTATGTTTAGGTAGCTCTTGATGCCTATTGATTGGAGCATTTTATTTTGGTGTACACGTCTTCATAAAAACAGTTGATACCATAAGTTTGAGCTTACATAAGCTAATTAGTTCCACTTGCAGCCCCTTCAGCCATTGTAACGGTTTCATAGATTTCTAAAGGTTTCCTTCATCCATTTTACTGGTTGATTGATTAAAATTTTGACTGTTGACTATGATGACTCCCTCCAAATTCCAGGAAAGATCCGAAGCTGGTATTGGTTTTCTGAGTACGGTTTGTTGGTCTACAGTATGTCAAAGAGCAGATACTGTGGACGGATTGGTCGAGAACACAAAAGTAATCATGGTATGTTGCATTGTCCTATCTCAAATTTTACACTCGAAAATATGATTCACAAATCCTGCTTATTATCCAAGTCCACATAATGTACTAACTTTGTCCTCTAGTTATGTATGTGGCAGACCTACAGTGGGCTCTTTACTATCAGAAATGTTATGATCCTGACTGCCAAGGTTTGTCCCATTGCATGTGAGAACTTATGAGTTAAACCCTGCAGTCACTTCTCGCTAAATTTCTGTTTTGACCAGGCTATCGATCTCCCTCCCGTCCCATTCCACATGATTTAATCCCTGAAATTCCCAGTCTAGAAAACACAGGAGTTATTGATGGCTCTGATAATAATAAGGAACATATGTTACTCGGTGGTCATGAAAGCATGATAGACGGAGATAATGATGAAAGTTGGTGGCTTGAAGCAGTGAAAGCTGCTGACAATGTTGAAACTATGGGAGATTTATTTATCAGTACCACGGTTAGTTTATCTGTGCCTTCGTAACATGTGGTTGCTCCTGCAAACTTTCTTTCTCTGGTTGGTTCAAAATCTCTCCTCTTTGTATATATTGAAGGATAATGATAATAAAGATGATGGCGAATGGTGGATGGAAGTTGAGAGGACTGCATCTCAGGCTGAATTAAACTGCCACTGCTAAAGACATGATATCGTTGCATTTCTAGGTGTTCCCATGCCTGTCCTCTTGCAAAGACTACTAGTGCTCCATGCTCATCATTGGTGTGTGTTCCTGTGGATTCCTCAGAAAATAAGGTAATTATTACTCCTTTGATCCTAAATTCATTTTCAATCTCAGGATTGTCATGAAGTTTAGAAATTAATAGTTAAAAGTAGAACAAAAACAGAAAGAGAACGAAAGATTATTGGGATGGAGAGAGAAATGGGAAAATTAACTAACTTGGAACTTGAGGTGGATTGAGTAACCAAGTTCTCACATTGTAGTGTCTGGAGAGGAGTTATCCGGCACAGTTCCTCTAGAAAATAACCTGAATTCCCCTATCTTCTACAACTAATTAAGAGGGTATTCTGCAACTCTGAAGGAAATGTGTGACTAACTGCAGCTGTGGCTTCATAGTGTAACAAAAGAGCTGCAGAGTCGAAATGTCCTCGTATATTTGAAGTTGAAGCTTTTGCAGATTGTAGATGTCCTTTATTCCTGTATAGTTAGCATCTAGGAGACCTTAACTAACAGAACATTAGTCTAATGGTATATCCTCTGGTATGCGATGTATTGCAGTAAGTTTTCCCTGATCTGTAATCAAACGCTGTGATTTACTCCTGTTTGATGTATATAAATAAATCTGTAAGAAGATTATGCATTTTTCATTTAATAGATTTTCGAGTACAAAAAACTACAGAAACTTGTACTGCTAGTTTCATATACTACGTATTACATACAGTGTCAACCTTTATTCTTCCATCATTTTTACAAGGTTTTGTATTTGATACATGACAGTCATACTGCTAGTCTCAATTAACTGCATAAAACCAGGTACATTATTTTTCTCTAAGATTCATTAGTACAATATAGATAGCATCATCATAAACCAATTATTGCTGGGCAATTTGATCTGTTTTGACAGTTTCATAAACCAGTTGAGCAGTCAGAACATCAACCACACCAGAACCAACAGATTTAAACACAGTAATCTCCTTGTCATTTTTTCTCCCAAGCTTATCACCTTTAATCAATTCCACCAAAGTCCCACAAATATCATCCCTAGTTATCACCCCTCTCTCAAAAGCACCCACCAATTCCCCAGCTTCCTCTAATGCAACCTCATTGTCAACAAACACTCTCCCCCTCCTTATTGCCTCGTCGTCGCACTCCTTCATTGTTGGCTTAAACGACCCAACAAGATCAAGATGGGCTCCTTCCTTCAACTCTAACCCTCTCACCAACTCTCTCTCCGAATTCGTGGCGCAACTCACAATATCACCCAACCCAACCACCTCCTCCAAGCACCCATTACTCTCAAAACTCACCCCATCAAACCCATTCTCCCCCCTCAACCTATCCGCCAATGCGGCCGCCTTTTCGGGTGTTCGATTCCAAATGATCACCCTCTTGATGCTAGGCCTAACACCCAAATGGGCAGTGATCAAATGGGGTGATAAATTACCGGAACCAATTATAACAAGAACATGGGCATCATTTCTTGACAAATAAGAAGAGGCTAAGGCTGAAATTGAGGAAGTTCTGAAAAGGGTCAGCTCAGTAGCATCAAATAGAGCTAGGGTTTGGCCAGTGATGGAGCTGAAAAGGGTGTAGCAAGCATGAATTCCGGGTAAATTGAGGGAAGAGTTTTGAGGGTGTGAAGTTACAAGTTTGACCCCAATGTAAGGGAGAGAAGAAGAGGTTGAGAAAGAGGGCATGAGGAGAAGAGTGGAATTTGGGGAGGTAGAGAGAGAATGGCGAGGTGGGGTAGAGAGAGAAAGAGAGGCGTTTGGGAGGGTGGTTTGGAAGTGGCTGACTAATGTTTTGTGGGTCAGGATTGAGCGGAGGGTGGTGGTTGAGATGAATATTGGGGCGGTTGTGGCGGCAGCAGCGACGGCGGCAGGTGTTGCCATGGCGTAGAGACTACAGAGAGAGAGAGAGAGAGGGAGGACGAAATTGTTGACTGTAAATGTGTTTAAGCATTTGGTGTTAGGGGTTGGAGCAGTATTTTAAGGTTGCCTAGGCCCAAGCCCCAAGGACAAGACATAATGGAGAATATTGCATTTGAAACTTCAGAGAAATTGGTTCTAAGTTGAAAATTTTACTAATTATACTAGTAAAAAGTTTAGGAAATTATTAGTATCTTTTCGTTGTAGTTTCTATCACGAGTGTCAAAGACTTAGATTTGTTTGAATCCAAATTCTTGAGTACTTGTGGATTTAAAAAAAAATGCTATTAAGAGTATGTTCGGCAAAATTAGTTGTTGTAGTAGCTGTTAATCTTTTGGACATAGATGTTATTGTTGACTACGAGACTACGAGAATACTAATAATGAAAATTAAGAGGTGATTTTCAATATAATTGTGTATGATATAAGTGTTTGACACAAAATAACTATTGCAGATTTTTAGTAAAATAATTTTAGGAAATTATATGTTTTAGAGCTAAATTGATAGCTTTTGTTCTGTCAAGTTTAATCTAAAATTTAGTTTAGTGAAGCACCATTTCTAAAGCTCAAAGTTAGCATTGAATGTAATATCCTACTTTGACATGTGATTTCAAGTACTCTTTCGCTCATTTTGCTATAGGTTTTCATCATAATCTTCCATCCTAAAGAGTTGAGGATATTTTTCAAACCATGAGACAAAGTTGTTGGTATAGTTCTCAACAAATTTATATCAAAATAAAGTTCTATGTTATCAACAAATGTAATACTCGTAATTGATACTTGCTCATTTAATTTTGAAATCATAACACTTTCTATACGAAATCATTTACATTAACAAGGTAAAAATAGCTAATTTCTATGGTTTTCAACAATTTGCTTGGTTACTTGGTTAGAGGTTTCTGATGTGGTATGTCACTGCATGTCCGCATGTGACTCAGAGCTTCCAACTTCGAAGTAGTATTCTCTATTCGACTACTTTTACAGTTATGCAATGAAAAATAAAACGTAACAATATAAAAAAGAGGCTGAGATATTAATTGATTTTGATTTTTTTTTTGTAAATGGCAAGGAGGATTCCAACCTACGAAATAATCAATTTTGGTTTGGTAAGGAAGACTCCAACTGAGATACGGAGTATTAATATAAACAGCTATTTCACAAAATGCCACTGAATACTTAAAAAATTCACCAAATACCATCGCGTTTTTTGAATTCACCAAATGCCACGAGGTTTAGTATAATATCACCAAATGCCATTTTCGTTAGTTGACTCCACCACTTGTCACATGTCACCTTCTAATTGGTCCGTTTTTTAAAAAAAATATACAAAAATTTAAAAAAAAAACCAAAAAAATTTTAAAAATATACAAAAATTAAAAAAAAAACCAAAAAAATTTTAAATTTTTTTTTTAAAAAAATAATAATTAAAAAAAAAACCCAAACCCCAGCCATCCCTTGCCGCCGAAGCCAGCATCAGAAGGCGCGCCGGCAGCCAGCGGATCCCCACCCCTCCCCTTCCCCTCCCCTTTCCCCGTCGCGCCACCCACCTTAGCCTAACCCGCTAAACCCCACCCCCCTTCCTCCACCACCCGAAACCCCACCTCCTTCCTCTCCCTTTTCGATTTCCGGCCACCCCACCCAAAATACCCTTCCCCTCCCCTTTTCGTTTCCGGCCACCCACCCACACAACCCGAAACCCCTTTTCGATTTGTGGGTGCTCATTTTTTGGCTCGAATTCCGCTGTTTTCTTTGCAATCTGTGTGTAATTTCTTCTTCTCATTGCAATGTAAGTATTTCCATGTATAATCCTTGCTTCATTGTCGAATTTTATGCAAATTTGTGAAAAATTCAAAAACCCCCTTTGAAAAATCGATTTGAGGCTTTCTCGTGTGATGCTTGTTTGATGAAATTGTTTGTCCCATGTTATTGCATTCTTGATTGTGAGCATTTTGATAGTAATTTTGTAGAAAATGGTGAAGAAATGAGCATGTTGTGTTGTTGCCTTCGAGCTTGAACGTGGGTTTTAATGGTGGTGGAAAGATAACGGAAAGGGGATGAGGAAGGGGCGAGGTCACCGGCACGCTTGCTGGTGAGGGTCGCCGGCGGCAAGGACTTTGGTCTTCGGCGGCAGGGTGGGGTGGGCGGCCTGCCGATGAGGGTGGTAGGGGTGGTGGCTAGAGTTTGTTTTTTTTTTTTTTGTAAATTTTTGTATAATTATTTTATTTTTAAAAAACGGACCACTCAGAAAATGACACGTGACGAGTGGTGAGATCAACTCACGGTCAACTAACTGACAGTGACAGTCAACTAACGAAAATGACATTTTGTGATATTATACTAAACCTTAGTGGCATTTGGTGAAATTCTGAAAAACGCAATATCATTTGGTGAATTTTTTAAGTGATATTTTGTAAAATAGCCGTAATATAAACCGCCTCTTTCCTTCGGTCCTTCCACAACACAATAAAACCGAAAATATCAAAACTGGAGTAAAAAAGTAACCATCTCATCGTCTTTGTAACTCAAAACTTTCTGGGTCGCTTCAATTCTCTCTCATCTCTATCTATCCAATTAAGGTTTTTTCATCTTCATTGGAGTTGAAATTTCCCAATTTCGGCAATCAAATTATCAAATGGAATGCAGCAAACTCCAACAATTGCAGGTTTTTATCCGATCACCCGATCTTCAATTTCCAATTCGTGCCCTAACCCTAAATCCCAATCAAACATGGGCTGATCTCAAAAAATCTCTTCCATTCTCCAATTCATCATCATCATCTTCCTCTGAGCTAGGTTTCTTGTCTTTCAATGGCAAAAAGCTCGACAAATCCTCCACCATCGGTTCTTCCGGCATCGCTGCAAACTCCACCATTAATCTCCACTTTAAGCTCCTTGGCGGCGGCGGAGATGGCGGCTCAACTTGCGCGGAGTCGAGAGATTGCTACTTGAAGATGTACGCCGAGAAGAAGCCGGAAAAAGTGGACCCTAACGAGAAGCGGCTTTCGAAGTGGACAACTTGCGCGCTTTCCTTCGAGCCATTGAAGCCGCCGTGTGTTATCGACCGCCTCGGTAACGTATTCAACAAGGAAGCTCTTGTTAAGGGTTTGCTAGCTAAGAGTTTGCCGAAACCGTTTTCGTTATATATTAAGGGTTTGAAGGATTTGATTCCAATTCAATTATCTTCTGTTGAAGGTGATAAAGTAGAAGGATCACGTTTTCAGTGCCCAATTTCTGGGTTTGAATTCAATGGGAATTACAGATTTTATGCTTTGAGTAAGTGTGGTCATGTTATTAGCGCAAAGGCACTCAAAGAGATTAAATCTTCTGCTTGTATTGTATGTCACGAGGAATTCGAGGAAGACGATAAGATTGTTATTAATGGGACTGATGAGGAGGTTGATGTTCTTAGGAATAAGATGATTGAGATGAAGGATAAGGAGAGGGAGAAGAAGGCGGCGACTAAGGTTAAGAAGTCGAAATCGAAACAATTAAACTCGGGTGATGTTTCCGGGGGAGGTGATGAGAGTGTTAGTGTTGTAACCAGTGATGATGTTCGGTTGAGTGGGAAGAAGCATGGGATTGATGTTGTTAATTCGAAGGCCGAGGTCAATGCCAAGCTTCCTAATGCTGTTGCTGGTGCTGCTGCTGCTACTGCTAAAAATGGTTCAACTAAGAGATTCAAAGCTGTTGATATTGCACCGCCTAATGCTGATAAGAAAGTTTATGCTTCTCTTTTTACTTCTTCTAGGAAGTCTGATTTTAAGGAAACCTATTCTTGCAGATCGCTTCCTTTAGGTCGAAACTGATTGTTTGCTTATCAATGTGAGTTTTGTTATCTTGTTTTTACATGGCTGTCAATTAGTTTGTTCGTTTCCATGTTGGTTATGTTGAAGCATTGGCATCTTTGTGTTTTGAAACCATATACATTGTTGTATGTATCATCTATGTATACAAGTATTAACTTTCTTGTACTATTTGTTTTCTTGTGTTCCTGATCCTCCCCGCTTTAAGTAGATTTTTGAAGTAGTATACGTACTTGTACGAGGTAAGATGGTGGTTATTATTCTGGCTTTAATATTTAGTAGCATGAGCTGAATTAACTCACCAAAGTCCAAAGGATTGTTCTTTTGGATGTAAATCTCACTGTATAGAGCTTAAGAACAAGCATTTCTGTAATGAGAAAGGTGGGAAGCAAGTAGTAACGACAGTAGGTATAGTCGTATAGTTAAAGGAGCACGTGGATGGCACAAAGCAGAAGGAATAAAGAGAAAGTTGGGTGTATCTTTTATTGGTAGGGTAAGTTAATGCTTTGACATAAGCTTGTTTTAGGGTTTTGTTGATTTATTCTCGTCATCTTTAGATTGAAGTACTTGCTTATATTGTTGTGTGGTTGATCAAAGTGAGTGGATTCTTTGTTGATTGGACAAAGTGTTGAGGTTCTGCCTTGTTGCTGGGTATGCAGAGTATTTTGAAGTTTCCGCTTTTATGTCACCACAATCCTTGCTGGTTTGGTAGGAGGCCAAGGCTAAGTAGCTTCTTATAAGTTGAACTATATGTCTTCTATTGCAAGCGGCTTTCTTGCTAATCTGCTATGATTCCTGTGAAAGGATGGCTTTTTGTTCTGCACATATCAAGCCTATAATTCTCCAGTTTCCTTCTGATCCATATTTTAACTGCCGTTCTTTTAAAGTTAATGTCTTCACATTTGCCACATTTAAGCTTGCTCATACTATGTTATTGCTGGGGCTTTTTATTCTTTTTACTTTGTCCAATCTATTTTGTTTGATTGCACATAATTGCATCTCAAGTCCCCAACTTTGGTGTATCCAATGTTCCATCTGCAGTACTAATGTCATCTCAACTCCATTTTTGTCAGGTTCCCTACATGGATTTTCTTGCATTGTATGATCTGTTTATTTGTGTGAATTGTGATTAAGCTATCTGTCTTAGACATTGATTTACCATGTGTTGTACTTCTCCTGACAGTCATATATTGCTATTGGAAGGCATGTTCACCAAAGTCAGCTGATAAATGTGAATTGCGTATGCCAACAATACATGTTAGAAGTGAATTTATTTCTTGAGAGCATACTTGTAGAAGATTTGTAGATTTCACAATGCTGTGATAGAAGATTATGTTTTGCAGGGGGCTGGTGCTATGTCACTGGATGAGGTGATGCAGCTGCCAATTTAATTTTGTCGTAATTGGCATTGTCGCTTCAGTAATTATTTGTGTATGCCTCGAAAATCCTGCTTAGGGCTGTAACCAGCTGCGGTTAGTAATACAGATGGACCAAACACAGCTGCCAACTCTAAAAGTACATACTCTGTACTCTGTTGGACCTGTGTCAGACTAGTACAATCTTGGTTCATATAGACGAATTTTATAGTTCTCATTGTTTAAGTTACCATTTATGAGCTACAAGTGATATTCTGAGTTCCGAAATCTGCAGTATCGTATGCATAGACAAGTATCCCAACAGACAAAAATAATAGGCTCTTATGCTTGATATTTGTGAGATTCATTCATGGATTACCCCCATGGGGAGTGTTGTGACCAAATCCGCCTTTCATTGCTTTTGATGTGTATAGCAAGAACAAGGGTGTTGTTGTGAGCAAATACGTGTTTAAGCTCTAAATGTATAGCAAGAACATTTCTTTACACTTTGATTTTACTTCATAGTTGTAGAGAATGCAAATATTGTCAACAAAAAATAGGGAAATATGCATACTGAATTAGTAAAAGTTGATTATGTAATGGCCTTGCTGTAAACTCTGATACGAAAGTAACTATCAGATTGAGAGATTAGTAGTCAGCCCAAAATATGTAAGTAGTCTAAATTTAGTCTCATTCGACTTTTGACTCGGACATTATTTCAGTAAACTATGTTAATTGTTGTATGACAATTTGGGTTTCACTTATTCTTGTCCATTGATATCATGTAGAAGTCCACAAACAATTTGATCTTTAACTTTTGTAGCAATCAACTTAAGGTTTGGAGGATACTCATCCAATTAGGGATAAGAGAAATACATCCTATTGGACTTGTAAACGGTTAGAAATCTTTACTTTCATGAGCTTGAGCTCCAAAGTGAAACAAAATACTATCACATTGGAGGATGCTTTACATGCCTTAAATTGTGTTCAAACATAATCTAGTTTATGCTTTAGTGTTATAATTAACTAATTTAACCTGTACGACTACTGCAACAACAAAGCCTTAATCCCAAAATAAAGTGGGGTTGGGGAACCAATTCAGCCTATATCCTCCTATACATAAAGGGGAAAAAAATATAGATTTCAAGCGTTCAACTAAGATTTGCATCTTGGGCTTACTCAGCTAATCCTTTTAAGCCGCATATAATTGCAATCAACATTGAAAGCTTCTCTATTTCAGCCATAGACATTTTAAAAGTATTATTTTCATTGAAAATCAAAATTCTAAAATACATGAAGTAATACGTATAAAGCTACCAAACTCCATTACTAAAACCTGTAATTTCAGTTGTACACTACAAAAAACAATCTCAAAACTTTCTAATGCACAGACAGAAACTACTGTCGGTAATCAACATTACATGCAACAAGCTTTCCAGAACCATATGTTGTGCCGTGAACCTACTTAAATCTAGATGATAATGTACACACATCCCCTGACTCTTTAATCAGATGAGGGATAGGGAAAAAAAAAAAAAACAACTTGTGACCTCGTACAAGAGGAGATAACTTTCTCCTCTCTCATCCTCTCTATCAGTCTACAACTGATGACAAATTTGAACAATGTTAGCATAAAAACATCAACTCTACCTTGCTGGAAAACTGTTACTTTTGCAAGCATATGTTGAAGAAAAATGGGCTGTACATAGCTCGAGCTATAGAGCAAATTATATTACTTTTGCAACATGAAGATCTTCTCAGTTAAGGTACATGAGAGCTCGATCTTAAAACAGAAATATACCAGCGGCATCCAGCATCTATCTGAAGATTCAAAGGTAAATTTTGAATAATTACTAATCATTCAACTTCAGATTTCTTTTCTACGGGTTTGTTTTACTTTTTGAACCTTCTGATTGCTTCTAGGGAATAATAAATCGTTAAGCTGTCTTTCAGCACTATATTCTGAAGTGGCCTGCAAGCATATTATGATGGCAGTGAGAACAGCATATCAGAAATATTACTTAAGATTATTCTTGAGAAAATTAAAGGGTAAGGACCTGAGAAGTGAAAGCAAAACGCAATGTTTGTACTTGCGTTCCTGAGCAAACTCTCAAGTCGAAACCACGAGAATCCACACCAATAAGCGATGCCTCCTGCAACAACAATGAAAAGGAAAAAATAAAACTCCCCAACTTATTACAAAAATAAGGGTAGAATCCAAGTCAATCAATCAATCAATCAAAGCCTTAATCCCATAAGGATAGAATCCAAGTAAAGCGAGAAAAACAACTTCAACAGCTTTAGCTATATCCCCTAATCAAATCCAAGTACACATTTAAATCCTTGCATTAAGAAATTTTCAATCCAAAACAAAATCAGCACAATCTCAAGGATGTATATTATTTCTCAGAGACTAAAGCTGAGCAAAAACAAGGCTGCATGATGCATGTTTCTACAATTTGAATTCAAGAACATCAACTACTAAAATCACTTTTGGTTCATATA
This sequence comes from Chenopodium quinoa, assembly GCF_001683475.1. Taxonomy (NCBI): domain Eukaryota; kingdom Viridiplantae; phylum Streptophyta; class Magnoliopsida; order Caryophyllales; family Amaranthaceae; genus Chenopodium; species Chenopodium quinoa. The sequence goes on from NW_018744167.1 coordinate 2,134,926, forward strand.
GCCGACCCCACTTATGGGATTAAGGCTTTGATTGATTGAACCTCACAGAGAATAAGGACAATTTATCATGGAGCTGTAAATGATTAAAGCAAAAGACAGCTCAGCTGTTCTATCAGCTTTTTGTCACAAAATTTTAGGCATTCTTACATGCAAGTTTCTGATGTAAGCTTAATGTAGCTAGCAAACTTAGATTACAAGGCAGAACGGTTTGTCAGTATGTGCAACAAATCATAGGTGAGCAAAAAATGTCACCTCTACTTGAAGACCCTTGCTTCTCCAGCACAGGGATTTGAGAGCATTGGTGGTCTTTTCTCCTGCAGCACTTACACGAGATATAATTTTGGAAGCTGAATGAGCAATTGCATCAGAGTGTGCCTTCCTGTAATCTTCAACCTCAACTTCAGTCTGTTACAAAGTGTAATTCCAGGATCTCATTTTAGCAAATACTTCAAAAAATGGAGAAAATAATCCCTCACAGCGATAAAGGTAACCAGCAAACTATTCTAATTTTAAAGGCTGGGTTGAGAGGGAATTTTTAAAATTGAAAATTACAAAAAAAAAAAAAAAAAAAAAAAAAAAAAAAAAAAAAAATTAACACACACACACAAACATAGATCCATCTTTACTTCGGCACTTCCATCTGCTTTGGCTATATTTAGGCTAACACATTCTCAACACTTAAGGAATTCATAAAATTATTTCTCTCTTGTTAAGCAAATGTCCTAACTAAATTAGTTCATATGAACACATAGGCACGGCTGACATATGAAATGAAGGAACTATAAAAAGGCCTCATATTTGCTTCATAGCTTGTTACCTATACTCCTGTATTCTCACAAGTCATAACTGTCAAAAGTTGGGGAGCCTTTTATTGCACATTCACAGTAGATAGTAGTACAAAGAAAATTTTATTTAAAGGGGGGTATGAAACCTTAACCCTAAGTTCACTAGTCAATAAGTATTTTTTTATTGGAAAAATTGGCCGCAACAACACCAACTATGATAAAGGTGCGTATAACATCACAACCTTTTAAGGGTGCAGTCCACGGCACAAACTATGTAATTGGCTGCATATATTAGCATAAATGACACTAATGAACTAAGGTTCCATGGAATAAGTGGAATCTTTATTATTTTATAATTGTTTAAACATTTTTTAAATTTACATGATTTTCCATCAGGTGACTAAATTAGCTTTCCCTTCTAAATTTTTTTTTCTTTTTTTTTTTCTCTCTTTTCATTTAAGCATTTTCTTAACCTCCACCATTTAAGCAGATTCCATCAAAAAAATTGTGCTATTATTTTCCTTAGTTCGCTTCTTCAATTACTTTTTTTCTAATATCGATCTCACATGATTGACTTAGTTTCCTTTCCCTCTCCACTTAGTCAAATACTAAATGGATAAATAAATAAAAATCATTCAAAAACCTTTATTCTACCAGATTTCAGGATACATAAGTAACTTTCTAAGATTCAAAATACTTAATTCAAACAACAATTTTAGAATTGGATTTTAGGATATGCCAAATTGATTTTCTGGTTTTTGATATACAACACTTTAATTGTGGAGATTGAGAGAGAATAATTTAAAGGGAAAAAATTAATTATAATGGAAGAGGAAACTAAGTCAATCACATGAGATGTACAAAAAAGTAATTAAAGAAACAAATGATAGAAAATAATGGCGAAAACTTTTTGAAATAATTCAATTTAATGGTGGAAATTGAATAGTGTTTAAAGTAAAACAATTAATGGAAGAGAAGACTACTTAGTTACGTGAGATGGAAAATTAAGTAGAATAGAATTATATATATATATAAAGCATTAAAAATATTTAAGATTCCAATTTATGAAGAAATCTAAGTTTTGCCAATGTCATTTATGTTGTTATGTGCACCCAAGTGCATAGTTTGTGATATTGAGTGCACCCTCAAAAGGTTGTGCTGCTACACGCACCTTCGTCATAGTTGGTGTTGTTGCGGCCAATTTGTCCTTTTTATTCTCTTTAAAATAAATTATGAAGATTTGTTCCTCTAATAGAATCATAGATTCACTATTCTTGACATTTAAATTGTAGTGAGCAAATAACCAGGGCCATTAAACTGTGAACAATTCACATATTATTATAAAGTAGCACAAAGTCGTTTTGCGCAGAAACTCGAATTAAGTCAATAGCATTGCCTTTATCACAGCAACCTCCATAAAGAGTCATAGGGGCAATGTTGATGATGTACATTTGCTAGGTCCCCAAATATTTTTAGGCTTTCCTGCTTATGATTCCCAACAATAACCATTACACTTCTACTTAAAGTAAACCATTTTCTTTTCAATTCCTCACATAAATCATTATATGTCTCTATCTAAACATATTTGACACATCATCCATATATACTGAAATAGCCTTATAATAACAAAACTCATTCTTGGAACTTTATAAACTTATTGCTAGACCTGCTATGGTCCCAAAACAACTTTATAACGTTGGCGGCACCCCACATTCACTTCAATGTTGGAAAAAGTTACAAAAATTTGGTTTAAAACTGTGGATATAACCAACAATTTTTGACATTTTCACGTCCTAAAAGGAAAGAGGACAAGGTGCTTCCATGGACCCCAAGATACCCCAAGAAGTCATTTGGATGGTTGGAACCATCTATCTTGCCTTTAAACGATCAATTCATCCAGTTACATACACATCTCCCTTCATAAACCCAAGGCAATCATGGGCCTTTTTGTGACCAACTAGTGGTTTGTTATGGTTTTAAACCAACTTTTGTGAACCTGAATTTGAAACCATGGATGCCTACGGATAATTTTGGAAAGAGTTCAAAAACTGGGTTTGAAACCATGGATGCCTACGGATAATTTTGGACTTTTTCGAGGCCAAAAAAGAAAGAGAACGAGGTGCTTCCCTACCGTCATTTGGGTGGTTGGAACCATCTATTTTGTCTTTAAACTATTAGCTAGTCACATATATGTCTCCCCTTCATTAACTCAAGGCCACCATTTCTATGACCAACTACTGGTCCATGGCATCACTTTGCCTTTAAACTATCAAATTGACTGGCTACATAAACGCCTCCCTTCATTAACTCACAGCCACCACTATGACCGACTACTAGCCATTTACGGTCATCACTTTAGTTTTCGACACCGGGTTTCGAAATCTACAAAAATAAACCCCAATTTTGTTTATCATAACTTTCAAATTAGCTTTCAAAGAACACCAGATTCGACAAGGTTAGACATCGAGGCTTTCTGGGTTCATGGGCCCCCAAGAGGCTTATTGGTGCAAAAAATTGTTTCATTTATGCCTTGGCCCACACTTCGTTATCGTGTCTTAATATGCCTTGGCTTAGCGTTGCATTGTCTTGGTCCTAAGGCAAGCCAAGAAGCTACATTGTGATGAAAGGTAAGGAATAACATAATTACTCGGCCTCATATTTTTCTAAATTTGTGAAGGTAATAGCTGAGAAAGGTGTTATTTACATTGTCAGAAAAGATAACGGGGTAAGGGGGTTTATATCAGCAGATCTGAGCTAGTTAGGGGTAAGGCTACCAGCTTACAATCTAGAATTCTAGACATCCTAACAAGAAACAATTGTTATTAATGAGCCATTTTCAAGCAAGACAAAATGATGGCATATTAAGAAATTGTTATTTAACAATAAAACCGGAAGGGTAAAGTGATGAGTATTATTGAGCCATTTTCAAGCAAGACAATTAATGGCATTCCTTAAGGGGGAAGGAGGAATAACACTTAATCTAGGTGGCTTCTCTAGTGATAACAAAAAGAATCACTAAAACATACTGCTGTCAAGAACTAGCCAGAATTTCTGATCCCAGATTTTTACTAAGGATCGTGCATGCGTGCAACAAGTTGATGACCCATTAACCATTCAGACAATCTTAGGGACATGAAACAATACCTGATTTCCATAAGCTGATATAAGCTGAATCTTAATCATCTCCAGCTTATAGAATGCAGTCCCATTAGACAACCCATTATCCTTATCCAAATCCTCAGTCCACTCAGAATTATCTTCAGGAGAAACCGATGGATGTGCATGGCCATTAACCAAACCAACATTTTCAACATTGGTATCTGCAGCTTTTTCATCCATGTTGATGTCAGCATCTTTATCTGGCTGAATCAACTTGTGCTTCTTGATGACAGATCGTTCTTCAATAAAAGCAGGTCTCAGAAGGCCTTGTATAGCCAGACCTGCAGGAGGCTGAACCATAAAATCTATAGGATTATCAGATGTGACCTGCGCATAAATAGGGCTTGGTAAGACAATATTCACAATGTACCAAGTTTTGCTTTCAACTCAAAGTAATCATCAGCATTAGTCTTATTGGTAACACCCAATAGGATTTTGCCTAACTTCAATAAACAATTTTGAACATCTTGAGAACATCAGCAAAGTCTACTCCACAATACTGCAAGGCATCACAGTGAAAATATAAAAATCATGCATAACGTGATAAAGACTGAGAAGAACCTCAGAAATCTTTTTTGCGAAATACATAGGATGGGAAGCACGCATCGTTTCTAGTTTTGCCCAGTCTCCCAAAGACTCATCTGAATCAACATGATCCTCTTCAACTTCAAGAATATCAACCCAATCCTTCAAAAGACAGATCGAATGAAAGAAGGATGTCATACCACCAGATACAGATTGCTGTTATAGAATTAGTACTCGAAGCACATATGAAGCCAAATAGCCAATAATTCTCACCCCGTCAAAGTCATCGTCGTCGTCATCTTCACCCTCGTCTTCATCTTCATCAAAATCACTATCTTCCTCATCAATTTCCTCGATACCAAAATCAATTGTAGCTGGACCTGTCAACTCCATCTCACTCAATATTTCTTTGGTATCCAGACCAATGATGACATGCTGCAAATAAGAAACCACAAGTCTGACAAGCCAAAAACACGGAAAATGGAATGGGACAATATGAAGTGTCAGGCTTTCTGCAAAAACTGATATGAAACACCTGATATAATTCCTGCATCTTAGATTGAGCATAATAAAAATGGCCTCCAAAATGGGCATCACAGTTGGCAGGCTTTGGGAAGGTCATAATGTAAGCAGTCTCAACCCTAAACAGAAAACAAGACTAATAATTTTAAAATTACAGCAATGTATTCAAATAGTTATTGATTAGAGATGACGGTGAGGGGAGAATAACATTGTATAAAAGGCAGCTCCAGAGTGATTCCAAAGAGCTAAAATGGTTATCAGGGAGGATATGCATTAAGCTTTTTAGGAAAGTGCTAATTTTGAATAGCTTTAGCTTAATACACTTAAAAAAAGATTGTTATCAAGATAAGAGATGGATAAAACAGCTGTAAATAAGAACAGACTGAATGAAACTTGCATGGATGGTTTGGAGGAAAAGTATCAGGGAACAATAGAACTTAATTTTTGTCTGAATTATCAACAAACTAACACACTCAGAAACCCAATTAAAGAAAGGAGTACAAGAACCAATATAGATGTAGCGTTTTGCAAATTTGATGCTTTCAGAATAAGCTTGATCCAAGTCATGCATCATAGAATTATTTATTCTTTGCCTGCAGGCATCATAGTATTTCACTCAATAAGAAATATAATATGCACAAAAAAATAAAAGTGATTAGGACATGCATAACTTGTATCTCACCAAGAGAAATAAGCTTGCCTCTGCAAATGTGACAGAGCATAAAGGTCACAAGGAAATGGGAGATCACAGGGAATCAGGCATTCTAAATATTGATCAATCACAAGTATCATACAGATTTAATTTCAAATTAAGATGTATGGAGGCAAGAAGATGAATCTATATGATACTTGGGGTGATAGATCAAAAATTGGTCCATAGATCAAAATTTAAAATTAAGGCTGTATGTTACTTGTGGTGATAGATCAACTTTAAGGGGTAAGAAGAAGAAAGCTTTTAAGTTCTAACAGGTATCATTTTTGAAGGGACATCAAACAAAAGTAACCAACTTAGCACTAATGATGACGTCCATGAAAAATTATCAGGCTCTTCTCCAGGACTCTGAAAGGGTAATGGAAGTGGCAAGTATCCAGTAAAAGCTTTACAAATAAAACATTAATGTTTTCACCCAGTCTATTATCCATGAAAGTTCAAGGTAGGGCTCACTCATATAGCAGTTTAACCTGTTGAGGTTAATGTAGCTTTTGTTAAAAGTTAGCTCATGTAACATTTTAGACTCCACTGCTACTACTTAAAAATCTCAGTATCTCACGTGCTGCTACCTCAAAAATCTAAACCAACACTTAGCCACATCAAAACATTTAACTATAGACAAATTGACACCTAACCACAGGTAAAATAGACAAACTGACACCTAACCACAGGTAACTTAGCTACTTGCCACTCTAATTGCTAGTTATATCTAATATGTCAATTAGATACAAACGGCAGTATAGGTAACCTTAGATCTGATAAGCTCAGGATATATACATTTCCTAAACATTGCTTCAAAATCCACATGAATTTCAAGAAGCATTCGCAATAAATGTATATATAGAAATGCCCCTCTTATTGACACCACCACATTACTATGCATCTCTAGGTCAATATTCTTACCACATAGTTGTTGTCCGAGGTCAGGGACTGCATAATGTCTTCATCATTATTCACCTGGAAGTATACATCTGGGAACAAGCCAAATATGAGACACTTTGGAGATAAAAAGGAGATAGAAGCTAATTTCAAACTATTAAACAAGATTGCTGTAAAACCAATACCAACTCACTTCCATGTTCGTCAGTCAGGTAAGGCAGATCTGGCCAGAAAATGTTCTCATGAACTTCATCATTAATCATACCAGAAAACATTAGAGTTGCTTTGCTGTTTACCTAACAACATATAGGCCAGACAATCAGTATAAAAGATAACAAAAGGACCCATCAACCAAAAGTATTGCAAATTCTGTAATTAATTGAGATAATATACACATAATCAGATAAAATGACCAAGACATAGTACTTTATAATTAACCTCCTCATTATATATCAGATAGCTGATTGGTCCCTCCTCTACTTTTTGGAGTAGCTGCATCCTGGTGCAGAACCAGAGGAAGTAAAATTAGCTACTTCTAGCCCCCAACCCAATCACTGAAGGAGGAATAATATTGTCAGGACTGTTGTATTGAGCCATTTCTTGAACTTATAAGCAACTACAACTAACTTTTATATTGGAGTTTAAGGAACAATTATCTATTACTCCCTCGTTCATTTTTTTTTAAGTTCACACAGTTTGACTTTTATGCTTCCCAACACATAATCTTGACCAATAGTATTATGGAAGTACATGTCTAGACGAATCTAACAAGATCCCACATGATTGTTTTTCCTTGCGTATAAATTCAAAAGAGGGGGGGGGGTATGTAGATAGTGTAAGAGTACAAAGTGGGCTAAAGGAGTACTTTTTATTTGACAGAATGAATAGTGTCATTGGTGATACACTGATAGATCGTGATATGAGAAGTTCAACAGTAACATGATCGTAACAAGGAACTGGAGAAAGAGGATGCATTGTACTGTTGTAGTAAGCAAGACTAGACCACTTCACGATAAATAATAAACCTACAAAAGAACTGAGATAATTTAAGTGCACTCATTGACTCAAATATTGCTGTTTGGCCCACTAACATGATGTAAAGGCATAGTTTTCAATCACTTCACTTGTCCAGACACATCCACAAAATATCAAGTATTTCCAGGTATGTTGAGTCAAATAATTCTTCGTGCTCAAAGGACTCTAGGATTTTAATTATCCAACATAATGATATAGCCAAGTGGCACCCTAAGACTTCTTATGAATAAAGGAGATCTTTCACCATTTTCCTTTGCAAGATTTTGAGATGCAACACGCACCAAATGATCTCAGAGGACTTTTGGTCATTGGCTCAGGAAAAGTATTGATCCCCCTGCAAATCTGCAAACTGTCTTCCTTTGTTCTAATTTCTTCAAGGCTATACTCGGGCTAGAGAGTTCCTTCCAAAGGTCAAAGGAAAATCTAACAAAATTAGGAGGAAAGCTAACTAGGATTACAATGCCACTCTGACCCAACATTTCTCATCCATGACAAGGTCCATAAGCCAAGACTAGGACTCCCATAGAAAACCTTGAGATCTTGAAATAAAATCATATAGAATATAATCCTGCACCTAGACAAACTCCTTAATTCTCAGGTCTCTTGTGATCAATATCAACAATAAGGACCACATGTGGCACTAAACCCATATATACTTGTCGAAGCTTATTAGAATGCCATGAGTCATCTATTCACCCTTATGAGACCTTTTATGGGGGCAATGAAATAACTCAAATAAAAGAGGGACGCTTCATGAGGCGGCATAATGGCGCTTATAATTTATACAAGTAATATAATTGACATTCGAACCAAGATAGGTTGTCTCCAACAAAGGTCATAAGTCATGTGCTCTCCTCAAAACAAGCCAAATTTCAAAATATACAGTAGGAAGCCCATATAGGCCATGAATGTTTAGAGTAGGATGTAAATAGAAAATAACAAGGTCAAGTAAAGTATATCAACATCTACATTAAAGGAGCACAATTTATTACACAAAATTAACCAAGGATGGTCAACTATGGAAGACATAATAGTCAGGTACTTGGGTCTAAAGTCTAATGGCATTGGAAAACTTAGTCATTACTCTAGCATTCCTTAAACACAAGCTAAAAGACTTCATCTTCCTTCGAAGTCCCAATTGTCATATGTAAACTCCATCCGTCCCAATTTACTGGCCCAATCTCCTAAAAAATAAAAAATCTCTACTCTCTTGAGTTGGGTTCAACACTCAATCACCCATTTTTTATAGTAATATAATTTTTAAATTGCATAAAAATCATTTGCAAAACCCTACAGGGCAAGTAAATTGGGACAGAGAAAATAATTTAGATATAAAATCTCAAAATCAAATAAAGAATCAAAACAATATTCTTTATACCTCAATGATAGTTCTACAAGTTTCAGAAGCAGCAAGTTGACCCTTTTCAGCTTCGGCTGCTTCGGAATCCGAAATATCCTCAAATGGATGATACTTAGACTTGCCATTTTCTCCTAAATGATCTGACCCTGACCCTAAATACTTCCCAGTTGCTTGAATTCTGCTCTTCCTTGACTCATTCCTTTTATTCAAAAAACTACCAAAGTTTTCCCTCAATTTCTTGACTTTATTCCTGAAAACCCAAATTAAAGTCATGACCTTTTTTTTTATATATATATAAAAAAATAAAATGATTACAAATCAAAATAGTATTGTGTTAATTTACTCAATAAAAATACCAATAAGCTCAAATCAAATAATAACTTCTATAATTAATGGGTTTTAGTAAAAATTACCAGGGAACAGCAACTTTGACCCCCATAACATCATCAGAGCTCCAAATTGAACGGCAATCTGAAACAATTAAAATTGGGCTCCCAATTAATAAATATCATGTAAAAATGCATGTAATTATCAGAAAAGCTCTAAGAAAAAAAGAACTTTTCCCCAGATAAAATTAAGAAATTACAAGATAGAGTGGAAGATGAATGTAAATGAATAGTCATAGTTGAATCTATTAACATCATTTGCAAATGGAAGATGAACTTAAATGTTGAAGAGAGAGAAAGAAGTGTGAGGAGAGAGAATGTGGATTGCAGAGTTCTTGGCCTTTGCCGTTTTTTGGAGGATGATGAAATGAAAGATGCTTTTTTTTCTTTTCGTTTTTTTTTTTAGAAATATCTAATTAAGTATTTTTCTTTCGATTTTACACGTAGATAATTCTTTTGTCCAATTGAATTGCACCCACGTGGCATATGAGCACACTCTAATTGGCTAAGCAATTGTACAATCATGATAGGGCTCTTTGTCATCCTTGCCATTAATTTTAATTTTATTTTTTTGGCAATGAGTAATTTGTTTTTATAGAAAGGATTTTTGTTCGAATATTCTATCTTCTTGCATAATAATATCTCCAAAAAAAAAAATTATACTAAATCACTCATATTTGAAATATCTATTATACACTCGGATGTATCATGCATGATATAACGATCACTCTCAACTTTTTCATATTTAGTTCTCTACTAAATAATTCAAATGAAAAAAAAAATAATAACATTGAAAATTGTGCCAATTAGTCAACTACATACTCTCAATTTGAAACTGATTTCATATGCTAGTGTGAATATGTGATCATCTAATCTTTATATGATACAAACATACAATCTTGCATCATGCTATAAGCCTCATAAAAATACATGTATTATGCACTAACAAAAGTATTAGTTACTCACTACTTTGAATCTCTCATATGGAACTTTTCTCTTAGTGTGTAGCAATTGTTTTATAAGTACCATTAATACTTCTTCAAATTTAAAGGAAAAATCCATTATAAAAATGAAAATGGTGTCCAACCATCGAATTATGAGAATACGGTAGAGGTACACTAATACATGGAGTTATATTGGTAGAGGTACAATAAGAATATGGCATAGTATGACAAAGAGGTTGAGTTTTCAACAAATTGATTAAACGCATGATGTCTTGATTTTAGTTAAGGTTGTTCACTTCAATAATTATTGTAGAATTAATCTTCACATGATTGTTAAAGATATATGTTATATCTATTGGTTACAATTTTAAGGTGTTTGCATGTTGTCATCTTAAAAAAAATGGTAAATGTATAACTCATTCAATTGTTAGATTAGTCTCTCTTTCGTTGTTATGTAATGCAACAATTTTTTACAAAATAGTTCTTACATTAAGTTATAACCTACGAAATCTAACATTGGGCCACTATAGGTTTAAATATCATTTTTTGAGGAATAAATATTGTTAATTATGTTTAGCTTTTAACAATTTTAAAAAATACTGTATAATTTGTCTTAAAAAAATGAAAAAAAAAAAACTGTAGAATTTCACTTTCCAATTTGTAATCCCAAAACAAATGCACAATTCTATTGCACGTAGCTATCCAGATTTCTTAAACCCCCTCTTCAGTCTCATCTTTTACTGCAAACTTCTATATCTGTAATTATTAGTTTGCAAAGCAGGAAAATTTCTTTCTTCCTTTTCTTCAAAACTCCCATAAATGGGCGAAAAATCTGCTTACTAAATAGTGCGAATTTTGAGTATAAATGTCGTTGAAACTCACACCCTTCAATAAGCCATACGTTGTAATACCATCAATTTCCAGAAATTCCAGCAATAATTTATGTTCAAATATGCTTAGTTTGAGATACCCTCCTCAAATAATTACCCCTAATTTAGAATCCATTCGTCTTTCCAGAAATTGCAGCTCAAGATATGTGGTTGTAAGTTTACTAGCTAATATATCTCATTAAAGCTATAATTTTTCTGTAATTTTTTGGTGGAAGTTTGATGATTTTTGTTGGATTTCTTGAATTGTTAGGTTTGTGGGTTAAAAGGTCCAAGACCCAGGTACCCTCGGGTATGGAAGACCCAGAAGAAAATTGGGACAATATCCAAGTCTGCTAAGCTTGTTGATTGTGTAAGGTTACCTTCCTCTTGTTGTTTCATTGAATTATATAATTGCCTTAATATACCTGGAACAAACCAAAAAATTTATTTTTGGGATTGCCCATATTGTAGGAAGAAGCTATTTTTCAGATTATGATTTAAGGGTCTATAGCCTATAGGGAGCTACAAAGGGCTTTGATGTAGTCGGGATTTGATATGCGTATTGGTTAATTGGTACCACCCTCTATACTTTATCCGACTAAGCTAGTAGGCATCCATACGTGGAAGCTATGATTGATTGTTTATTGATTATCTGAGTTGGTGTTGTTTTGGACATTCTGGATTTTATTGTGGCTGATATTTTGCTTCTGAAGATGGTGAATTTATTCCTGTCTTTCGAATTTTTGGAGGTTTAAATATTGTAGTAACATTCTTGCAATGTCACTTATTATTCAAATTTTGTAAAGGAGGGGTGAAGGGGGTAAGCAATTGGGATAATAGAGAAGGTTTAAGTTGGGAAGGATGCAGGCAACAAGTAAGAATAGAGGAAGTATATGTGGGGTTTTAATACACCTTTGAGTTAATTATGCCTTCCTGTGCATGATTTGAGGTATTGATATTAGGAATGATGTTAATTATCTGGATGTCTAGGAATAGTTGGATACTGCTCCTTACTTCCTTGTTGTGAAGTACTCACTGCACGTCTGCATGGCATTTGATGCCGAGGATGTGGATACATGTATCTGAAATCTGATCATAGTAAAGTTAGTTTGAAGACTCTTTGAGTTTCTGATTTGATGTTTGTTTCACATGATGAAAAAACATCATGTCTTTTAAATACTTTCGATGAATGAAAGCTGTCTGTATTATAACATTGCTAATGAAGAAAGATAGCTTTTTTGGAAGACATGAGAGGGGCTCTTCAGCTGTATCTTCTCTTTGTTTTTTCCATTTTCTATTTTTGCTACTTTTAAACAATGGTATTAATGTTGATTATTACAGATTAAGGGTTTGTCAAATGTTAAAGAGGAAGTATATGGCGCTCTTGATGCGTTCATTGCGTGGGACTTGGAATTTCCTCTCATCACAGTAAAGAAAGCATTGAAGACCTTAGAGTATGAAAAGGAATGGAAGAGAATAATTCAGGTAGCAATCAGTTCCAAAGATCATTTGAAAGTTAACATGACTACATGAGGAGTTTATCACTTCAACAAGCTGATTACCCGTAAATGTAGGTGACAAAATGGATGTTAAGCAAAGGTCAAGGAAGGACAATGGGAAGCTATTTCACATTAATGAATGCATTAGGGGAGGAGGATAGACTTGACGAGGTTGAAGAGCTCTGGACAAAACTATTTTCAGAGAATCTGGAAAGCACACCTCGCATGTTCTTTGACAAGATGATTAGCATATACTACAGCAGAGAGATGTATGACAAAATGTTTGATGTATGTCCTATCCTGCCTTCTATATCATTTCCTTTTCACTTTTTTTGCACTGTTCCTTTAAGATGTGTAGCTGACATAAGCTGCCTCCCAAGACCACGATTTCCCTAATTTTCCTTAGTAATACTTTAGGTGTAAACATTAAGGAACTTTAAAGCTATTAAGTTTTAAAAAAGTTTATCTTTGCTCCATGGTAATCATGTGTTATTGCTTGTTTAGTGTGGTACCGTTCATTGTAACAAAAATATGTTAGTGTCATCACATATATGTACCAATTACTCTGTACACTATTGGACTTAATTTTGACACAGACTGAGTATGCTCTGAGATGAAGGTAAACAATTAGAACACCACAAACTATCTAGACTATGTGTAATTGTAGCTATTGTTTATGGAAATGCTCATGTAATTGAGGTTATTTCCAAAAATAGTTGTGATTCCTACGTTTGACTCACTACGTAATTCAGGATTAGAATAGCAGACCCAACTGAGTGACTGATATATACTACTCGGTATCGGTGTGTATTCGGATGAATTATTTCTGCCCGCCAGTGATTCTTGTGTCGGAGAGTGTGAACTCTTTGATTGTATAGTTAAGGTGCATGTAGAGTATGTAAGAAAAATCCAAATTTTGATCTTTGTTTTGGCTCGTAATTCTCTTAAGACGAGCCTGTTTTATGTAATCCACATGCGTGTTAGTGGTCACAAAAGATACCTAGTCAGACTCTTGCTTAAAGTGTGCATTGCCATGGTTCCAGTTTTGTTTACACTCCGTGTATCTGTATTGAGTGTATGACTGTTCTTTGTAGGTTTTTGCTGATATGGAAGAATTGGGTCTTCGGCCAAACACTTCAATTGTTTCAAAGATTGGAGCTGTTTTTCAGAAGCTTGGGAAGATGGACAAATACAAAAAGTTGAACCAAAAATATCCACCGCCTAAGTGGGAATATCGGTACGTCAAGGGCAAGCGTGTCAAAGTCCGAACTAAGCTACCTGATGAATCCTCTGATGAAAATGTTGTTATGGAGTTGAATGAGCAAGCAGAGTCTTCTGATACTGGTATAGTTGCTAGTGATAGTGACAAGGAACATGACGAGCAACCAGATGAGACTGCAGGATGATGAGGATGATGTTCTACCAAAGCTAGGGAGTAAATGTAGTTAGCTGATGTCTGTAATATAGCACAGATAGCATGTTATACTATGCAATATGGTTAAGCTACTTATGAACGAGTAATAGGATATGTAGCCTCATAGTGTAAAAATAACTTAACTTTCAGAAATGAATGCAGTTCCTTGTGAGTAAACTCGTATTCCTCTTTCCTGGTAAATCTTTCTTTATTTAATTTTTTTTTTTTTTTTTAGGGTAATGCTATATATAGCCCTTAATAAGGATATGAATAAACATTTAATAACTCTTCTTATTTGGAATTAATTTAGAAATGCATAACAAAATCACGTGCAAACCAGTGTAATTAATGTCATATTTTCATTTGTTTCTTCCATTTTTAGATTCTTATATAATGATAGCTTTTTCCTTTTTTTTAAATGCTCAAATGCAATAATGAATTTCGTAGCTTGCCGAAAAAGATGCGTGTAACTGCCAGCCTATCTGGAATAAAAAGAATTATGGAGACCTGCCAAACATGACTTGCAATCCAATATAAACTATATAATTGGTCACTATCAAAAATGTATAATTGATCAAGCATCTCAAATTTTGTAATTTTCGCATTGCACTAATAAAGGAAAACCCCTGTTTGAGAGAAGTTTATTATTCTAATTAAATCTGTGTTTGTATTCATCCTCGGACTCTGAACCTTCAGAACTTGACTGCTTATTCTTCCGATGAGCATCACCATTTGCAGTGGTGCCATTCTTCGTGTCTTGTTCATCTTGTTCGTCCTCACTATACTCACTCTCATAATCGTCATCATATTCTTCATCCTCAACCTCTTCTTCTTCTTCAGCCCCATCCTCCAATAAAGGCCCCTCTTCTGTGATGACACCACCCCTAGTGCCAGCCCTAGTTCTCTTGAGAATCTTCACCTTCAAACCTGTCTTAGTGTCGCATCCAATCCAAGAATCACATAAGCAGAAACATGTCATACTATAGTTACCCTCTGCTGGGGCCTGGAACTTCCCCATCACGAGGCGGGACCCTCCCTTTAATTTCTCAACAGCTTCCCTAACCGCTGCGCTGGTTTCTCTTGCACTGGCACCTGAGACTTCCATCATTTCCTCGATTGCCTTGGAAGCGGTAGTTAAAGCTGTAGCTTCATCCATGAAGTTGACCTTTTGGGAAAACCAAACATTATTAGAGTTCTGGTCTGCAAGGAGGAACCAAAAGTTTTCATCCTTGTGATTCGGATAATAAGGGGCATGGGGAAGAGCACCAATCAAACCATTAGGGCGTTGAAGTTTAATCCAAGCTTGAACTGTCACAATGTCACCCTCCTGTATACCCTCTTCACCTTCTGTTTCACACTTGACCTCCATAGATAGGGAAGGCATTATTTCAAGTACCCGCTCCACATCCTCTACTTCAGTGGCAGAAAAACCAGCTACTTGGGAAAGCAGGTCTGTGCGCTCTTGTTGAGTCATTTCTCGAAGCTCCTCAAAGGTCCGCACCTTCTGCAAATATATCACGTAAAAGCCTAGATCAGATCTACATCTAACAGCAGCAAGTTAAAAGGGTTAACCCTTAGCGCATAGCTAACTATATGTTATAAAACATATAGGATGGCAATTTGGTTAATATGTAGAACTTGGCAAACAAATAGAATGGAAAAAAGTACCACTACATGCATAATAGGTGACAGGTGGTAGGTATTTTGGGGGAAAATATTCAACGACATAGGATGGCAAAAAGTACCACTACATGCATAATAGTACACAAAAAGTACTATTAAGACAACTTATACATTAATGGTACATTATACATGCATAATGATACATTATAATGTACCACTGTAGTGTCAGTTTTGTTCATTTTTAATTCTGAAGCTTGCCAAATTCACATTTCTGCCATCCTATATGCGTAAATGCATAGCAACTATGCGCTGAGATGCACTCAATTAAAAGAGGTAAGTTAACAAGATATGTCTTACCTACAGTAGCTCACTATTGACAAAATACATGCAAAAAGTTTCACTAATTTAACATGTTGAGAGACTATTGTGATCCACCCAGTCCTCCCACTCCCATGCATATCATACAACTCTTGCTACTACTATGAAAATGTTTAATAGGGCCAAGCCTCGGCAATCCATTAAGGTGGATTCTCTGCTCTAGTCAGGTTAAAAATGGTATCCAGGTAACAATTGCTCACTACTGCTTAGGCTAGATCTATCATTTCTACAACTTCACGCGTAACAACCTTGGAGTTGGTTATTGCAATTAAATTCCTTTTTTTTTTTTTTTTTTTTTTTTTGGGGGGGGGGGGGGGGGGGAGGGATGATAGAGTTGAATAATGATACAAACATGATAAAGATCTGAACTCGAATTTCCCACAAACCTTGCGTGCAATCTTTTTGGTAACAGCCTCACTAAAATGTGGCAGCTGCAAAAAAGGTGCAATGCCTTCAGTTGACCCTCCTCCAGCTTTTTTAGCGCTCAAAGGAACAGCCTGCACAAAAGGTTCACCATAGATAGATAAGAATCTGCACAGCATGAAGGATATAGAACAAAAAGTAACAATCGCACAGCAGTTAGCAAATATAAAACCTACATAAATCAGAAACTACGAAAGAACCTACAGTAAGTCAGTAATATGATGCTGATTGGTCATGGGTACTGGCTGATGCATATTGCAAACACATTCTCCATCCAGAATCTCTTCACTGATCCTTCTTTTTATGTATATGAAATTATTTCGCGTCCAAATAGTTAATATTCTCAATGATCCCATTTTCCAAACTACAGTAGCTAAATTTGGATACCGTGAACTAAACATTGCAATCTAATTTAGAGACTCATATAGCAGCTTGTGTTAAAAACTTCAACAAAAGCACCAAAAAGATTTGCATATTGTATGAGCATATACTGAATAACTGGAATTTTGTGACAAAAATCAATTATGTTGAGGAGAAGTGTGTATCTTCTACCATCAAGAGTCATGACCATGATTAAGAAGTTGGTGAACATATCACTGTTGAGGCACTGTGTGTGGTGGGCAAACAACTGAAACAAGGGCATTTTTTATATCTAGCTGTAACCCTTGCCAGGGCGTGTATACAGCAGGGTAAAAAAACTCCAAATTTTGGCATAGCATTCAATCTACAAATAATTCAAATTTGATTAAAGAGAATGGAACGTGAGGAAGTGTTAATCCTATGTCCTTGAAGCTTTATTCAGCTCCTGAATTTCGTCTCTCTGTGTCCAAGTATATTTTAAACCTAGAAATGCAGACCAGGACTAGCTTATAAAAAGAAAGCCATTCAGAATCAAACATGATTATGACATACACCTAAATATAGAAGCATCCATTAGATGTGGCTGTTCGATACAATCAGATTACCATGTATAGCACTTCCTAAACAGAATCTCTCACTCGCGCAAGATTGGAACTATGACAAGTTAGGTGTGGGGAGAATAATACAACATGACAATGAAACATCATAAAGTTCAGGATATCAAGGAATTGCAGTACCTGAATAACACACTGAGAAAGCTCGACAACCCCTATTGCAGGCCTAAGCCACCCATGACCTTGAGCTGTGCGTGGTATTAGAGCCATCTGCATCACAAAGTAAAATATTAATGAAACAAGAGAACATCTGCAAATAAGTGTAAGATAATAACCCAAAAAAGGACTGGAAAAGACAACCATGGCAGAAATGATATAAGTCAGAATTGTAGACTTGACACCTAAGCCAACAATATATGATTGAAATGAGTTTAATGTGGAAAGTGGAAGCTAAGCTGAACAAGTATAGTCAATCTACTACTACTTAAAAACTTTGTCCAATTATATATACTAGATTTAAACCCGTGCGATGCACGGGTTTTATTCATAGTTAAACTTAACATTTAATATTTAATCGAAATAACAAAATATTAACACATAATATTACTAATTTTTTTTAATCTTATACAATTAAGGTTCACACATATACAAACAAATTTTAAATCTTCCAGGTTTCCATCATCCTTTGTAACTCAGTCGTTGATCGTGCCAGTTGATAAGTTGCGTAATTAACACTTATGATCATGTTCATCGCATTCAAGAATCTCATGGTGTTCGAATTCTAAAATATATGCTTCGTTACCTGCAAAAGTTTACGTATATTTGTGTGTAACATTAGATGAGTTTATATAGGATTGAAAAAATCCTGGATTTAAAGTGGTGATAAAGTTTATTAGATATGATAATGTAGAACTTAAACTTTTAGACGAATAAATGATAAATAATGATTTTTTTTTTATTTTTTTTTTTTTGCTAGAAAAAAATAAAGGATATATTTTTAGTTTCAATGATTTTTTCTTATTTTTTGTATCTAATTCAAAACTGATATTTTGTATAATTGAATGTGATTTCATATTTTTATTATTAGCATTTTTTAAAAAAAAGTATTTTATTATAATCACTTCTCAAATTTCTTTATTTTTTTTTTATTTAATCCAATTTTTTAACATGAATTTCATTTTTTAAGTTTAATAGTATTTTTGTATATATACGAAAATAAATTTAAACCTTTAATTTTAATCCTACATGGCATAATCCTATACATAAGGCTCTAAAAATACTAATCCTACATGGCGCTCTAATAATTTTTAAAAAATTAAAATCCTACGTGGCTCTCTAAAAGTTTGGAAAAAAACTCCCCTTTATATATACACTAGTTTTGTGCCCGGGCGATGCCCAGATTGTTGACAAAATTTCAGTATAATCTTTGTTGCCTGAATGTTATATATGGTTCTACAATCTCTTTTAATAATGTAGGATATTTAGACATACGATATCATATGGCTTATATTTATATAATAGTGTACTTAATCTATGTTATTATTGACTTGAAATTATTTTTATTGAACTTAAATTATTTTTACTAAACTTACCAAAATAAAATTAATTTTACTGATTAAAACTTATTTTATTGATTCTCTAATATTTTTTTCTAAAATAAATTAAATAACAATGCAATTTTTATGCGGCTAGCCACACCGGCCGAACAAAGTAACCCCCATAAAACTGACCGAGTAACCTCTAACACTGACTAATTAATCCTTATTTATATCACTGATTGAGTAACCACTATAACACTGAGTAAGTAACCCCTATAGCACTAACGAACTAACTCTTGGTGACACGGCTTGGCAGCTACGTATAAAAGTTTTTAATTAAATATATTATAAATGGATCTTATTTTAAAGAAATTTTTAAAACAAATTTGATGACAAAAATAGAATTGAGTTATAAGATATTTATTAAAAGTTATGATTAATTTTGTATATTATAAATGGATCTTATTTTACAGAAATTTTTAAAAAGTTATCGATAACAAAACTCTATAAAACAATTTTATCTTAAAAAATGTATCCAAAAAGTCGCTTACTTAGCATCATATGTGTCACAATTACATCTATTTATCTCCTACGTGGCGCGACACTTGGCGAAAAACGGAATGCCAAGTATCGCTGTCTCGTGGTCTGGTTGCGAGACCGGCTTTATTTATTAGTGATATATGATATTAGATTGAGTTCATGAATCACGATAAGATAATACTTGGTTATCTTCACGAATCACGATTTTCCCTTGATAAATATTGAGTTCATGTATGATAGAAACTTTGTAAGCACTAACTTGATTGAGCACTTGTATTAATAAGGATATATTTGATTCTAATAGACAAATAATTAATTGGAATACTTAAAACTTTGGTTTTGACTTAAAATAAACCAACCTCTGGAGTGCCCCTTTCCCAAACGCTTTGGAGAGTTTGGACCATTTATTATCATATCATATCTTTGGACCATTTATGGAAAGGGCATCTCAAAGTTGAGACAATACTAAGTTAACTGGAGTTGGGATAATTGAAGAGAAGGATAAATATCCCAACTATTAAATGTCTAGAACAAAGTAGGCTTATCAAATGCAGGAATTGCTAGTTTAATTCCAAAGTTCTAAGTTATTATCAGCATATATTGAAAAACCTTATAAGACAACAGGAAACCATAAAAAGGAATAGGAGCACTCATCAGCATCATCAATAGATCAGAAGTGTGTAGAATAACAATACACTAATCCTCAGGTGTCACACTCTTAAAAAATATCAAGGGTTCATGCCATGCAGTGGTATTATCATTTGCTAAGTGCCAGAACACGGGAAAGCTTTGAATTACCTTCATCAACTCCTCAAGAAGACGAGGTGCAAGTTCCAGGACACGTTTCAGATCACCATTTAGTGTTGGAGGTAGGTCTGTTGTTTCCCTTGTTAAATGGGCTTGAATTAACAATTGTGTCTAGCAGAAAAGAAATATGTTATGTAAGAAGTCAACTTGTAATTTTATAATTCACACCTAATTAATTCGAAAATAAGCTCCCAAAAGTACCTTAACTAGTGGAGGATGCTGCTTCAAAAATTTAGCTTGCTCTTGTTTGATGTTTTTGCTGTCTAAATTCAATTCACTCCTTACTAACAGCAACAGTTTGTGAAGTGGTTCATCATCAACTCTTCGGACTGGAATTTCCATGTATTCAGCCGCTTTGATGAATACATCCAAAACTTTGCTGAATAACATAACATACACAAAAAAATCAAACATAGCAATGCAAGTTCAGAGGTGTACCATGATGTCAAGACATAATAATTAAATGGTGTGACATCTAATGAAGAGAAAGTAGGAGGCAAAATTTTAGTTCAAGGATTCAGGAATGTTGAAAGGTGGCATCCAAATGATCCAATCAGGAGATGGTAAAGATCATTCTAAGGGAGAGTAAACAAAGAAGAGGTAGACCTATTAAGAATGACAGTGAACTGTTGAAGTGATTAGACAAGATTTTACCCACCAACAGTTTACTCAAGTCTTGATCCTTGTGGTAAGTAGGGAGCTTTCTCAAATTCTAAGTCTATAGTTAAGGAGGTTATGACTTTTCCTATTAGTTTCCCTCCATTTCCCTTCCAATCCATAAGCAGTGGATAACTGGCTAATATCCTAGTACTAAAGTTAGGGAGATCCAGATGTCCCTTGCAACTAATTCTATGTAAATTTTGCAACTTAACACCCACCCTTTTCCTCAGTTTAATTGCTTCTCACTGACTACTACTAGTCTACTATCACCAAACTCACAACCACTGTTTTTGTAATGATTTTTTCTCATAAAAAAGAAACTGTGTTGCCACCCAAAAAATTAAAACTCCAAAACTGATAAAACCCACGAGCCCACGACCCATTCATGAAAAAACTGTTAAAACAAAAGGAACACTTTTTCCTTCATGTAAATAGATTCAAAAATGTAGATATGAGTTATTTCAAATTTTTTTCCCAATACTCTGGACTTAACATGTTGAAGCAAATTGCATTTGAAAAGTATGCAAACACTTTGGGACATCCTTAAAAGGGATACAAAGGCAAACATAACAGAGCAGAGAGAATATGTTACTTAAGAAAACAACTTTGTCGCACGTCAATCATAAACAGTGTTCCTATCAGTTCAGATTAGCAAGGATAAGACTGCGCACGTCTGGACCTTCCAAACCTCACTCTACAGAGCAGAGAGAATATGATACTTAAGAAAACAACTTTGTTGCAAGTCAATCATAAACAGTATTCCTATTAGTTCAGATTGGCAACTTAGCAAGGTTAAGACTGCACACATCTGGACCTTCCAAACCTCAGTCTATGGTATAATAAACATTTGGTTGTGTTGCCATTGACCCATTGCATTAACTCACTAAGTAAGCCATGGTGTGCAAATGATACTAGGAAAGCACTGATAATAAAAGATAAAGTGTAAAAATATAAAAATAAACTTAAAATAAAAATAGATACGTATCAGTTAAAAAATATTGATGATAGTAAAAGCTATAAGTATGAAAAGTACCTCGGGGCTAGTGATGGTTTCATCAAGTGATAATAAGCCAAAAGTGTCTGATGCATGACATAATTCCCTGAGTACTTGGCTGACTTTGAGAGATAGATAACAGCTATGACCAACGGCAACAAGATACAGATTCCAACAATCCAAATTAACAGTATCCCGCCAGATGCACCTTCAATATTTAATAGGAACTGAGGGAGAGCTATTCCCATTTGGAATCCCTGCAGACATCCAAGACAATAATTGCAATGAAATGTTCAGTATATACCTGGCTGACTGGCGGAGAAAGACATGGACTAAAAAAACTAATGAAAGCAGACAATATATTTTTAAACAGTATAAGATAACGTACCTGTCTCCCATCTGGATGACCATATTTTTCATAATTCTCACGAGAAATGGGATCAGTCAAGGCCTGGTAAGCTTTTGAAATATACTCCACAAAATACTTGTTAGCCTCTGCAAAGAATACAAAAAGATACCAGGGCATTATGAATAGGTAGGCAAACTAATCAACGAGAAAAAGTAACATAGCATCCACACAAACAGCTATATATACCAGGATCTGGATTTTTATCAGGATGGTATTGAATAGAAAGCCTCCTATAAGCCTTTTTGATTTCTGAATCAGAAGCTCCAGGTTCCAAACCAAGAATATTGAATGGCTCAAACACTTGAGCCTGAATACCACCAAGCAAGAGAAAATAAAGTAAAGGTCAAATCTATTGACAGCAAAATTTGCTTAGATGCTTAATAAAAAATTTAGCACTAATCACAACATGTGGAGCGTTCTAGAGTTAACGGAGCAAATGACATCAACCAAGGGACCATTTTATTAGCTAAAAACATCAATGATTCCCTCTTGCTAAATATACATACCTCCGCGCTCATATTTTTTATATAGTAAACCAAGAAGGCCATGATAACCCACAGCAACACAAGAGTCATGTTACTCCAAGTGGAAAAGTTTGAAATCTGCACATTCAGGAACAAAATTTGGCAAATGAAAATTACATTGAAAGATCAATAAAAATGTAAAATGGATGAGCACAATGATCACGAGGACACAAACCCTTTTGAATAGTGATTTATGATATTTTCCAGACCGGGTGCATACAGCGCATTCGCAATGTAAGCTTTTCGCCTTCTTCTTAGCAGCACGACACAGTTTTATAATTGTGTAAGGCACTAAAGGCAATGCCATCATAGTCAATATAAAGATAGGAAACAGTGAACTATTTTCTTCCGAAGCAGCCATTTCTACTTGATTCAAGAAAACTTATAAGAAGCCCTAATCCCTGCAAAAATGATTACAAATAAAAATCTTTCAATATCATAAATCAAAGCCTGCGACACATTAGCAACCAAAGTTGATTCCATTATCAAACTAGGCTCCAACAATTACATTTAATTCTTCGAGTACATATAACCAATTATTCAATAATTCAAAATCACCTTAAAGAACCCTAAATTGACTGTACTGACAATTAAATGAACGATTAAAATTAGATTGTGAAATTGAAATTCGATGATTAAAGAAGTATAATCATTTTACCTCAGAAGCTGATTCAATGAAGGAGAGAAAGCTCAGAAGCCGCTTCAATGGAGAATTCAGAGAACGCTTCAATGGCGGAGAGGGAGAGGGGGAGGAGTGCAGCGAGGCTGCGCAATCGTGAAAATGTGAAATAGATCTAAAGTGGAAAGGAGAAATTAAAGATCTAGTCTAATTGGATTATTAATGATACGTCTGAACGACTTCAATGGTGTTAAAAAATTAACTGATCATCTTTTACGTTATTCACATAGGTAAATCGTTTTTACCTGTAATAACGACTTTCACGATGTTAAAAAATAATCCGATCACCTTTTACATTCCTCACATACTCAAACTATTTTAAAATATGAGTAATTTAAAAACTTCCCTTTCTATTTCAACCTATCTTAAAAGTCGTTTACTTTGTGTATTTCATGAAATTAAAATAGATTGGTATGAAATTTTATACTAAAGTGGAATTTCACCTATCTTAAGAGCCGTTTGGTTCGTTATTTCGTTAAATTAAAATAGATTAGTATGAGTCCTTAAAAAGATAGATTGGTATGAAATTTTATCCTCCTACTAAGGAGGAATTTCACTATCTTAAGAGTCGTTTAGTTCGTCATTTCGTTAGATTGAAATAGATTGGTATGAAATCTTATACTAAGGAGAAATGATTTTAAATCTCATACTAATTTGGTTTATTTGTTGGAATGGTTTCTATAATTTACTATAGGAAGCTATGCACGCATGAGAATTTAGGAGGATAGCTAGTCAACAACTATTTCAATAAGTCTTGTATAATGCAAGCTTACGTGAATTATATTTGTAAGACGGTCAATTTAACGGTAACTTTAATAATTTTTATGATAATTTAAATTACTTTAGGAATAACTTTTACTTTGCAATAAATTTGATTGTAATTTCTAATTCCATAATTAACAACTACTCCCACACAATCACAAGCTACCCCCATAGTTAACAAGTACGAGTACTCTCACAAAGCCAAAAGCCACGACTACATTTTGCCGAGCATGATCGTTTTTGACTTTGTATACTTCAAGGCAATCCCTAAACCTTTTGATATGCTCGTATCTTTCACTCTTTCCTCACCTCCTCAAGTTTTTTCTACACACCTCCTCCACTTTCTTCCACTTTCTTACAAACGAATGAACATTACCTCCTCATCTTCATGTAAACCCTTCTCTTTCTCTCTCCTATCTTCATGGCACCACCACCATCATCAACAACAACAACAGAATCCCAAAATTTCAATCATCTCATCTTCAACCTCATCCAATCAACAGCAACCAAAATCTCTTCTCTAATTCCCCACAAACCCAAAACGACGCACTCCATTCCCATCATTTCTACACCCTCTACTTCTAAAGTTTTTCTCCCTCTTCCTCTTCCCTTTTCCGAGTCAACCCACCATGACTCGCCCTCTTCCTCGGGCTCTACTCACCGGGTTGCCCCGCCTGAACCCGGGTCGGGTTTCCCGTCAATGGTTCGAATTGGTGGGTTGAAGTCCGCCGGAAGTGGCGGCGGTAGTGGTGGTAATGGGCCTGCTTTTGTGGGGCAAGTGTTCAGTATGTGTGATATTACTGGAACTGGTCTTATGGCTGTTTCTACTCATTTTGATATACCCTTCATTTCTAAGAGGTAATCTAATTACTCCCTGATTATTAGCTTTGATTTTGATACTAAAGTTTTAAACTTTAAGTGGGTGTGTAAAGTTTTTTGAATTTCTGTTTTACAATTACTCAGTCGAATTGTTGAAATTTCTGTTTTGTGTAGTTTACATTGATGTTTGATAGCAATTGTTGTGTTCATGTTGGTTAATTGGGAAATTTGTTGTTCTGGTGAGTGATTGTTGGATGCGCTGATAATTGAGGTGTCTTTTCGGAGATAGATTAATGTAGTACACTACGCGTCTTGAAATGATAGTGGCTTATATTATTTGGCGTGCTATGCTATTGTAATATATGAATAGATCATGCACTCCGATGTGAAATGAAATGAGCGAGGGAGAAGCAGTGGGCAGGAAGCAACCATTACCAATGGGTTGTGATTGAGTGCATTTTTAATTGTTAAGTGTCAATGGGTTGGGATGAATTGACCATTAATTTCGGATGAGAGGGGGGAGAAGGGGGGGGGGGGGGGGGCAGTATGAACTAGTCAAATCGTGACTTTGAGGTTGTCTACTTGCTTACCAAAATGTTCTCAATTTATATCAGGTATGGTTACGCTGTTACTTAGTAATGGTTAGTTGTTACTTGTTAGTATAGAAGATGACTTCTTTTGTGCTAATATGTAAGCAAATTGTGCTAAGGTGCGGAGCAAGGACTAAGGAAAGTTATTTGGGAAGGTTGGTAGGGATGTTCTGTAGTAATGGTGTCTAAAGATTTGTGTCATGTTGGAAAGTTCTTTAAACTACCTCCGTTTCTTATTATTTGTTGCATATAATAAGAAACAGAGGTAGTATTAGGAAATGGTTATTATGATATTGGGGATGTAACCCAAATGTTTGAGGGAATTCATAGTGCCTCAAGGGCCTTCTTGCATCATAAACTCTGTAATTGTATGCTCATGTGAACTTAGAGCAGGATGTTGTCTCATTGAATTAATGTCAGTTTGTTCTGAAATAGAAGATTTTAGAATGAACAAGTGATTATATACTCCTATCGTTGCAGAATCATGTTAGTGTTCATGTATGAGATTGCAGTATTGCACGATTATGAAATATTGACAATATCTATTCAAAGGTGCACTGGTCCATCCCGTCCATGTTTTAATATACTGTCTGTTGCTTAGTCATTTAAAGGCATTTCTCACTCTTAGGCACAAGGATGATATGCATCAGTACAGTTGGTGTGAATTGTTGTTCCATGAACCAAAAATTTAAGTTACTCTGTCTTGTATGGGGGGTTGCAGTTTGGAAAGACTTCTGTGTTTGAATGGGGGAGGGGTAACGGAGAGACAATCAGTCAAATCAAAGAGCATTTATGTGAGTTGTTGACTTGTGAGAGTAGATTTTGGGGATGATGTGAATGTCTAGTATCTGTTATTTGCTATCACGTACAGCACTTGTCATAGCTTTAAACTTTCCCCCTTTGTTTTGTGCTTCATTTTGTGATAATTGATAACCTGCTTTTGCTCTATGGATCCGTAGAACACCAGAGTGGATCAAGATGTTTTCGGCTATTTTAAAGAATGACTCAGGCCCTGTCTTCCGTTTTTTCATGGATCTCGGTGATGCTGGTATGCTATTTAATATTTACCTATCTGTTCATATGGTTCTATTTTATCATGTTTGTTTTGCATGCTTCTTTGTAGCAGTAGATTATACCTTCATTGCAAAATCTTCTCTTTTTTCTTTATTTTAGTAGCGTACTCTTGTTTTTAACTTTTGTTTTTTTTTTTGTACTCAAAGATGAATTCTTAACTGATGTTTAAGTTGCAAAGTGTGTTACGGTCAGATTTTTTTTTTCTTTTTTCTATGGTTATTTTGTAGTGGCCAAAAAATGTACATCCTGCTAATAATTTTCATTTTCTTAGTTTCCTATGTTAAAAGGCTGAACGTTCCTAGTGGCGTTGTGGGTGCTTGCCGACTTGATTTAGCATATGAGCATTTCAAGGTATGTTGATCACCTACCATCAGTTCATTATTAGCTTTTTCCAATAAGGTGAGTTAGGTTGTAGAATGTGATGCATATGTTTAATCTATCATGGGGGAGAGTTGATTGGTAGTTACATTCTCATCTATCCAAGAATATTTATGGCTGTATTATTCTGCTTCAGCTGGTTCATGTTTCATGTGTGTACGTGCTGTGTGCACACTATTTTTTTTTTTTTTT
This sequence comes from Chenopodium quinoa, assembly GCF_001683475.1. Lineage (NCBI taxonomy): Eukaryota > Viridiplantae > Streptophyta > Magnoliopsida > Caryophyllales > Amaranthaceae > Chenopodium > Chenopodium quinoa. The sequence goes on from NW_018744167.1 coordinate 2,162,319, forward strand.
TTTTGGTTGTTGTTTTTAGGTCTCTCTTCTTGCTCTAAAGTACTGCTGAACTTCTTATATGCGCAGGAAAAACCTCATAATTTCCAGTTCGTTCCAAATTCAAAGCAGGTGAAAAAGCATTGTTGGACTTAGTATAGTTGGACTTGTCAACTCAGGAGAAGTTCTGTGAAGACTGTCCTTGATAATCTTTCTTCTTGTAGGTGAAAGCAGCTAGCAAGCTTCTAAAGGGAAGTAAAATAACTGGCAGTGGACATATTGACGGCGTTCCTGTTTTCTCAGCTCAGAATTTAGATATTGCAATAGCAACTCCTGAGGGAGTTAAGTGGTAAGCTCTCCTATTATTTAGGACATTACCTTTTAAGAGTTGCAACTGTTATTTCCATTGTAGTGCTGATTCCCTTGAGCCTGAGTCATGGAAAAAAGATGGGACCTGATTCATATCTAATGTTAACCAAAAAAAAAAAAAAAGAGTTTTATATCTAATTGTCCATAACGTTTAAAAACATAGTATCGTTCTGAAATAGTTACCAGGTACCTATCTGTATATATGGGGCTTTTATTAAATTGCAGTTAGCTCTATATATGGTGCAGAATAAGTAGAGACTAACTCTTAAAAAAAAAATCACAGTTTATTGTTGGATTCCAGGGCTTTTATTTAATTGGCGTAATTATTGTACTACCATGAAATGGATTAAAAAACTATTAAATAATATTACTTTGTAATTTTGGAGTGGGGGACCAGGGATATTATACTGCTAAGATGAGATCATAGGATGTGATGATGTATAGCTTGGAAAGAAGTGTAGTTAAATGGTGTAGAAATAGCTATTATGAAATATGTGAACGCAGCAAGTTGAACTCTGTAACTTATGTGGTTCCCCCCCCCCCCCCCCTCTTCCCTTGAGATGGTATATTGGCAGGGAGGTAAGTGGTTATGTTTTAGAGTTCTGGAATTTGATATCATTTCCTTGCGTTAAAGCTTATTGGAATTTGTTAATGTAAAAGCACAATCTTTTGCTACCAGGTACACTCCTTATTTTTTTGATAAAAACATTCTGGATAACATTTTAGAGGAATCTGTTGATCAGCATTTCCATTCTTTGATTCAAAGCCGTCATGTTCAACGGCGGGGCGATGTTAGTGATGATAACTTTGCAGCAGAAATAATAGAAGAGAGTGCAGAGAGCATATGGGAGCCTGGAGAGGTGAGCATATTTGTCTTTCCTTTTGATCTGTAAGTACAACATAAACACTGTAGTAGTAAAGTTCAGAAAAAGTAGAACAAACTTTAGCTTCTCCAAAAAACAAATGTCTATGCTAAGGTCATGCAGTAATATACATATTCTTTCAATTTCATCCTGTCATCCATATGTTTTTTCTCTGGACTTCTTTCTCTCCCTCTCTTTCCTGTTCTACGAAGTTTATATCTGTCATTGTGTACTTGTGAAAATTCCACATTATTACCTATAGGATATACATAATCTTGGATTAGTGTATTGAGATTTAATTATGTGAAGCAAGTGAAAAGTAAGAACCACCCAGCTGCTTTTACAGTATGGTCTAAAATTAGCTCAAGCTAATTGGGTGATTACAAATTTACACTTGATTCAAGGGCAAATGAAAATCCAACTCCCTATCCCTAATGCAGACACCTTTTTGTGATCTTACTTTCTGTATATTCTTCGAATTTTAATTTCTTTTGAGTTTAAAAAAATTTATTAATAGATGCAGGATTTGATGGATGAGATGGGCCAGCCTGGAATACCCTTAAGTGTCATATCAAAGGCTGCCGAAATGCAGCTTTCATATGCTGTTGACAAAGTTCTCCTGGGGAATCGGTGGTTGAGGAAAGCCACTGGGATCCAGCCAAAATTTCCATACATGGTTGACTCCTTTGAGAGGAGGTATAATTCATAATGCTTCTGATGTCCTTCAATTTCCCTTTTGTGGGAGCCTGTTTTCTATGTGGGAGTTGGAATGATTAAGTACGTGCTTCATTACCAACATTATGCATGTTTGATTGGAAGTTAAGGGAATTAAAAGAGAGGTGAGAGAAGAAATAAAATGATACTTTGTAAAATTTAGCCAAAAGTACCCATCATGTTGTGATTCACCATCTTTGTTAATTACCACCACAGAAGCATCATCTCTCCATCTTGTGAACCCTACCACCAATTGATGGAGCATTGACGAACAATGAAATTTGCTCACATCTTATCAATTCTTATACAGGGAGCAAATAGATTTGTTCTTTAAAAAAAAATTTCCCTGTTACTATTATGATATTCCCTTGATGCCTATCTCTTGGTTATCACTCATGAATTGGTGCCACTGTATTCATTTGCTCTGTCGATCAAAGTTTACGCAAGTATAATACAGTCTAAATCAGCTCTGAAGAAGTGATTTAGGTTGAACATAGATTAGCCCAAACACCTGTACCATTTTAAGCATAAATTATTTATCTTGCTTGTGTTCCTTCTTTCTTTATCAAGGTATACAGCAACTTACTTAGTATTTGAACAATCACGGCTATTCACTTTTCGACCTTGTAATAATTTATGCATAATCCATATAATTACTATTTTGGTTCAGATAAGAGAATCAATGAGATGGTGGCTATACTGAATTACCGAGAACTCAGTTAAAACCTTTGCTCTGTTTGGATTTTGAGTCTGTGGGTGTCATCTGTGGGTAAATAGTCTATATGCTGACACCACCGCCATTTCCCCACATAATGAGGAGATTTTCTTTGTATGAATCTGGAGATATGTATCTTCAGATTTAACTTGAAATGGATTACATGATTTGTAGTTGTGTAAGACAACTTTTGAGTGTATACAAGTGATTGTAAATCTAAACAGGTTTTCTAGGTGGAGGATCGTGGGAAGATAAGAGACCAATCACATGGTATCTGCTAGGAAGCTTTGATGTATTCAATGATCCAGTATCTAGAAAGCTCAAACTAAGATGTGTGTGTGTGTACATCAAATCTGCTATTTAACAAAACTCTTTAGTCTGATGGAAATGGACTGTAGGAAGAAAGGGGAGAATGTGACAAACAGGCATAGAGGGGCTCCTGCATTTTTTATTTTTTTGTAATTATAATAATGTATGTACGTCTGCTTATTCATGCAGGAGTGCTGTTTCACGGTCAAGAGCACTTAAGATAGCCACCTGTTCTGCAAATTCTGATAGGGAAAGCCTAAATGAACTGCCAGAGCAATCAGCTTCTGCAAAGCTAGGACCAGAAAATAACGATCAAACTACTGTTCTGGAGCAACCTGATCTCCATTCTCCAAGGAGAGACTGGCTAAGATTACCTTGGCTGAAACCTCAATGTGAAGCCAAGAAAGAGGCTGATTCAAGGTTTTAACATTTAACTCTTTACTCTGCTGTTGCAAAACTTTCTGTGAGCAACAGACTCTTATAGATTTGATTTTTATTCTGTTCATCTGACAAGATGCTTTGTCCAGAAACTTTGGCACTAGTTATAACCTTTTGAGGAATCAACATTGACTCCCAAGGACGATGAAATTACTCATCTATTATGCTCAGATTTAAAATACAAGAAACCACCCAAAACAAAAGAGTTGGGGTTGGGGGGGTGGGGGGGGGGGTGGAGAGAGAAGAAAAGGGTTGCTTTTGTTGGAGTTTTCCTCTGATAATCTCTTCTTTTTGTCAGGTTTGTAGATTCACCTGGTGGCCATGTGAAGGAAGAACTTCAAAGTAGTCCACTTCTCCCAAGGATTACGATGGTTGGTATTGCGACAACTGAGCCTGGTCAAATGAGCAAAGCCTCAATAAAGAAGACCATGGAGGATTTAAGCAAGGAATTAGAAGAGGAAGGCCATGGAAATTCTTCCTCTAAGAGCTCAGGAAAGTGTTGCCTTGAGGATAGAGATCCCCTTTTTGTTGCAAATGTAGGGGATTATTATTCAAGCATGAGTAAGGCAAGCTCGCCCCGGTGGCTACGTGGTGTTCACAGATGATTCTCTTTATAGGTATATGGGGTATTTTAAGCTGTACATCATGTAGTCTGGTTGATATGAAGCACAACGTGAAAGCAAGCAATGGAACTTTTGATTGATTGATTAATGGAGTTCCTTAGCTGCTTATAGACCATTGCTGTACAAGTTTAGGTTCTTGTACTGTATTGTATAATAAGATGATCATTCCGAAGTTGTCCATTCTTGGTTTTCAAGCTGAAATAAAACTTTGAGTTTATCTTTACCCAAGGTTCCAAACCAAAGTTGAGATTTTTGTAAACAAACATTCCTTCCTATTTGCGCGTGTACCCCAACACCCACCGCAACTGCATCCATGATACTACCTAAAACTGTCATACGCCTACCCTTCACCATCACTGTCAAAGCCACTCTTATCTCACTGTTCCAACTTACCGAAACTGCCAATCCTAAACCCCAAGGTCGAGCAAGAGATCGGAGAGCTTTGTTTGGCTTTACCCACCCACCCACCCACCCTCCCACCGTCCACGAATTGGTTGTATCTATCAACCTTCATTCAAAGAAGACAATTCTCAAAAAGCCTTGGTTATTTTGTATTGAGCCTCAGCCGCCCTACTTATGATGTAGCACTTTTTTGGCACTAATTTACCAAACTCAAAAATAAAGTGTTAGGGGATAATGTTGAATCATTTGATAGCTCCTCTTGCTAAATCCTACTCCAGTAAAAAGAGTTGATTGGGTGCTTTCTGGTAGTAGTTCCCACATTTGCTTTTATTTATCTGTGCTACTGGTTTTTTAAACATGTTTTCTTGCCAAACTCGTCACAGGTCCCTCATTGTGTTACATTTGTCAACTTTATACTATGCACCCGAAAACACTGAAAATGGGGTGAAACTGTACTATAATGAGGTGTGTGAATGGGAGCGCAAGGTGCATAATCTTCATGCTTGTGCACGCGTCCTATGCACGTGATGGGATTGAGGAACAGCAATTTTGGCAGTCAACGCCTCTTAGGTATGTCTTATAAATAATTTCACATGGACTTATAAAGGATGGGAAGAGTGACCCTTCTCCCACATAAAATGAAGCTATAACATGGTCTACTTCTAATGGTTGTATAGCTTGTTGATTTCATTTAAAAGCACATCTCGTGGTTAATAAGATAATAATAATACGAATTAAGAGACGTTTCAATGGTTACAAACCTTTTATATTTGAACTTTGGGTTATCTACCAAACACCCTACAAAAATAATTACTTGTATAACAAATTAACAATAATCAGGAGAATAAAGCCCTCATGTCCAGTCTTGTAAAATGGTTGTCACACATACATCTGAAAGTATATGGTGTGCACCCAACAATTTACTGTTAATAAGACTTGAAAGAATTGGGGGCCCACAGGCCCAGTTAGTATCAATCTTGTCATCCTATACTATCTTAAAATGGGGCCAATAAAGCTCTTCATTTGCGGAGTTTTAGCTCATAAGTCATAAAGCAATGAGTCAAATCCATTAAGTACCAAGCTTATCTTGTGTACTAATGATAGTGACACAAAAGAGCGACGTTCTATGTTCTTTTTAATCAAGGACCACCAATGTGAGATAAAGGTGATTTGAGTGAGATTGACAAAACATGTAACTAAACATTCTCATCCACTCATACAACAAATTATTATGGTACGTCAAGATATCTTGTCTGAACTTATCTAAATTTCATACTCTGAAGTACATACGTATATATACTCAGTAGTTGTGTGAGTGTGTTGTTATGATTCATACTCGATACCTCTTATATGAGCTTATAAACCTGATTCTTGAAACATCGGAGTATGTTGAGGTAATTGAAGGAACGAACTAGAAGTATATATAGTTACACTCACTTAGTAGTACAGGAGTTGACTTTTATGAGGTATGTTAAGCAATGAGCTAATGGAAGTGAGCGTTTACTTATGCTGAAAAGTTACTAAAAGAAGTGTTGGGAGTCCTTGGAACTTTTGTGAGTTGCAAAGAAGAGGAAAAAAAAGCTTATTTGTAGCATCTTACCTATGAATCCTATGATAGTTAGGCACTTAGGCATAATCGATCACAAATGGTGTAGTTTAACAATCTATTACTCAATCATCAGGGCCTTTGTTATAGTGGCACATAGTGCGTTATCTTCTATCATTGAATACATAAGGTCAGGATTATAAATTTATAATGGCCACAATTGTTTATCATGTTAACATTCCTCTATTTTTACTACCATTTTGACCTTAGCTTTGCGCTATTTAGACGACTTAAACTATATTTTTTTACTGTTCCATAATATATGAAAATAATGTTATTATTGTGTAAAGTATAAGCATGTATTTGATTTGTTTATATCTACAAAATATGCATGTATTGTAATTGGGTTTAAAGTTGTGTATTGGTATATGAGATTGAAATTTCAAATGGTACAACTAAATATACAAAACAAAGGAAGCACGAGAGAGGAGGCTCATATGGAAGATCCACAAAACTTGAGCCTTCTAGGTCGTGACTTGTTGTTGACTCTTGGTCTTCTTGTTGTTGTTGACATGCTTATTACACTTTGCTCTTAAAAAAATCATTAGATAAAAATAAAATAATAACAATGGATATGTAAATGTATTGGGATATATTTTGGGAGTAAATATTGTGAAAAGATAGCAAAGAATATATTGTGAATTATCCTAGGAATACTTGGCCTTGCCCTCCAAATATACCTAGCTATAAATACAGATGTATGTGGCCGATTGATTGGATGAGAATTACTCCGTGAATTATTCTAACCTTGAGGATTGTTTAGTAGGGGTGTCCATAATTCGGATAAAAACCGAAATCCAATCCAATCCAAACCGAATTATCAATTCGGATCGGATCCGAACTTTAAGGATCGGATTGAGATTTTTTGGAAATTCGGATTTTCGGATTGGATCGGATTGACCCTAATTGGATCCAATCCAAACCAAAAACCGAATTGTAAAATTAAGCTTGTATATTTTGTATATTTTGAAGTTTAGCTCAAATACATAATACTACATAAAATAAATTAGAGAGACTTTGTATTAATTAATTAATGACTTAACGTTTAACTGTGTATTTTAATCATGATTTTGAAGACTTTTATTTATAGTAAAGCTTTATTTTTATAATTGTATTAGGCGCTAAAAAAATAATGTATTATAATTCGGATTTTCGGATCGGATCCAAATAACCGAATTTTAATTCGGATTGGATCGGATTGGATCAAGAGAGAAATTCGGATCGGATCGGATTGGAAAATTGAAAATCGAATTATATTTCGGATTGGATCGGATTTGGACTAAATCCAAACCGAAAACCGAACGAACACCCCTATTGTTTAGCATGGTATCAAGAGCCTTAATTATGATCCAAAATTAATTTTTTAGAGAGATTCAAGTGTGCGTGAGATTCATTCTTCAGGTATCACATTGTGAGGTTGTGAGAGTTCAGATCTGTTAATTTTTTTCTCAACCAGTTTTTTTTTTTTTTTTTTTTTTTGTGGTGTGTGTGATGGCTGGTGGTGATGATGGAAACAAGGATGGTTCAGGGAAGCCAAAGGTTAATTTGGCTTATCACCTAGGTTCGAGTGATGGACCTGGAAACGTCATAACACCAATTCAACTTCGTGGTGATAATTATGACGAGTGGGCAAGGGCAGTGAGGACTGCTTTGAAGGCAAAGCGAAAATTTGGTTTTATCGATAGTACTCTCAAAAATCCAAAAGATTTAGAGAAGCTTGATGATTGGCCGGGTTGCCGTCCATTCAATGTTGGTTTCATGGTTATCAAAGACCCTTGGATCCTATGGAGCGGTCTACTATAGGCGGCTATGATCATGTGAGACTTTTATGGACCAATCTCAAAAATCGGTATTGTGTAGTAAGCGATACTCGTGTGTGTCAATTGAAGAAGGCCCTTGGTGACTGCAAGTAGGGGTCGAATGAGGTTGTAGCTTTATATTTTGGTCGCTTGGCCAAAGTGTGGGATGAATTAAACGCATATGTGACGGTTCCTAATTGCTCTTGTGGTAATTGCCCGTGCAATATCGTGGCTCAAGTATAGAAGATTCGTGAAGATGATTATGTTCATCATTTTCTTATTGGTCTTGATGATGCTTATGGTTTAATTCGAGATCAACTTCTAGCTTAAGAGCCGCTGCCGGGGGTTGATCGAGCATACCAACAGGTGATTCAAGCCGAGAGATTACGTGGGTTGGCCCCATCTCCTCCACGTGATAATGCAGTAGCTTTTAAGCTATAATATGATGGCATCAGAACTAATGAGAATGCCGATAAATTTTGCAACCATTACAACCGTGAAGGCCACGAAGAGTCCAACTGCTCTCAAATTCATGGGTATCTGGAGTGGTGGGGCGACAGACCTCAAGGAGGCCATGGACCAGGTCGTGGTGGTTCGGCATCAGGCCGTGGTAGAGGGCGCACAGGGGGTCGAGGCAGGGGCTCCAATTCCACCCCTGTGGGTGCGAACAAGACTGGCGGGTAAGCTGCCTCACAGCCTAGCAGCAGCACCGCGCCTACTACAACTGATAGAGCAGCCCTTGCGGGGGTTTCAACAGCTCCTTGTTCATTTGAACTCTCTCAAACCCAAACTCCACGGTAAGCAAGACTTGGGATGGATCATTGACACCGGAGCCTCAAATCATGTGACTTGTGACCTTTCTTATTTGACGAATGTGACGAATGTGACTCACTGTCCGGTGGGATTGCCGGATGGGAAATATGCCAATGCTTCTAAAATTGGTTCGATGATATTGGAAGGAGGCTTGATGATTAAAAATGTTTTTATGTGCCTCAATTGAATTGCAATTTAATCTTGGCATCTCAATTGAGTGATGAATCAAATTGTGTTATGAAATTTACTAACAAACTTTATGTTGTACAGGACCTAACGATGAGGAAGGTGATTGGAGCGGGTGAACGAGTAGATGGACTTTATTATTTCCACGGTGTTCCGACAGTGAAGACTTTGAAGATAGATGGGGATCATTCTACAAAGTTGTGGCATCAACGTATGGGGCGTCCGTCAGGAAAAGTTGTTGAACAACTTCCGTTTGTGAGTCGTAGTAGTAGCAAATTTAAATTTTGTGATGTATTCCCTAGGGAAAAACAACATAGGAGTAGTTTTCCTTTGAGTCAAAATATAGCTAGTCGGGTTTTTGAACTAGTGCATCTAGATTTGTGGGGGCCTTACATGACATCATCGTCTTGTGGAGCTTATTATTTTTTAACTATTGTTGATGATTACTCTGATCTAGGGGTGTGTGAACTTATTTATTAATGAATAAAACGGAAGTTGAGTACATGTTTTATAATTTTGTTGCTATTGTGAAACGTCAATTTTCTCAAGAAATTAAAGTTGTTCGTAGTGATAATGGCACGGAGTTGAATTCCTTGAAGGAGTTTTTTTTACACAATGGGATACATTTTGAGACCTCATGTGTTGGTACACCTCAACAAAATGGGCGGGTTGAGCGAAAACATCAACACATCTTAAATGTAGCTAGAGCTTTGAGATTTCAAGCTAATTTACCTCTCAAATAATTTTGGGGGGAGTGTATGGAAGCGGCTTGTCATTTGATAAACAGAACTCCTTCTCGTTTGCTTGACTATAAAACTCCTTTTGATATTTTATTCAACAAACAACCTTCATATGAGCATATTAGGGTATTTATGTTATACATACAATCAACGGAATAAAGGAGATAAATTAGCAAGTCGAAATCCAAAATGTGTGTTCATTGGTTTCCCTTTCGGTAAAAAGGGGTTGAGAGTTTATGATTTAGAAACTAAGGAAACATTTGTTTCGAGATATGTGAAATTTTTTGAACAAGAATTCCCATTTTTGACACCCAATATTTCTCCAAACTTGCTGCCTAAACACTTCCCTAGTGAGAATGAGGGGGAGAGTGATGATGAGTTGAGCGTGGAGGATGAAGTAAGAAGTATGGGAGAAGAAGAAGGGGATGCGGAGTAGTTGACAGCAGGCGTGGCGCACGGGGCAGAGGGCTCTGCAGCCAGGCTCCGGAGGGGACTGCCAGTGCTTTTGATCAGCGTGTTGGGTCCCCTGCAGGTGCTGGTGTGCGTGGCTCGAGAGATGAGCCTGATCATATACATGACGACGAGGCCTTGGGTAAAGGCATGAGAACGAAGATTCCTTCGGTTAAACTTTGCGACTATGTGACATACACTATCAGAAATAAAAGTCCATCTACACCACCTCAGAGTTCACCTGTGACATCACTTCCCTCAGGTACCGCTTACCCTATAACACATTTTGTTGATTATCACCGATTTTCTGTGAAACATAGAAGATATATTGCAGCTATTACAGGAGGAAATGAACCCAAAAGTTTCAAGGAGGCCATGAAACATGAGGGTTGGAGAAAAGCTATGGCCGATGAGATAAGGGCACTTGAAGACAGGACATTTGGGTGCTAGAAAAATTACCACCTGGTAAAAAGGCACTCAGGCAAGTGGGTGTACAAAGAAAAATATGATGAGCATGGAAACTTGTAGAGATTGAAAGCCAGACTAGTCATCTTTGGCCATCATCAGGTTGAAAGACTAGACTACAATGAAACATTTGCTCCAGTAGCAAAAATGGTGACAGTTCGGACCTTTCTTGCAGTTGCGGCAGTGAAAAATTGGGAAGTTCATCAGATGGATGTTCATAATGCATTTCTTCATGGCGATTTGGAGGAAGAGGTATGTATGAAAATTCCCCCTGGTTTTGAGAAAAATAACTCTGACAAAGTTTGCAAGATGAAAAAATATTGTACGGCCTCAAACAAGTTCCCCGGTGTTGGTTTGCAAAGCTAGCTACAAGTTTTAAAACTTATGGCTTTAAGTAGTCATATTATGATTACTCATTATTTACTCTGACAAAGGGAAAAATACAGCTTGATGTCTTGGTGTATGTAGATGATTTAATTATTGCAGGCAACGATAAATCTGCTATGCTTAATTTTAAATCATATTTGGGGAATTGCTTGAAGATAAAAGACTTAGGAGTGTTGAAATATTTTTTAGGCCTAGAGGTAGCCCGAAATACATAGGGAATTTTTATTTGTCAGAGGAAATATGCGATGGACATTATCACTGAGGCCAGATTACTTGATGCTAAACCTGTAGAGTTCCCTATGGAACAAAATCACAGGCTAGCTCTGGCGGACAGTGATCATTTACATGATGTGGAGAAGTATAGACGTCTTATAGAACGTTTAATTTGTTTGTCAGTCACTAGGCTGGACTTGGCCTATTTTGTGCACATTTATCCCAATTTATGCAGAGTCCGAGAGTTGAGCATTGGGATGCTGCCTTGTGGGTTGTGAGATATTTGAATAAGAATCCTAGTCAAGGCATCTTGTTGAGATCTGATAGAGCTCTGCAGTTGGAAGATTGGTGTGATTCGGATTGGGGAAGTTGTTTGTTAACTCGACGATCCTTGACTGGTTGGTTTATGTTACTTGGTCTATCTCCCGTGTCGTGGAAGACCAAAAAGCAACACACGGTGTCTAAAAGCTCGGCAAAAGCCGAATATCGATCTATTGCAGCTGTCACTTGTGTGTTAAAGTGGTTGAAGCGATTTCTTGGTGACTTAGGTGTACGACATGAGAATGGGATGCACCTTTTTTGTGATAGTCAGTCGACTTTGTATATTGCTCAGAATCCAGTGTTCCATGAACGAACGAAACACATTGAAGTTGATTGTCATTTCGTTAGAGATGCGATTACTAATGGAACATTACACCTTCGTATGTCTCTACGACGGTTCAGTTGGCTGACATTTTTACCAAGGCTTTAGGAAAAGTCAAGTTCGAGTTCCTCCGCAAGTTGGGTGTTCGAAATCCGTACGCTCGAACTTGAGGGGGGTATTGGGATATAAATATTGTGAAAAGGTAGCAAAGAATATATTGTGAATTATCCTAGGAATATTTGGCCTTTCCCTCTAAGTATACCTAGCTATAAATACATATGTATGTGGCCGATTGATTGGATGAGAATTACTCTGTGAATTATTCTGACCTTGAGGATTGTTTAGCAAAATGTGATATACAAGTGTAGTGACTCCAAATCATATAAAAATCAACTTTGTAAAAGGGTAATTTTTTACAGATATTTTGAAGTGATTAAGCCTATAATGTTATGTATGATACTTATATTATTTGTATACAAGCAGACAAAGTGATTCTAAAAAAATCTATTCCAAGCCTAATCCTAATATTGGTATAAAATAGGTTTGACCAATGTCTTTTTTACCAACCTGTTATAAGAAAAGAAGAAAATTGGACACGAGATGATCAAATTGACTACCAATAAATTAAAATTCTGATTCTCCCCAACTTTATACTATTATATAGTTTTTATGTGATTAATTTTCCTTAGCAAATGCCAAATGGGCAGGAAAGGAAGTTAACATCAGAGAAAGCTAGCTAGCTTAGCTTAGCTAGTGGTGGTCCCTTGGCTTAAATTTATTTTTGAAGCATATTTGATATATTCTCAATTTATTGAAGCATAACATTATTTACTTTAATTGAATGTTGTTGTAAGTCTCTGTATCATGCCTTTTTCTATCACTTTCTTCGAATGATTTTTATCAATTTTTTGTTTTTCTTTGCTTTTTTAAAGATAAAAGGTCAATATGGCTCATTTCATGCTTCAAATTAATTCTCTCGTACTTATCATGCTTGCCTTCTTCGGCAATCAATTTGCATGGTATGGTATGAGTTAGAGGTTTTTTTTTAAATTAGAGAAGAGCCGTTCTTTCAATCGTGAAATTAGAGTTGATCATATTTTGTCTAACTTGATATCGGGACGTATGTTTTAGACATTTATTTTTAGGGCGACAATGAGTTTGTAGAGCGAATTTGGCTCAATTCAATACTTTGTGATACGCTTAGTTCAAATAAGAGGTGGTTGGCTCAAAGATTGTTAATTAAGAGCAAAATTTATTAGAGGAGACATGAAACCCACTATATATATATTTATAATATGCTTCTTTTTTTAAATAGAATTATCATTTCCCTAATAAAAGCATTATTATTCATAAATGTATAATTTGAGGATAAATATATAGCCCAAGGGGATGGACCACACCCCTTTGTTTGCCCCTGTCCCTTAGGGCCTTAGTTAGGCTCTAATGTCTAAGTGATCCTAAAAGGGGTGAAGTAATTTTGACTAATTCTCCACAACAAAGTCTAGATTATATACACTTTTGTGATCTAGTATGAAAATGACAATTGCACATTATCACTTCTTTTCCAAATCAGTAACCATTTAGTCAAATTTCAGCTTAATAAATAGAATTATATTGCTTCTATACACTTCCTAGACGCTTTTTTTTTTTTTTTTTTAAACCTAATTTGGCAAAGAAAAGCATTAGATCAATGTCTAACATTAATCATTAGACGACAAAGTTTTGCAGATGAGATAGTAGTACATAACTATTGAGATAAATTACAAAAAGATATAGATAAAGTTTTGTATGAGACAATCTCACAATAACTTATCGTGATATTAGAAAGACTTTATCCATAGTTTTATACTATATATGCGACTTTTTTGACAAATATTGAAATATGCTATGAAGTATATGACTATATCCTTTTATCTCAAAAAACAAATAGTTAAGTTAGCTTTACGCAAGCTTATCCTTCTACAATATGCGCAACGGGGAAAAAAGGACGAAGTTTGACCTTTCTCAAGATATGAAGTACCATAATCAGCACTATTAATCATAAGCAATAACCTTTTTAAATTGTTCTTTTTTTGGGTGGTTATAATATGAGTCGTAAACTTGTGGAAGCCTATGAATAATCATGAGAATGCGAACTTTGGTCCAATAATTATAGTTTTATTTTTGTACATGTGTCCTAAACCTATATAAAAGCTTATTATAATGCTAGTTTAGCTAGTTTTTCTACTAAGATCCTGTTTAGTTCACCTTAATTTTACTTATCTGAACTTATCTGATCTGGTCTGATCTGATCTTATTGTCTGATTTGACCAAACTTTGACCTTAAGTGTACGTAATCTGTAAGGAAAAAATATATTAAGTGAGATCTTGTTAGATTCGTAATAATGTGTATTTTATTAATATGTAATTTTCATAATTTTTTCATTACGAAATTAAAGATATTTAGCGATAAAAAATTGCACATAAAACGATGATCTGATTTGAATTTATTTTTTCTGATCTGATCTGATTTGAACTTATTTTTTTCTGAAATAAGTAAAAATAAGTTGAACTAAATAAGTGTTGTTAGCTAGCTTAGCTATAAGTTGAACTAAATAAGTGTTGTTAGCTAGCTTAGCTTAGCCTAATATAAAGTTGTTCCTTTTTAATTCGTTTTTCGTATGTCAATTTGATGTCTTTTCTTTGCATTTAATCAATTAGTGCTGAAATAAAGAGAATGTATTGAATAGAAGTATATACTTGTATATAATGTACTAGTGCTGATCGACTTATATACTTCCTCGATCAACGGATCAAACAGTAATTATGTATTACTGAGTAGTTCATCGTTTGTTAATTACCTAGCTTCAATTCTCTTAAAAAAAATATATTGAGCCTTCTATACTAGTGTTTTTCATTCTTTTATTTATTTATTTTTTATTATTATAGATGTTTAATGTATTCTATGATTTCATCGAAAAAGATACTAGTATATATAAAATATTATGAAAGAGTCGTTTAAAAAAGAGTCAAGATAGTATCAATACTATTATAAAAAAGCATTTAATTAATTTAATTGTATGTGTCACATGGCACCCCTAATGCGACAAATGGAGTATTTACTGATAAATGGGCCTAGGCGGCACTCGCCACTAGTGAGAGAGACTACTTTACAAGTCTAAAAATGTTTTACCTTAAAACTATATAACAGCAAGAAGAGTACGTAGTTTTTTTCCTTATAAAGTAGGTACAATTTTTTACTTTCTTCATGTGGGATACACATTTCGATACTTTTTCCACTCTACTTATACACTTATTCAATGTGGAACAACACTTGTTGTTGATGTGAGTTTGTTACATACAACTACGACCCAAGCTGGCCATTAGCAAATTCAAATGATCGAAATACTTGAGGAGAGTGAAAATTAAAGAAAAATCACGAGATTTGAACTAGCTTTGCTTGGCTAATCAGTTATTTGAATCCAAGAAAGTTATTACAAAAAGGCAGTATAATTGAACAACTTTATCCCTGAAGGATCTTTACCAAACTTGTATCAAAATATGCATGCTTTAATTTGATCAACCATTTATATAGAATTTTAAAATTAAAGATTGTTTGTTATAAATAATGTTATAATTTGGCATCTTGCTTAGCTTCACGCTATGTGCCCTTCATGCAAAACCATTTCATGCCATAACTTCATTGCTGATTAACGGCTCTACTTATTGCCTTACTGGTTTTCAGGATGATCTTTACCTTCCTTCCATTTTTGCGGACGTTTTTTTTAAAAAAAATAAAATTATTTATTGAATATTTTATGTATTTCTAATTTTCTATGTTACATAGTACAATGTACTGTCAGATGGAACATGTGTTTTCCTGTTTCTTTATATACGTAACACTTTGTCTTTTTATACATTCAATTTATTAACACATTGTATTACTAGTATGTGAGTCAATATTTCATCAATTGTTATGCTCAATGTATAGTCTCATGATATCAATTTTTTTCAATTTTTTTTTTCATAATATACATGTAAAGATATTAATAGTCAAAGTTGAATTTTGACAAACATAAAAGTCAAAATTTTACACGTATTAAGAAATAAGAAAATTACTGTAAAAGTCAAGTAGAAAGCATTTCAAAATCACTCTCTCAGTCCCTATTTATTTGCCTCGGTCCATGCACTATTTCGAAGGTTTGTTCATCGATCAACTTCAACCTAAAATTTTCATCAATAATTAATATACAAGTAATACTAATTAATATCATGTCTGATCTTTTGTCAAAAATTGAAGGGAAACAAATCAAACAAGGGTTGTAAAACGATCTTTTTGACTAATATTTTTACGTTACAGGCGTATCTTGTTAAGGAAAACTATACTCTTTTCAACGACTAAACCCCCGCAATAATTCTAAATTAGGGCAAATAACCACAATTTGGCAAGAATAATCTGACCATGCAATAAGTTGTTTGTTCTATATATACATTTGTACACATATTAGATTTTAGGTTTATGAGCTGATTGGTTGCCAACACTGCTAAAAATGGGTCTTTGGTATCAGAAATTAATTGATACTAAAGAGTGACTTTCCGATACCAAAAATCATTAGTATCGGATATATATTGCAATACTAAACTGATACTAGTACCTCCGTGGCTAATATGTTGTTATCAGTTCTATAATCTGATACTAAAAAAGGTTGCCTATAGTATCAGAAATAGCAATAGTATCAGTTAATTAGTAACAGAAAATCCGATACAATTATTATATCCAATGGTATCAATGTTCTTCTGTTACTTTACATATACTATGGTGTCGGAAATAACCGATACAAAAGTGTTGGATCATTAGTATCGACTTGGTTTCTGATACTAAACAACCCTATAGTGTCCGAAATTATTGTTACCATAATACTTTCCTATTTTTGACAATTGCTTTAGTAACAGAATTTTCCGATACTAAAGAGAGAAATTTGTAGTGAAAAAATGCATTATTATCATAAAAAATTGATACTTTAGTATCAAATTCTTTAGCATCACTATTAACTCACAGCCCTGTTAAGCTAATATATATGATTATTTAAAATTTAATACACAATACAAATACTTGAACAAAAGGAATATTTTTACTATTTATCCATAAGTTATCATAATAGTGTTTTAGTACAAAAAGCTGGTGCATGCATACTAATATAAACAAAGTGTTTTTACATCATCACCACCACCATTTAAGATATAAGAAGTACAATAATAGCATAAAGTTTTCTCAACAAAAGTACAATGCAACTACTTGATTTCCAAAAAAGATCTATGCACCTGCATCAACAATCTTCAAGCTTGGATATTCTAATTCATCACTGGGTTTTAGCTGTAAATACACACACACACACACAAAAAAAAAAAAAAAAAAAAAAAAAAAAAAAAGAAGCTAAGAAGCAATACATGTAAGAGAGCAGCAAAAGAGAGTAAACATAAGTCGCACGACAAATAGCTCATAAGTAGCACCACAAAACTACCTCAAATCAACCCACAAAACTACATCAATGTGACAACCAAATATGACCCAAAAACCTCAATACATTGACAATTCAAGCTATTTAACAACTTGAAATAACACACTCAATTACATTTGAAACAACAACAGTGTAATCAAAATAGTAGCAAGAGAGCGGAAAAAGAGAGTAGTAACATCATTATATATATATATATATATATATATATATATATTTGTTTTGAATAATGGAGTAAAAATGGTAAAACATACCTTGATTAGATTGCATGTGGAGTGTGCCACTTTGTTACATAATCTAGGACAAAAAGAGAAGCAAACAAAATCAAAACAACGAGCAAAATTCAGAATATTTGTTACAACCAATTGAGTAGGAGAATTCTCATGCTTAAAATCATTCAGCAATTCAATCAAATGGAGGCAATCAGAAGAGACCTCCAACTTCCTGAAACCTGCATCAAAAGTTGCTTTTATGCCTAATAGAGCATAACCCATCGCACAAACAAACACCATCGCACAATCTTTCGAATTTTTTTACTATATCATTTCAGACCAACTAGATTCTTAACAATTTTGACAATATCCTTTGAAATTTTGATACCAAATTAATTTTGACCATTTAAATACTCACTAATTTATGACCAAACAAGTTCAGACAAAATCCTTAATTTTTTTTACATTTAAATCAACATTTTTTGACAAATTAAGCTCAAAATAAATGAAATTCAAAGATTAGTACTATGAACTTACAAAATAATCACCGCTAGAGAATTTCAATGGCAAAACCCAGCAGATCCCACTTGATGCGCAACCATTAGAGAACAATAGGAGGTTCAATTTTGTATTATTTTATAAATGAGCAACAACTTCGAGCATAATGTGTGATTTTTTTTTGTAAATTTGAGTAGATGAGTGATAATTTTTGTAAATTTGAGCAGATTTTTTTAGAACCCTAACTTCGTGAAATAGAATGAGGAGAGATAATAAGAGGGTTCTTTGTTGTTTTTACTGATGAAATGAGAAAAGGAAGGACTTTTCTTTTGGGTTTGGTTTTGGTTACATTACCCAGGTGAAATTTTAGAAATGAAAATGGTTTCAAATTTCTCTAATATTTTAATGTGGCGCCAGCGCCATATTTTAAATTTCTTTTTTGTGAAAGCGCCAATTTTTTCTGAGATATTCATAATGTGATTTATTATCGGAAATTTTTGTTACTATAAGTATCTAATTGTATCAAAATTAATTTTGATGGTAAAAAGCTTATTAGTGTCGGAACTTTTTGTTACTATAACTATTTTATTGTATCAAATTAATTTTGATAATAAAAATCCTATATTGTTGGAACATTTCTGATACTATGTTATCATTTGTATTAGATCAATATTTTTTCGACACTATAATTAAGTCTAATACTAGCCATCGTCCAAACCATAGAAGTAGTGTTAGAAAAAAAAAAATTACTGATACTATTGACATTTTTAGTATCAATAATAATCACTGATACTAAAATTTCTGATACTAAAAACCCGTTTTCTAGTAGTGCAAGTAAACACAAATATATATAATAAGTATTGCAACTAATGAATTTTCGACCTTTAATCATTGTCTTTACTCGAATCTAGCTAGCTTATGATTTGTCATTACTCGGTCTTTTTTACCATCGCATGAAAAGTAATCTACGTGTCACTTAGCTTATTCAGTTATGACGATTTTTGTTTTCATCAAAATCTTTTGTCAAAAGTTGCATGGAAGGGAACAAGGAACGCCAACATAACGTTTTCTAATTTTTTTTACGTTACATATCTTGATAATAATAACTAATTCCTTTTTGACTAAACTTCAATTCTAAATTAGGGCGAACAAGAACCATTTGGTAAGAATCCATGCAATAATTTTGTTCGTTGTTCCGTACATTTGTACTGTACACTTATTATATATCGATCTTAGGTTTTTGATAAATCGTTGCCAATTTTAAATCTTAATGCTGGTAGCCTAATTAATTATAAAACAATAAATAACACCTACCATCGAAAATAAAAATTATAGAAACATTTGAGTTATAATATATGTAGATCAAAAGGTAATTGTGTGGATTACCACAACAATCACCTCATCACACGTACACCATATAACTCAAATATAATCTTATATACTTTTACTATAGTTACATCCATATAAATGATCTAATTACATGAGGGATATGTCCATGTAGGGTTAAAGCAATTCAAACAAGCTAAGGCCGTGGAAGGGGAGCTTGTCAAAACAATGGTCCATTCTCCTACATGCTCAATACACCGAGCGCACGGGGTGCGCGTTGCCTAAGAATATCTTGTCTAACAAAAGTTAAGGATCAAAACTTTATCTTTACCCCTGTCTCTTTCTAGCCAATTTACTCTACATACTCTCTGTAACTCATAATGATATATTCATACATATGTAGGTTATACAATAAGAATTATTATTATTTTTTTTTATTTTTTTTTAAAAAAACAATAAGAATAACACAAAGATTTACATATATACTATTTTACGATGTTATTTTTTGTAAAAGAAGTACTACTGTACGATGTATATCATATAACTTGTCACATATATTATTATATTGGGTGGTATTCACGTACAAATTATTATTACCATAGATATATAATTATATATCTTTAAAATGTGAAAATTATTATAAGAAATTAAGATATAGATCCCCATTCTTATTATTACAGCTGAACTACTGGCCAAAGTGCTAAATACTAGTATTTAAAATTACAGGTTAATACATAAAAATATACTCCTTATTTCAACACGTACTGACAATCAATTTAAGTATCATAAGTACTTTTTAATCTTTAATGGAGAAATTATTCAGTCATTAATTTTATTTGCTAATTCATTCCAAGAGGGCTCGCTCTCTTCTAACAACACTACTCTCCCTCCCTTAAATCCTCACTCGAGCCTCCGATGATCTCATTGTATTATGAAGTACATGCATAGAGCAAAATAAATGTGGGAGCAACAGTGCAAGCGTTAGTACAAGAAATGCGTGAGTAGGCAAAGAAATAGACAAAATTAGAGAAAAAGCAACCCGAAAAAGCAGTATATTTTGTTACAAAACCACTGGTTTCCCTCTCCAAACAGAGGCTATTCCTTAAATCTTACATTTTTTTCTTCACTATAAATATTTGTACATTTTTCACTACCTTTGTCATATCCTACCTAGTCTCCTTCTAGTCTTTCTGCTTTCATCATCCCTTAGTCCCCCACCAAACCTTCTTCTAAATATATTTTTTTTCTTCTCAAAAGTCAGCGCCTTTTAAAAAAATAAAATTATTTTTGGATTGTCACCCTTAAAAAAAAAAAGGTGTCAATCTTTTTTTTTTGGCTAAAAACATTTTAATTTTGAAGTTTTCTATGGTTGTGATGGGAGAAGGAGAGATCAATGATAGTTGGTCTCTATTAGCCGTTGTAAAGGAAAGTTCTAGAAAAGCTAAACTTAGAGCAGCGCAAGTTGCGGCGGATGATAATAATCTAATGACAACGATAACCACCACCACCACCACTCCAGCACTCGATTATATTGAGTTGGATCATAATGATTCTCAAAAGTCAATTTTTTATTATGACCAATATGTGTTGATGAATAACTCGAGAGGTTTTTTGTTACCATCAGCAGCAGGAGCAGTCGTTGCTGCTCCTGTTGCGGATGAAGTCAGCGCTTTAGAGGACGAACTAAAAAAATTGTGCAGGCCTTTTTTGGTCCCTCAACCTCCTGTTGTAAGTAGTGTCAAGGCTGAACCCGAGGCTGGAGCTGGTCAGATGTCAAGTAATCTGTTCGTTGAGCAAACATCGCGACAACATCTTAATCCAAGGAGATTTCATATCATTCCGAATCAGAGTACTTCTACTGTTGTTTGTGGTGGTCGTCCATGTAACTATAAAAAAAAGTAACACCATTTAACTCTTTTCTTTCTTTTTTTTTTTTTGGCAAGAAAAAAAATAAATAAATGATTTAACACTTTACTTTATTTTTTTTGCAGGAAATTTGAGGATAGAAGGATGGTGAGGCTAACTATGGAGGAGTTGTCAAGTAGCGATAAATGGGAATGGCGTAAGTACGGACAGAAGCCCATCAAAGGTTCTCCTTATCCTAGGTAAAATTAAAGTTACTTTTTGTCTGATTTTAATTTTGCGAATCATTAATAATGTGACAACTAAATTTGAATAAAATAAAGTGAAATTATTTTACAGAGTAACTTAATGGGGTTGTTATTATCCTGCAGGAACTATTACAGGTGTAGCAGCGTCAAAGGATGTAGTGCAAGAAAGCAAGTAGAGCGGAGCCCCATAGACCCGAATTTCTACATCGTTACATACACTAACCGCCATCATCATCCGTGTCCATCCATCCATAACACCGCTAGGCCCCGGGTCAGGATCGCAGCCAGGTCTGAACCGACCCCACCACCCGGGTTAGAAGAGTCTCCCACCAATACCGTGCTCGAATCGGGATACGGGCCTGGGCTGGTTGGTAATGAGGTGATAGAGATCGAGCATGTTGCTGGTGATGATAGCTTTAGTAGTGGTGAAATGAATGAAGTTTCTTACAATTACAACGATCATGACATTCTGACGATGCCAATGAATTCGATGACGTATTCGGATCTTTTATCGGGTATGGATGAGGTAAATAAGGGAGGAAATTGTACCGGTAGTACTAATACTACTAATAATTATTACTCATACTACAATGAGAATAATGTTGGGTATAATCCGGGATGTGACCCGAATGTGAAAATGGGGGTCCGAATGGAGGTTAATGGGTCGGGGCATGGTGTTGGGATTAGAGAGATGTATGCTCCTGCTCCAGCAACATTGGCTGGGGCGCATCAGCCGCCGAGTAATATGGGACAGAACTCACATAACAACATTTGGGATAATGGGATGATTAGGCCTTAAGGTTTCTTTTCTTAGTTATATGCTATAATTGGTTAATTAGTAATAGTCTCTAAAGAGTGAGTGACATGTGGGGAAGACCGGAAAAGTAACTAAAGGAAATAGTCGGGTATTTTTTTAAGATGAAAGTGTCTATCTTATAATCTTTTATCAAGGCTTCTTATTTTTTAGGTTTATAAGATGACGTAAAAAGTAATTTTAAAATTACAAAACATCTAATAGTGGTAGGTTTTAACTTCTTTTTTTAATTAATGTTCTTGTAATCTTGTTTTATATGGGGATTCAGGTTGTTAGCCTTTAGTTTCCTTTCATGTTTTGTGATTGTAAATTTTTCGTATAAGTAATTTGTTTGCATCCGACAGAGTTTAAAAAGAGGATTAAATGATGAGTTAAATTTCAAGTGCCTAACCTTTTTTCCCTTTTTATATCTCTAAACCCACATAACAACTATAATTATTTTTTTTATTTAAGATGATTCATCATTTCCGCAATAGCACCATCATGTAATCTTGTTACAATTTAACCTGTCATTATTGATATAATCTAATTTGATGTACTAGTACACACTCTAAGTTTGTCGTAAATTACAACAACAAATGTTTTCTTTCATAGATCACTGTGAATTTTTTCATTAAATATGATGATTGTATCACGTAAACTATGCAACTCTTTCACAACTTGTAAAATGAACATATAACGCAATTAAGAACCAATCAATATACGGAGTAATTAGTATAGATTAGTCTCATATAATTCATAGTTGTGAAGTTTATTGTGTCAATGCAGCTGTGCAAGACCCAACAAAATAAATTAAAGACCAATGCTTCCAAAATATATACTATGAATTAATTTTTGCCATTTGCATTGTTGTTCACTTAAATTCTTTAGGTTCTATTATTATTATACAGACAACTGAACATAAATGAACATAAATAACAACAATATGACATAGGTTATTATACTAGTTGTATTATATTAAGAACATTATTGTGAATTACTAATATATGAAATCAGATTATATTGACACTATATGAATAAATGATTGTCATAGGTTATGGTACGATTTACATTCATTATGATTTATGAGGCAAACTAGTTAGTGACTTGGTCGTGCTGCCGTGTCTTATGTCATCTACCACCAACTGGATTAAATCTAATCTAATTTTTTTTATTTAATCTTTATCATGCATTAGTCATATAATTTTTTTTTTTTTTTTTTTGGTTCAATTAGATATTGTAAAATAATCCGTTAAGTATTACTGCATTTTTTAGTATAAAGGTTGTTCCTCTCATATTACATGTCTATATATAATATATATATAGTCTACAGTATAAATAAGTTCACGACGTTATTCAAAGTACGTAATATATATGGATCAGAGCAACTGTCATTTTAATTAAATATATAAATGCTACCTATGACGATTTTTATTGTTACTTATTAGCTTTGTATACTCGATCTTAAAAATTCAATTTGACTCGTCTAGATCATACTCAATTCATGAGTTTTTAATGACATAAAGGTATGTACTACACATTATATATAAATTTCACACATCTATTCACACAAAATATGCGCATAATAATCTAGCATTGGGTTGGTTTATACTAATAACCTATGCAATGTTTCTATTCATGCTAGCTTATCAAAAGATTAAATGAACAAATTTCCCATGTCATAAATTGAAGGCTCACGAGCACACATTATATGAAATGATTAATTAATTACCAAACCAAATTTTACTCCAATTGGAATCTAAGTTACATGGTTGCGTAATACCTTGTTCAATCCATTTTCCTATCCCAATTTGGTTACAGCAATAAATAAGTTTAATTGAAATCACTATCAAATATTCCTATCTCCTATAGCTTAAAATTAATTAAAATTGATCAATATCGATCAACTACACTTTTAGACATGATATATATTCTCATCTGCAAAAAATTTCTGACCATGATCGAGTCCATCAAAATGTAAAATCATCTGGATATAATAATTAGATCGAACTAGAAAGATAGATAGTATGAATCTAGTAATGAATGACAGTATGTAGTTCACATATTTATGGTTCTAGATAAAGGGCAAGGGCATATTATATGCACTTATGGGAAGTGGAAAGAGGCTTTTACGTAGTACTATTCTTGGAACATTATGCAAATTGACCTTTGCATTGAAAAGAATATCGAAGATGGTGATATTGTTGTTGGCAGATAATTAAGAAACATAAAGAAAAAAATAAATGGTTATTAAATAACCATGTATTACCATTGAAAATTAAAGGTGTTTCCAAATATAGGGAAAAATAACTAATGGTAATAAATATTGCAGGCTAAATTTTAAATGGCTTAGGTTGTTTTAGGAAAACTATAAATTGAGCATTTCCTTCATTTGTATGTAATAATTTCAAGAGAAAATATGAGAGATGAAAAATAACTCAGAGAAAAGAGGGATTGTGTTTTTTGCACTTCGGTATAAATAGACATTTTGTTTATGTAATTTATTTCTCCCTCAAATTTGATTAAATAGAAAATTTGCATTATTTTCTTAACAATTGGTATCAAGAGCTTGGTTGACAATTAGTCCACATTACGATAAAAATAAAAACGATCCTAAAAAAAAAAAGTCAAATTTGAGTGGGAGAAATGGCTGCAGACAAAGGAGAAGTTAAACTTGAAAAATTCGATGGTAAAGATTTTGGATTTTGGAAAATGCAGATTGAAGATTATTTATACCAGAAAAAACTCTATCAACCTCTGGAAGAGAAAAAGCCAGATGGCATGCAAGAAGCAGAATGGAAGCTTTTAGATAGACAAGCACTCGGAGTTATTCGATTGACGTTATCACGCAATGTGGCGTTTAACATTGCAAAGGAAACCACAACGGCAGGTCTCATGAAAGCTCTCTCTAATATGTATGAGAAGCCATCAGCCTCCAATAAAGTTCATTTGATGAGGCGGTTGTTTAGTTTGAGGATGTCGGAAGGTGGATCGGTAGCTCAACACCTTAATGAACTCAATTCTGTCACAACCCAATTGAGTTCTGTTGAAATCAAATTTGATGATGAAGTATTAGCGTTAATACTTTTATCTTCCCTGCCAGATAGTTGGAATGCTACAGTCACAGCTGTGAGTAGCTCATCGGGAAATAACAAGTTGAAGTTTGATGACGTTCGTGATCTGGTTCTTAGTGAGGAGATTCGACGAAGAGAATCAGGTGAATCTTCATCCTCTTCAGTATTACATACAGAGTCAAGAGGAAGAAATTTAATCAAAAGGAATGAACGCGAAAGATCAAACTATCGAGGACAATCCAGAGATAGGAGGTCAAAATCCAGGAATCCAAATAATTTCCAAAACTCAAAGACTGTGGAGTGTTGGAATTGTGGAAAGATTGGGCACTATAAAAATCAGTGCAAGGGAACACCAAAAGGCAAAGAAGTGAAGGCAGAGGCAAATGTCACTTCTACCGGAGAAGGTGATGATGCGTTGATATGCTCATTGGAGAGAAAAGAAGAGTCTTGGGTATTAGACTCTGGAGCATCGTTCCATGCTACTTCTAATAAAAACTTTTTTGAGAAGTATGTCCATAGAAACCTTGGACAGGTATACCTTGGTGATGACCAACCTTGTGATATTGTTGGTCAAGGTAATGTCAAAATTAAGTTAAATGGGTCAGCTTGGGAGCTGAAGGATGTCAAACATGTTCCCGACCTAAGAAAGAAATTGATCTCAGTTGGGCAGTTGGCTCGTGAAGGTTACACTATAATCTTTCAAGGTGATAATTGGAAGATTTCAAAGGGAGCAATGATAGTTGCTCATGGTAAAAAGAATGGTACTCTCTATTTGACAGCTGGAGCGTGTTATTCGATTGCAGTTGCAACAGAGAATGAAAATTCCAAGTTATGGCACCAAAGACTTGGTCACATGAGTGAGAAAGGAATGAAGATCATGCATTCAATTGGAAAACTCCCTAGTCTAAAATCTGTGAATATAGACATGTGTGAAGAATGCATACTTGGAAAACAGAAGAGGGTAAGCTTTCAGACATATGGAAGAACTCCAATGAAAGAAAAATTGGAGCTTGTTCATTCTGATGTGTGGGGACCAACAACCACCCAATCTATAGGTGGAAAACAGTACTTTGTGACTTTTATTGATGATCACTCTAGGAAAGTATGGGTTTACTTTCTAAAATACAAGTCCGAAGTGTTTGAAATTTTCAGGATATGGAAAGCTAGGGTTGAAAATGAAACAGGTCTGAAGATCAAAAGATTCAGGTCCGACAATGGCGGAGAATATGAGGACACCAAATTCAAGAAGTTTTGCTACGAGCATGGTATTAAGATGGAAAGAATTGTGCCAGGTAAGCCTCAGCATAATGGCATAGCTGAGCGGATGAACCGAACATTGACAGAAAGAGCCATAAGCATTCGTATACAGTCAGGTCTACCAAAACAATTCTGGGCAGAAGCAGTCAATACAGCAGCTTACTTGATCAATCGAGGACCATCAACCCCATTGGAGTACAAATTACCAGAGGAGGTATGGAGCGGCAAAGAGATCAAATTGTCGCACTTAAAGGTATTTGGTTGTGTAGCTTATGTGCACATTAGTGATCAAGGCAGAAATAAGCTTGATCCTAAATCAAAAGTTTGCACTTTTATTGGTTATGGCGAAGATGAGTTTGGATACCGCATTTGGGATGATGAAAGCAAAAAGATTATTCGTTCAAGAGATGTAATTTTCAATGAGAGAGTCATGTACAAAGATAGGCATAAAATTGAGAGTTATGAAACAAATAAAAAAGAATCTACATTCATTGATGAAGATTATGTCCCAGACAGTACGATGCAAGAGTACACTATCATAAGTACTCCGCAACAAGAAGAACAGACTGTACAGGGCAGTACATCGCAATCAAATGACATACAACAACCTTCTTGTCCAACTCCTACACTAAGAAGGAGTACTCGACCACATGTGCCTAATAGAAAATATATGAATTATTTGTTATTAACTGATGATGGGGAACCAGAAGATTATTATGAAGCATCCCAGACCAGAGATGCTAGCAAGTGGGGGCTTGCAATGAAAGATGAAATGCAATCCCTGATTTCAAACCAGACATGGGAACTAACTGAGTTACCCATAGGTAAGAAGGCCCTTCATAACAAATGGATATATCGAGCAAAAAAGGAGCATGATGATTCCAAGAGGTATAAGGCTCGACTAGTTGTCAAAGGTTTTCAACAGAAAGAGGGAGTTGATTATAATGAGATATTCGCTCCTGTTGTGAAACTCAATACCATTAGAACAGTGTTGAGTATTGTTGCAATTGAAGATCTTTATCTCGAGCAGTTAGATGTGAAGACTGCATTTCTTCATGGAGATCTTGATGAAGAAATATACATGCACCAGCTAGAAGGTTTTATAAAAAGTGGGAAAGAGCAGATGGTATGCAAACTTAAGAAAAGTTTATACGGGCTAAAACAAGCCCCAAGACATGGTACAAAAAGTTTGATAACTTCATGCACAAGGAAGATTTCCAGAAGTGCAAAGCTGACCACTGTTGCTACTTCAAGAGATATCAATCCAGTTATATCATCCTATTACTTTATGTTGATGATATGTTAATAGCAGGTTCTGATATGAATGATATTATAAAGTTGAAGCATCAATTGTCAAAGGAATTTGACATGAAGGACTTGGGTCCAGCAAAGAAGATTTTAGGAATGCAAATCACAAGAGATAAGCAGAGAGGCACTTTGCAGTTATCACAATCAGAGTACATCAAACGTGTTCTTCAGAGATTTAATATGGGTGATGCTAAACCTGTTAGTACACCGTTGGCGAGTCATTTTCGTCTATCAAAGGATCAGTCCCCTCAGACAGATGAAGATAAAGAATATATGGCCAAGGTTCCTTATGCCTCGGCTATTGGAAGTTTGATGTATGCAATGGTTTGTACAAGACCAGATATTGGACATGCAGTGGGAGTTGTAAGCAGGTTTATGTCCAATCCAGGAAAAGTCCATTGGGAAGCTGTTAAATGGATTTTGAGGTATTTACGAGGTACAATTAATAAGTGTTTGTACTTTGGTAAAGGTGAATTGAAAATACAAGGTTACGTTGATGCAGACTTTGGCGGTGAAGTCAATAATAGAAAGAGCACAACGGGTTATGTATTTACAGTTGGAAATACAGCCGTAAGTTGGATGTCCCAACTACAAAAGATTGTTGCTTTATCCACTACAGAAGCTGAGTATGTGGCAGTGACCGAAGCTAGTAAAGAAATGATATGGCTTCAAGGTTTGTTAGATGAGCTGGGGTTCAAACAAGTGAATAATATTTTGTATAGCGATAGTCAGAGTGCTATACATTTAGCAAAGAATTCGGCGTTTCACTCAAGAACAAAGCACATCGGTATTCGTTATCACTTTATCAGGTCTCTTCTAGAAGATGAAGTGTTAACTCTTAAAAAGATTCTTGGCAGTAAGAATCCAGCAGACATGTTAACGAAAACAGTGACGATTGACAAGTTGAAATTGTGCTCAACATCAATTGGTCTTAAAATGACAGAAGACTAGTTGAGGTTCTACTCCTTGGTGTGAAGACATATTGAAATCAGTCTTCAAGTGGGAGATTGTTGGCAGATAATTAAGAAACATAAAGAAAAAAAATAAATGGTTATTAAATAACCATGCATTACCATTGAAAATTAAAGGTGTTTCCAAATATAGGGAAAAATAACTAATGGTAATAAATATTGCAGGCTAAATTTTAAATGGCTTAGGTTGTTTTAGGAAAACTATAAATTGAGCATTTCCTTCATTTGTATGTAATAATTTCAAGAGAAAATCTGAGAGAAGAAAAATAACTCAGAGAAAAGAGGGGTTGTGTTTTTTGCACTTTGGTATAAATAGACATTTTGTTTATGTAATTTATTTCTCCCTCAAATTTGATTAAATAGAAAATTTGCATTATTTTCTTAACAATTGCCCCATGCACGGGGATTCCTTTTTTGTACAATGCTACTTATGGAATATATATGTAAGTGTATTGAGTATTTTTGTTCGAGTCACGACAAAAACTCTAGACTCGTAGTCTATGCATATGGTATGGACTATATTGTACTCTCTCCATTCCTTATTTTTACACAATGATAAGATCGATGATTGTGCATTACGGAGTATGTAAACTAGTTGGGTAGCTATGTAGCTGTCAATTAGCTTATACGCCGCAGTACTCCATACAATGGGGTGGACTATGGAGTACTTAACAATTATGATATACTTCGTATTTTTTTTCCTTTGGATTTATAAGCCATTTAATTATACTCCGTATATACTTTGTAAGGAGTATTTTGCTGTATCTTGCTCTAAGGCGCTGTAGGCAATAGGCATGTTGTGCTTAAGTCCTAAACTCCTAATCAACAAGTGAAGCAACTGGGCTACTGTAATAACATAAAGGGCTGGGCTTTCTTTCAGAATCTTTCCTATTTATCCAATGGGCTGTGGGCCTGTTCTAACTGGCAAGGAACAAGCAAATTAAAATCTGTAAAATGAATCACAAACTACAAAACTTGCCTTTATACAAGTAACAAACCTAACCTTATGATGTGTAATTGTGACTATTGTGTACATGTAAGATTATAAGTTGCTAATATTTTTCTCATTGTGAATCGGTTTTGAGATTGATCTAATCTCTTCAGTCATCTTAGACGATCTATACCCGTTTTCAATAATCTCTAAAACAATTAACATTATCCAGTGGGTAACGCAGGAAAATGCTAACCTAACGTACAATCTATCAACATAATACCAAGTTAAGCAGAATGAAGAACATACTTCTTCACGTATCTAACTTCGGAACAAAATGTCTATATTTTATTTAATTCAACATTTCCACGTTAAATCCAGCTGCTGGAATGTATAGTAAGTCCAAGAGTAGCCTAAGATTTTCACTATATTTCCTCTTTTTTGTCATGCCTTTCACATATTGTAAGCAATTTAATTAATTAGTGCCTTCCACCTTAAAAGAGATCTGATCGGATACCATATATAGCTCTCCATACACACCAATAAATACGTAAGTAGTATTATATGGTTTCGATCTTAAGTCTATATTGTTAATTCCTAGTTACGTACTGTTTTCTTGTTAATTCTCCGAAAAATCATCTGGAGGTTTAATGTGGCATTTGCTTACTG
The DNA here is from genome assembly GCF_001683475.1 of Chenopodium quinoa. NCBI lineage: Eukaryota > Viridiplantae > Streptophyta > Magnoliopsida > Caryophyllales > Amaranthaceae > Chenopodium > Chenopodium quinoa. The sequence goes on from NW_018744167.1 coordinate 2,192,675, forward strand.
CAAAATTAATTTGGTATGATCATCTCTTCTATGTATTAATTTAGTACTTGCATGAATTTCAATTTACAAGCTTTCGATTTTGTTTATGGCATCCATATGGAAGTAAATAAGATCAAATATTGATCATTGTAAGACATCATTACAAAGGATATAGGAGTACCATTTTGGCTATCCTTGAGTAAAATTGGTCTTTTTTCCACTATTTTTTCTTGTTTCTTTTATGTCATTTCTTTTACTAGTTAGTAAGTGAAGTAACTCATCAATTACCTATTTAAAACACAAATTATGTTAATTGAAGCCTTACATAAACAACAAACCAATTTTCATTTCCACCATATTTGTATGAATAACCACATAATATCATGGAAAAGGACTAATAAAAAATCTTCTGGAGAAGGAAGAGGATTGGTGATTTGGTGGGACCATTATTTATTTATTTATTTATTTGCTACAATCTAGCTAGCTAGTTACGTCCACAATAAAAATACAATATGTCATCTATCAATTTTGATGTTTATTAAATTTATTTCTGTTATATACACTCCTAACCACTACATTTACAATCTGAAGGAACAAGTAATTAGACAATAAGTTATGCACAAAACGTAGAAAATGAAGAAGAAATTAACACATTTGGCACTTGGAAAAGTACTAGTACTACTACTGTTACAACTATGTTTGGTTACGGGTTCGGGTTCGAAATCAAAAAGCGATAAAAAAGATGTAATCGGGTATGGATATATGGTGAAGTGGGCGAAAGTTGACTCCGGCAACCATCGGACGTTGACTGCTATACTTGAGCTTGTGAAGAATTCCTCGGTTTATGGACCTGACATTCAGCTCCTTTCTCTCACTGCCAGGTTCTTTACTCCTACTGTGAATTCTTTTGTTGGTCATTTATTGTATGATTAAGCTACCTTGGTTTCTTGTTCATATGGTTTACTCTATTGTATTGTGCACATTCCACAATACATTTTAGAGTGACATGTGGTAATGATTGCTTTAAAATTTAATAATTCCTTATAAAAGTTTTTTTTTTTTACAACAAAAAAATTAAGTTGACTAATAAGAAATAAAATTACATACGAAGTATATTTACTTAGTACTATAACACAAATATACTGTGCCGCTGTGCATTCAAGAGCATAAAATTTGTATACGTATCAACCTGTGTAGCCATGTAGTTATAAGTTATGAGTCTAACTAAATTTATTTTATTTGGTATTTAGAGAGCCACAAGGGTGAGTGATGAGAATCAATTCCAAGTTACCTGGAATCGAAAGGAGAGCTCTAACCACTTGAGCTATCCCTCATTCTCAACTAAATTTATTTATGTGTGTTAGATAATGGAAATAATTATTGAATATGAAAACACGGATTTAAATAATTTTAAGATCCTTATACTCCATTCATGTTTCTAACGGTCCATACATGTTGAACTATCAAAATAAAATTTTACTCCGTATCAAGAGGACTTAATGTGAAATAATTAAATAAATAAATATTATCTACAATAGCCAAGGTCACATGTTCTATTTTCTCCATTTGCAATTTGTTACGGAGTACAAGTACTTGTATAGTTGTATAAAGTCTATTTGTTGGGATTGATTTAATCAATTATCATTTCACCAAAAAAAAAAAAAAAAAATATAATTAAATTATCAATCCTTTATTTGACAGTTAGGTCAGTTCACTAACTCCCTCCAATTCCCAATTTACCTTCAATTCGCAGCTTAGAAACCAACGACCGTCTACGCCTCCGAATCACCGACGCCAAACACCACCGATGGGAAATCCCAGACGAAATCCTCTACCGCAGTCAACCGCCGGCGCCACCACTCTCTCTCTCCTCTCTCCGCCGCACTCTCCACTCACCCCACACCACCCTCCGCCACAACCTCCACCTCTCCCACCCAAACTCCGACCTTACTTTCTCTCTCCTCACCACCACCCCCTTCGGCTTCGCCATCACCCGTAAATCCACCCATGACGTCATCTTCGACACCACCCCTGACCCCACCAACCCCTCCACCTTCCTCATCTTCAAAGACCAGTACCTCCACCTCTCATCCTCCCTCCCGGCCCACCAGGCCCATCTCTATGGGCTTGGGGAACACTCCAAGCCCACTTTTCAACTGGCCCATAATCAAACCTTTACCATGTGGAATGCTGATATTCCTAGTAGTAACCCGGATGTTAATCTTTACGGGTCTCACCCGTTTTATATGGATGTTCGGTCTTCGCCGGTGGTAGGGTCCACTCATGGTGTTTTGCTGTTGAATAGTAATGGGATGGATGTTGAGTATAAAGGTGATAGGATTACTTTCAAGGTTATTGGGGGTATTATTGACCTTTACTTCTTTGCCGGGCCTTCGCCGGCGCAAGTGGTGGAACAATTAACTCAGCTTGTTGGACGCCCTGCCCCAATGCCTTATTGGGCTTTTGGTAATATCTCACTTTCTCTCTTTCTTTTTTCTCCAATTTGGTAGTTTGATTGTGTTGTTCATGTAAATTTGCTACTAATTACTATATGGGTGTTCTGTTTTGTTGCTGTCAAATTATAGCTTGTAATGTTGGCAGTTGTTACCTTAATAAAGCTTGAGTTGTGGAATGTGTATATATTATGTATGTTTGCCATGTGAAATAGAGCTAAAGAGTGTTTATTATGGAGTATATCGATAACGATGGCTATGAAATTCTAGTGGTTGAAAAATACGTGGACGCACATATCTTTATGGTAAATTTCCACACTACTAGACTTTCATTGTTAATGAAAAGATGACCATAGGAGAATTTTTCCATTACATTTGGTAGGAACAGTCTTTATGCTGACAAAATGGGCTTAAAGCCTATAAGGAGTTGGGAAGTGTGGAGATTACTTGCTTACTGAGTAGCAAAATGTTGCACAAGTTACCAATTTGATTATTTTGTGGTGCTCGTCATTCCTTTGATGAATTATGGATGTGGTGGTTTATCGGTAATAATCTGGATGGTGTGTTCTAAGTTCACTAACTTGATTTGAATATTGGGTAGAAGGCATTGCTGATTTCTGTCTCATGCTTAGTATGTGCAGATACACATTTTTCTTCAATCTATCTTAGAAATCATTAAGTTTCATTAATAAAAGTCAGGAACTATCTACTCCTGCTCTTTAACTAGTTAACTTCATATGCATCTTGAATATACTGCTTCTTGGCTAACGAAATAGCATGAGTAGGAAAATGAGAAGACTGGAAGTAGAAGTTAACAGAAAAGTTAGGGGTAGTTTTGTTGATAGCGGAGTTGCTGTCATGTACAAATTTTGGTGTAATAATTCGCTGGTTTAACAAATGACCTTGTATATACACACTGTGACTTACGCTTTGTTTGGATAGAAAACAAGGAAGGAAAGGAAGGGGAGGGATAGAAGAGGAAGGTAAGAGAGAAGAAAGGGAGGGGGGAGGTGAGCTCCATTTTCCCTCCAAATCTCTCCAATTTTGGAGAGATTATGCTTATTAAAGAGAGAGGGAAAATGGATCCCTCCCTCTCCTTTCCTTTCCTTCCCCCAATCCTTTACCCAAACAAGAGAGTTTGTCCCCCTCCTTTTCTCTTCCTTTCTTTTCCTTCTTTCATTTCCTTCTATCCAAACAAAGTGTTAATGTCTATCAGATTGTCCTGATCCCTAAATATTATTCAAATCTGTGAACTGATACATGTTATTTCAGCATCTTTGAGTAAATCTAATCTCTGATATGGTGATGTCTGTGTTCCTACATTAAAGAACCCATCTTTCTTTTATGATGCCAGATTGATGTTCTGGGAAATATTAGACCTCCTTGTCAATGTTTGTTATCTGTCTTAATTAGGTATAAGTTTATGATAGTTGCTAGTTTTCATGCACTGATAAACAGCATGTGTACTTTTAAGGTTTTCAGCAATGCCGTTATGGCTATCATGATGTATATGAACTTCAGTCTGTGGTAGCTGGATATGCAAAGGCTAGGATTCCCTTGGAAGTAATGTGGACAGATATTGATTACATGGATGCATACAAGGATTTCACTTTTGATCCTGTTAATTTTCCTCTTAACAAGATGAAGCAATTTGTTAACAATCTTCACAAGAATGGACAAAGATATGTGCTGATTTTGGATCCTGGTAAGTTGTTGTAATTCTGGATAATCTTGTGTATTGTTCTATAGATACCTTTTCTCTTAGCACATTTTTTTCAATTCATCCCAGGTATCAGTACCAATGAGACGCATGAAACATACATTAGGGGCATGCAACTTGATGTCTTCCTGAAGCGTGGTGGCAAACCATACCTTGGCTCTGTCTGGCCTGGCCCAGTATACTTCCCTGATTTTCTAAAGCCTTCTGCTTTGACCTTTTGGACAAATGAAATAAATAGATTTTTAAATCTTCTGCCTGTTGATGGTCTTTGGATTGACATGAATGAAATATCAAATTTTATTTCCTCTCCACCTGCCCCTGGATCTACTCTTGATGATCCTCCATATAAAATCAATAATTCTGGAGAGAGGCTACCCATTATAAACAAGACTATCCCACCCACTGCCTTGCACTATGGTGATATATACGAATACAACGTTCATAACTTATTTGGATACCTTGAAGCTAAAGCCACTCATGCTGCCCTTGTTAAACTCACCAAGAAAAGACCATTTGTACTCTCTAGGTCAACATTTATTGGCTCTGGGAAGTACACTGCACATTGGACAGGAGATAATGCTGCAACTTGGAATGATCTTGTATATTCAATCCCGTCTATGTTAAATTTTGGACTTTTTGGAATTCCAATGGTTGGAGCTGATATATGTGGTTTCCTTGGGAACACAACTGAAGAGCTTTGTCGACGCTGGATACAGGTAAATTTAAGAACATGTCAAATATTATCATTGTATAGGATATTCTCCAAAATGTTATTTTAGGCACACTAGTTAGTTTATTTAGACATAGAGAAGAAAGGGGTGATTAGCTGTTTAGTTGAGAAGAAGTTTGTTTGTTTGTTTGTTTGTTTGTTTGTTTTATGGCTCAAAGAAGGCAGCAATTGTCAAATGCCTTATTTGTCACTAGGAGTGGGCAGTAAAATCCCTCCTTGGTAAGTATCCAAAAGGGTGATTTTGTTACCTTTTTAAAATTCTGCTTACCAAAAATTCACCCTTTTTTGAAACCAGATGTTGCATCAAATCCTCTTTGATAATACTTGTTGTGAGATTCTAAAGTTTGCATCAATAATCTTCAATAGAAATTCATTACTTATTACTTAATTGAATGTGTTTGAATACAGCTGGGGGCCTTTTATCCATTCTCAAGAGATCATTCAACACTTGGTACTACCTATCAAGAGCTCTACAGATGGAAATCAGTCGCTGCTTCAGCTAGGAAAGTCTTGGGACTCCGCTACATGCTTCTTCCTTACTTCTACACTTTGATGTACAAGGCACAGCTGAAAGGAATCCCTATAGCACGTCCTCTTTTCTTTTCTTTTCCCGAGGATATCAAAACTTATGGTATCAGCTCACAGTTCCTTCTTGGTAGGGGTGTTTTGGTTTCTCCAGTCCTGGGACCTGGTGTGGTATCTGTCAATGCTTACTTTCCTCAAGGAAACTGGTTTGATCTGTTCAATTATACTCGGTCAGTGACTGTTTCTACTGGAAGGTTTATTACCCTTAGTGCACCCCCTGACCATATCAACGTTCACATTCGAGAAGGTAATAATTATTACTTCATTTATTTTTCCCACTGTAGTCCAACAATGGCTAAAACCTGAAAATTTAGGCACAGCTCATATGGACTCTGCTATGAGAATCTGACACTGACATGCATCTTAAGTGTTAAAGTAGGCCAATGACTCGATAAATTTTATCTAGCCTATATTGTGTGCTGTCTATAACCATATTAAATTGTCGATCATCTTATATATAGATACTTCAAGTGTAAATGTGTACTGAAGCCCATGAGACAGGATATAGTTTATAACTTTGTAATGTGACATTTCTTATTATTTTGGTTTTGCTATTCCCTATAAAGGGGAAAACTTAATCTTATCCCTTCTGATTGCTGCAGGTAATATTTTGGCAATGCAAGGGAAAGCAATGACAACCCAAGCAGCACGCAGGACGCCATTCCATCTATTAGTGGTCATGAGCGATCATGGGACCAGCTCTGGGGAGTTGTTCTTGGATGATGGAGTTGAGTTGACCATGGGAGTGAAGGGAGGCAAATGGACCTTTGTTAAATTCATTGCTGCATCAGCAAAACAGACTAATATCATCAGCTCAAATGTTGTCAATGGAGAATTTGCAGTGAGTCAAAAATGGATCATTAACAAGATAACCATATTGGGTTTGAGAAAAGGCACAAAGATCAAGGGTTACATAGTACACACAGGAGCTGGAGCGAGAAAAAGTGACAAATCCGGACTTAGTTTAACTCCAGATGGTAAAGGGCAGTTCATTGTAGCTGAGATTTCTGGTTTGAACCTGTTAATAGGACATGAATTTAAGTTGTTATTGTACTGAGTAGTGCCATTAAACTTCTGTATCATTGTGCTGCAAATACTTGAAGCCTATTTCAGGTACTTATTTATACGGGCACTGTACTCAGTTGTATGGTGTATCTTACTGAGATGCAATAAAATCAGATAAGCTGAGATAAGTAAGTTTTCATATTCTTATGTATTCTGTAGTAAACCTTCATAATTTCAGCATCCATACGTTTGGAAGGACTGTCCAAACCACAAATTATTTAGTTAATGAAGTTTCCAGTGTTTGTTAACTAGGGGTGAAAGGTAAACCCGAGTTCAATTCTTGACATAAACATTTTTAAATTGACATGTACCAATTCTCCTTGGTGACGTGACATCTTCTTGATGGAAGAGAGGGGTGACGTGTATCCTTCATTAATAACGCCTTTTAATATATAGTATAGATTAAATTATAAATTATTAAGTGTTAATATTCTTTATCAAGATTTAGTAGATTAATCTAACGTTCATATATCGACTTACTAAGGGGAAAAAAATATAACAACAAACAAGAATTTACGTGGTTCGGTCAATGTGACCTACTCCACGGGTGGGGACGACCATCAAATCTCTTTCAGTGTAAACAAGTACAAGATACGTCAAAAAGAACACATAAATCCAAATTAAAGAGCTTCGATCCTATATCCATTTTGCATGCCTTCTCTTAATCTTGATCGTATGATGATGATATTTTCTTTAATTCTTGGTGTCTCTTCCTTCGTATGACTTAATCTTGATCTTCAAGTTTGTAGCCGGCACCATAATCTTGTTTTCCATGCATCTTGACGTACCATTAACAACCAAATATGTGACGAGGCATACTATTCTTGAACCCTCGAAACTCTTTACGATCTTTTAAGCTTGTTTGTTTAGACTTATTTTGCTTTCTTCGACTACCGGTAGTTAATGGTTGTGGAGGGAGATCACTCAAACTTATCACACATATCTTCTTTCTTGCATCTTGGAAATTCTCGTACCCTTTTTGCAACTTTCGCTTCGTACTTTCCAACTTCTTGCGATATAACGAGTCATCCATGGAGAGTTTTGGTGGTGATGACTTGAACTTTTGTTGGACAACTTTCAACTCCTTGGCTTTCCCTTGACAACGTTGTGTTGTCGGCTTCAATATTGGTAACTCTTCAAGAATGTTATCCACCCCTTTCTTCACCGAATTATTCTTGAGATATTGATGGAGATATTTCAAATCTTTGCCTTTTCCATGACGACGTTGTGTTGGTGGTGATGATATCGGCAACGACGATGGTTGTGAAAACTCATCAAGAATGGTATCTATCATTTTCTCATCCAAATGAACGGCTCCTTGTGCTTGTTGTTGCTCCATTGAAACACTATTCACAACTTTCAAAGTTTTTTCTAAATCATCAAACTCCCTAGAAACCTTCTCCCACATTGCGGCAACATCATCTACGCTACTTTCTTCCATGCTAACTCACTTTTTTTTTTTTTTTTAAGGAAATGAATGTTTCTCGGTGAAAAAGGAATTAGTTAAAATTAATTAGGTTATCAAATTAAATATGACAACAATATATATATTATACAAGTAACAGATTTTTTGGGAGGTGGCAAATAGATAATCATTAAGAAATAAATAAGTGTCGTAAAAATAAGATATAACAAAGATTATAAACCTTTTATAAAAAGTACTCGCTATTTCCTCCATTGTAATAACGCGCATGTGGTCAAATTTATAAAATTTTAACCTTATTTTGTAATTACTATATAAGATAATAAATATAAGATAATAAATTATCATGTAAAATATTGTTAGATGTATTGCAATTTTTATCTTGTGTCAAATTTTTATAATTTTAATAATACAAAACTAAAGATATTAATGATCAAAGTCAAACGAAGGAAGTGTATTTTTATGTTAGGGATTTTATCCAACTTTTGAATATTATGTCGTGTATAACAATAAGCTAGAGATGCAATTAGTTGAGAAAAGGGAAAAATAGTCATGTTCATAATTCTTTTTTTGATGATGAACTCCGTACGTAGATTGTCCTATGGACATAGAAGTTGAAAAAAAAAGCAATAAACATAGTAGTTACTTGATTATTTACTAATAATATACTTCATTCATTTCAAATTAATTAAAAAATATACTATTTTGACTTTTAACACTATTCACAAACTCTACTCTAACTAACTTTTTGTGATTTATAAATAAGAAATTCACATTAGATGTGGGATCTTGTTATATTCATGTTAACTTTTTATGAAGTAATTTATACTTGTTGATAATTAAAAATATTTACAAATTAATTATTGCATTGAAATACATGATAAAAGAAATGTGTCATGAGTGTCATCTAATTTATAATGGATGAAGTACTCATTTTCCCCAATAATGCATACTATTATTACAAGATCATACACACAATTAGGGGTGTCAAAATCCTACCCAAAACCGATCCGAAAATTATCAAATTCGGATATTAACTTGTTTAAACACAATAATTTAACATAAATTAAATTTAAAAATAAATCTGAATTTTACCCGAACACCCAAATTTACACCTTTTACGCACAATAGGCACACCAAAGAAACCTGAGCTCATACACACAATATTTGAGTGAAATGTTGCGGCGCAATTAGTAATTTTAGTAAAAAAAAAATGGTAAAATAGGCATTAAATTATAACGATTAAATAGGCAATATTCTTTTCAAGATATAATAATCTACATAGTGTAAATGTGTAACAGTAGACAGCAATCCTTCTCACTCAAGCTTCTGATCCAAAGCTCTGACTAATTCATCAATACTGCATAAATACCAAGTATAAACAAAAGGAGAAGAAAAACTTCCAGAATGCGAAACACTAATATTACAACTAAGTATATCAAATATAATTAGTCAAGGAACGAGTTATAATACTTAACATTACCTATTAGATATATGTGTGATATAAATGCTATTTGAAGTACAATGCACTCCATCTCTTAAGAGAAACCTGCACAAATAAATAAGACACATACATATAATGTCTATTTTTTTAATTGCTTAGCTGAATTAATAATTCATACTGTAACAAATACAAGATATATGAAATAAGTACCTTCAAGGTTTCCTCGAAAGCCTGACTAATTTCACAGCCACAATGACATAAATCTTGTCTTTGATGTCATCAAAGAAGCGGAAAAGGGCATGTCTCCATGATCTTTTCACCACTAAAGACCCGCAAACTCCCCAAAATCCAACAATAAATCCGAGCACCACGTTGATGCACAGGCCTAGATAAAAATTATCATGTCCATGCTCCTCTTGATGGCTGATATTTCTTCCATTTATGGTGGGCGGTTCATCACCTGCACATTTTTGAAGTGGTTTTCCACAAAGTAATGGATTTCCCATGTACGATGAAGGATCAAAGCCTTGCAATTGAGTGCTGAATGGAATCCTCCCGGACAAGTGTTGGGAATATGATGTTGTTACCATGAAAATAATAGAGAAATTAGGGCAAAAGTACAATACTCAATTGTAGATCTCATATAAGCTGTGACGTGTTTTATGGCTGCCCTAGAAGCGTATTTCGCCATCATCGGTACGAGGCTCTCAGTGACGAATGCTCCCCAAGGGTAACACAGCTACCTTCCAACTCCGTACCCCGATTGTAAGGTTGGAATTACTTCAAGAACTGCTCAGATCTCTATAAGGATGTCTTTGTGTTTAGGGTTTCACAATACTTTGTGATATATCGTATATAATATAATGAATAAGCACAATGGATATTTATAGGTTATGAACATGGGGTCAAAACCGCTGAAAAATCACTACCCATACTTTGGCCCGACTCAAGCCCACCGGACCGGACATGTGGGGTAAGAAATAATATGGAGTATATTACTTTGACTATGACCTTACTCTTCACCGCCCTACCTCCTAGGGCGACACCGCCCTATAGGGCGAGAGGGGTTAGAAATCTGCGCCAAACATAGTTCATCAAAACGATCGATTCGTTCAATTTGTATTACTCCCAACAATCCCCCACTAATACAATCGGACAAGAGATCAGAGCGGTAAATGAAAGGTTTAGCGCATAAGTGATATAACCCGTAAGGATTGAACTAGCACATTAGTGGAGTGAGGTGTTCAATAATCTCTAAAGTATAAATTGAACTTCAAGACAATTGAAAGAACCCAACACCACACACCTTACATTTAGAAGCTTGAAATAATTCTGCGTCCGTATGAAACGTCATACGAGGCTAACTTTCCCTTAGATTTCTAGTGAGTGTTGTTAGGAACCTACACATAGGTTCCATAGGAGGATGCCAACCCTGCTCACTCACATAGGTGCCTCATCAAGTCTATATACCCCATAGACCACCCAAAAGGATATGAAACATTAAGGACAACGTCCAACCTATCCATTAGTGTATCCATCAAGTTCGATTACTTGGACCACCTAACGAGGCTATGTATACATCAAGAACATTGATGTTCAATCTCACAAAGCACATAGGTGTATCCATCTAGGCTTCTTATAGTACCACCCCTTCTCGGATGACTATAAGGCTAGATGCATTTTGACATGAAGCTCAACTTCACAGTGATGGTAAATCTATCAAATTCTCTCATAGAACCACGCAATTGGGGCTATAGATTCATCATGAACAATTACATTCATCTCAAAAAGAAATTTGCGGTGCATCTATCAAGTCCTTAATTCACAACATGACCACCCAATTTAGGCTATAGACACATTAAGAGCATAAGCTCATCCTCACAAATAATCGCCATAGGAATGACATACCATGTGGGTTTTTAGCTCATTCCCCTCGACAAAATCGCACCAAGTCATATTTTATTCCATATTTAAGGACCTGTATGGTTCTTCTCTAGCTTCACATACTCCAAAAGGAGTATCACTTCACAAGAACCGCCTCCATGGCTTGCAACTCATGGAATTGAATGTGTCTCCCATTTGCCATCAAACACTTGGTTCCTGCAATTAGAAAATGTAAAGCAGTGGAGATCTCAATACCCCCACAATTGCCAAGTATGTTCAGCATTAACTAATTTCCATATATCATTAGCATAACTCAACCTAGATCACATACTAGGTCCCTTAAATAACATAAAGGCTTATGCTAGAAAAACACACATTCCACATGAATGAATTGAATAAGATCACTCACACGAGTGAATAAATAAGCAATATTAGATTCAGCATGTTTAATAATCACATCATCGCAGAGTCTCAAAATAAACTGCAGAGCACAATAAGAAACATCTCACCTTATAAAGAGACCCCCACACAACAAGCATTTTGGTTATCACACATATAACCAATCTGCTAATCAAGAGGGGCTTAAACACATTCTCGTGAGATGAACCATTAGCCAACATAGAAAGCTGAAAATAATAAAATTGCTACCCCCACATAAACTACATTAGCCAAAATTAAGACCCAGGTGGTCATACCTTTCCATTATACCGTTATGTGGAGTTCTCAAAAACCAACCTTGACCAATCTAACTCTTATAGGCTTTGGTCAAGATAACACTTTTACTTCTGCTATATAAATAATTGTCTCACTTAGACCACAAAAGAAGTCATGCCTCATGCAAACATCAGCAAGTGGAATAGCAACACATTTACAATGATACTCAATCTCCAAGATAAACAAATTAATTAAGTACCCATGAATTAACTCATATATTTCAACTACCCTTTAAGTCACATATTTCTAGGGTTCGCACAAATGACTTAGTTTAATTAGACAATCATTATATCCATTAGCCATTGGATTAGGTATTAATATTAACAATCAAGGGTCACCAAGAGTCGCATAAACAAACCATAATCATTTAATGCACTCAACAATGGATAATTTCCAACACAAAAAGCAGAAGTAAGTAACTCCTAATTTGACAAATCAACTAAGCATGTATATAGCAATATATGAGCAAAACGAATGGAAGTCTCGCTCTCTCCTCAACACCCTTACTAAGGTGAAACAAACCAACCTGCACGTTTGTCTCAAAACCAAACACAACTCACCCCCACATTGCAATGCAATACATCATAATAATAATTATGCTTATATGGGGCACATACATAATGAGACATTATGTAAACTTAAAGTTTGATACCAAAATATTGAGAGGAGAACTTCCCTGGAAATGAGCAATAGGAGATGTAATTTTTTTCCACAAGAAATACGCCTAGCAAAGCCATATGTATAGTCATTCATACTTGTGGCTCCCGAATCAAACGATCATTCATCTAAGTCGCACCCAAGTCAGTTTCCATATGCAGAGCTATCCCACATGCTTGTTGTCCAGAGGCTTGGCTTGCTCTAAATTTACCGCTTCACATCCGAGAAACTAACGAGCACCTCAATTAGCCTCCACTCGACATGTTGACGCTGATCACAAATCCTCAAAATACATGACCGCCAATCCACTTAACAGCATACACAAAATCCTTTAATACATACTCCAACTTGGACTTGCACTTTTATCACGTTCCCATATTAGGAGTTAATCATAGGAAATTAATGCCTTGAGTTTACTTTTAGAAATCTGGAATTAATTTCCAACAAAATAAGGAAACACACGCAGCACTTTGATCAAGTGCCTCACATATTGATGACGCAACATCTCACTCAAGATTCCACTCGAATTAATTGAATTGTAGGATACTCCGATGTAGTAATCCAACGAGAAATAAGTGAGATGATATTAATCCATAATATCAAAGCACGCAGATTTTTCCTTGACCCGTGCCATATCGGAACTGATTATATCTTGGGTTTTTGATGATCAAAATGAACGTATGGAAAACCTATGATCGAAAAAATCGAACCCAATTTCATCAAATAAATCAAATAATAACCCATGGTAACAACTAAATAGCTTCTAGATTGTTGGGAATATGATGTTGTTACCATGAAAATAATAGAGAAATTAGGGCAAAAATAATACAATACTCAATTGTAGATCTCATATAAGTTGTGACGCGTTTTACGGTTGCCCTAGAAGCGTATTTTGCCACCATCGGTACGAGGCTCTTCAGTGACGAATGATCCCCAAGGGTAACACAGCTACCTTCCAACTTCGTACCCCGATTGGAAGGTTGGAATTACTTCAAGAACTGCTCAGATCTCTATAAGGATGTCTTTGTGTTTATTGTGTTTAGGGTTTCACAATACTCTGTGATATATCGTATATAATATAATGAATAGGCACAACGGGTATTTATAAGTTATGAACACAGGGTCAAAACCGCTGAAAAATCACTACCCATACTTTAACCCGACTCAAGCCCGCCGGACCGGACATGTGGGGTAAGAAATAACATGGAGTATATTACTTTGACAATGACCTTACTCTTCACCGCCCTACCTCCCAAGGCAACACCGCCCTATATGGTGAGAGGGGTAAGAAATCCATGCCAAACATAGTTCATCAAAACGATCGATTCGTTCAATTTGTATTACTCCCAACAACAAGTTGTTGTTCAACAAATCTAAGGTTCCAAGAAAACTCACATCGGCAAGGCTTGCAGGTATAACTCCAGACAGGTGATTGTTTGACAGCTACAAAAGTCCTAATGAAGTAAGCTGCCAAATATTTGATGGAATGCTTCCGGTCAACTTGTTTCTTGCTAAATTGAGTGACATTAATTTGGTAAGATTTGAGATTCCATCTGGGATTTCTCCTTCTAGCTCATTATTTGACATATCAATATAATTCACTAGTCCTAATGTAGTTGCTTCAGATCTTTGTTCTTCTCTTTTCCACACAAGTATTGCAGTTTCCTCATACGGGGAAATGGACTTATCACCCACGTCAAATATTTGAGTTCATCAATAACGCCCTTCCAAGTACAATTTGGAAGAATTCCAGACAACAAGTTATTTGATAGGTCAAGATCGGTTACCATGGCAGGTATTTCTGGACAGAATAAATGAGTGGCATCTGAAAACTTGTTGTCTTTTAAATATAATAATTGAACATAAGCTCCTAGAAAATATGGGATTGAACTCTCAAAGGAGTTTGAACTCAAATCAATAATATCAATAGGGGCTTGATAGGGTATTGACAAATTATTAGGGAGCACCCCGTGAATGTTATTGTGGGAGATGTTTAAATACTTTAAATTAGACGCCATTGATTTTGTCCAAAAGGCAGGAGGAAGTTCACTAGAAATTTTGAGTTAGAAGACATTTTGGGAAAGAAGGGCCAAACTTGCAAGATCTCAAACTTATGATCTTCAGTTGAAAGGAGGGAATCCAAGTATCACTGATATCAAGAACTAGTGTCGGGTTGTTTGACAAGGATAGTTCACGCAAACGTGACACATTTAAGAAGTGATTATGTGTGAGAGTAGCTTCTAAAGTATTATTAGAAACATCTAAAATCTCAAGCATATAAAGTTGCCCGATACTCTGACTTACTGTGCCATTCAGAAGATTCCCGTTTAGATGTAATTCTCTGGTGGAAGAAAATGTGGTGATCATGTCCGGAATAGAACGCCAGAACTAATTCTTACTGAAATCCATATGCTCCAAAAGTGGCTCATTTTCACATCCTCTTGAAAGGGCTTCGAACACATTGACAATGTCATAAGCAAACTTATTACCAGCCAAGCTGAGTCGTTGCAATTTGCACAAATTACCGGTGAAGATTTTTGAAAAGGGCCATGAAGTTTATTGTAAGAGAGAAAGAGAACTCTAAGGGCCCTCAAGTTTGAAAAAGTGCCAGGAATAAAACCTTCAAATTGATTAGAAGAGAGGTCAAGATGTGAAAGGGAGTGCATGTATTTCCCAAATGAACTTAGAAGAGGTCCTGATAGCTTGTTTACAGAAAGATCAAGATGCTCAAATTAAATTGGTTACCATGTCTAATCAATGGGTAAATCTCTGTTACTCTCTGTGAGAAACGTTTTTGTTTCTCACAGTGGCAGTTTCGTAAATAAAATGTACCACGGTGACTAAAGTGGTGCAATTTTATCATCCATTTCGTAAATAAAATGTACCACCGTAACTAAAGTGGTACATTTTATTTACGAAACTGCCACTGTGAGAAACAAAAACGTTTCTCACAGTGAGTAATGGGGGCATCCTCTCAAAGGAATTGATGTATGATATTGATGATGATGAAAATGTAGCAGGTAGATGACATTCATCCAAGTAAAGTTTTCTTAGGGAAGGAAGATTGTTGACGATTTGGACCTAGTCGGTGGCTTCACTAAGATTGCTTCTTCTAAGGTGGAGTTCTCTCAACAATGTTAGACCAGACAACCACCGTAAGCTTTTAGCAGTGAGCTTGTAATAAGAACCCTCATTATCAACGTAATCATTAAAACTGAGATCAAGACCGATTTGGGGAGGAATTCACCAGACAACCCAGCATCAGAAAAATTGAGGTGCTCTAACTCAGTGAAGGAATCGATTGCGTATAGGCTGCAGGTTGAAATCATTGAGACCAAGGTCCAAATATTTCAAATGGTATAAGTTTTTCTCTCGTGTTCGATACACTTAATGCTATTGTGCTCTCCAAATCCAGTCTCAACTCCATCAACAACATGGGTTGAGTAACATAGCAACACAAGCAAACAAAGTATGATCATGTATATTATTATAAAAAGGTATTGTAACGTTTTCATGGTTGAATTGCACTTTTGTTTTAAATAAATTTAAAGGATAAAAGAGAGGTTTAATGGATGAAAAACTTAAAGTTGGACTGTAAATATTGTATTAACATGTTGTTTCGGGGTTTTCTGATGTCCTGCGGGAGAGTTACAATTCTGAGACTGGAACCGGACGCCTGTACCTGCAAAACAAACGGATGCTCCGGACGATTGGAGATCCGCCTCCGACGGTCAAGTTAGTACTTGATTAAGGAGTAATTAATGCGGAAATAAAAGTAATTGGGTCTCTCTAGGTGAGAGTGTTAAATGTGCGTAATCCCTCTTAATGAGGATTAATGGGCATATTTATATGCCTTGGGATGCGTGCCAGTACTAGGTTTAGGTTAAACCTAAGGCTGACTGGGCCTCCCACAATGATTGGGCCTTGTTGGCCGATTTTCCCATTTTGCATGGGTGGACACGTGTCACATTGTAATTGGTCCAAGGAGGACGAATCTCTTGATGACACGTGGCAGGCTCCTATTGGCCTACATGAAGGACACGTGGCGAAACCTGGCTGGCCCACGTGTCGGATGCTGATTGGTGGATAAAAATCCCCTAATCATTTGCCCCTCACAGGTAGCACGTGACTGGTCACGTGTTACCTGTGACAGGTGTCGCACCGTGACAGGCGACGGCCTGCTACAGGTGTCACTCGGTGAATGTAGCAGGCCGAGAGATTCTCCCGCCCAAATTTTGAATTTTGGAAGTGACCCTTCGCCTTCTCACTTTGCCTATATAAGGGTGTGTTGACTTCAGTCATTTTCACACTTGAGAACTTTTTAGAGAGAACATTCGGACCCCTGAACTTGCTCTGACATTCCGGACTCTTTCTGCCTACCGCCTGCTCTGACAAGCCGGCTACTCAGGATTTTCAGAACTCCGTCAACTTCACTCGTTCAGGTAACCGTCGGTTCTCTTACTCTTAATTTTCTCTTTATTTTATTCTTTTTTGAAATGGCACCACGGAAGCACACGACACGACCTAGGTTAGTGATCAGCCGGTCACCGGGGACGGCTGAATCTAGGACTAGGAGTGCCGCCTGCCCTTTTCCGGACCCATCTTTGCCCTTTATACAAAGTCCGACTGTCTCTGTGTCTATGCAGAACATGATGCCCAGAACAAAAAGAACTGCTAGGATCTTGAACTCAGACGGCTCCTCCCACAGGGTGCCGATTAGTGAAACATCTGACCAGGCGCTAGATATGGAAGTGAACCAAGGC
This sequence comes from Chenopodium quinoa, assembly GCF_001683475.1. Classification (NCBI taxonomy): domain Eukaryota; kingdom Viridiplantae; phylum Streptophyta; class Magnoliopsida; order Caryophyllales; family Amaranthaceae; genus Chenopodium; species Chenopodium quinoa. The sequence continues at coordinate 2,210,092 of NW_018744167.1, forward strand.
GGCTTGACAGCCGACAGTTCTGAGGGAGGGGTCAAGGTGACCCCTTCCCATTTTACAGTTGACATGTCTACATTCTCTCCTACTCCTTTTGAAGGAGAGAAGGCGGGCCCCTCTGGGAAAGGGGAGGAGTCGTCCTCTTCGGACTCGTCAGAGGACGAATCCGAGTCTAGTTCTTCTGGTCATGCTTCTCTGGACACGGAAGAGAAAAACAACCACCTACAAGAGGCGAAGCTTTCTCACGCAGTTGAGAAGGGGGGCAATTGGGCGGAGCCATCCGCCTCTTACCGAGAGCAAAATACCCCTTACTACTGCACTGTCCCACGGGGCCGGATCACGGCCATGCAAGAGAGAGTGGGGAGCTTTATTGCGAACCACACAATGGGCCCCGGCTTTTTAGTTTTCGTGCCGGATCCAGAAGACATAGTCGTCTGGCCGGCTGGTACTAGTTATGATAGCGCCTGCTTTGGCTGCTACGAGGCGGCTATCAGGGCTGGGCTGCGCTTCCCACTACATTCGGCTGTTCAGCGGATCTTGGATGGGTATGAGTTGGGGTTATGGCAGTTAGCCCCAAACTCCTGGGTCAACGTACTCGGCTATGTGGCCGGGTGCGAACTGCACGGGGTGGAGCCAAACTTCGAGGCTTTCGCCCACATGAACTACCTCAGCCGGACCCCTAAGGCAGGCGGTACCGGCTGGTATCAATTGACAAGCCACAGAGGCTACCTCATGACAAGAGGTAAAGCAAACAAGTGGAAGGATTGGCGAAGCACCTTCCTTATCATTGAAAGTTCAGACACAGAGCTGAACAAGCGCTTCAACAGGTGGAACAGGAATCCGCCTCTTCTTGCAGGCGGCCGTAGCATGCCGCCTATTCCCCCTAAAGCCAAGAAAGAGATCATGGATAAAGGACTCTTTAAAGTAGAGTCGAGGGTCGACTCTACTACAGGGGTAAGAGAGCAAGTACCCCTGCACTACGTCCCGAGCTTCAAATGGCTCTATGACGAGTACTTTCTGGCCACCTGTGGCCTTAGCAGTCGGTGTTCAAGAGGTAGCCGTCCTGTCAAATACTCTTTTTTTCCATGAGTTACTGTTTATCTTTTTATTAACTTGGTATCTTGTCTTTTTAGCGGACGCCATGAGCAAGATCACCGCTTCCAAGACTGCGGCGGCCATGTTGCGAGCCTCTATTATGCAACAATCCTCAACCGACTCCCCCAACAAGGGGGCGCCCTTGGTGAGCTCCGAACCTTTCACTCTCTTTTTGGAGTTGGGTTTATGCATATACTGACCGAGTGTTTTTTTTTTTCAGACGGGCATTCCAAGAACCTCTTCTTCCCAACAGCCAGACTCCAAGACCCGGAGGACGACTGTTGCGAGCTCTCCTGGTACTGCCAGGAAACATGCGGCGGCTGAGAAACAGCCGTCCACTCCTTCTAAAACTCCAATCAGGCCGCCTAGAAGTATGAAGCTTTCCTTGTGAATTTAGACTTGCTCCCTTCTTTACTAGGTCTAACTCGTTTGTTTATGCTTGATGCAGCCGGCCCTCAGGAGCCAGACTTGGTCGAGGTGGCCAAGTCTATGATCAAAGTCGTCCCTCTAGCTGAGAGGGAGGCGGTCAGGGGTGTCGGCACCCTTGACCTAGACGGGATTGCAGGGGTCCTTGCTGAGGTATACTTAGCATATTTTTGGTTATTTAAATTCCAGGATGCCTGTTTTTTGTTTGAAAACTGACGCCTGTTCCCTTTTACTTAGGCCCTGCTCCGAGTGAACGGCCTTCGCAAGCCGCTTGACAGGAAGAACAAAGAGGTAAAGGCTGCAAAAGCTATGGCCGCCTCTGACTGTGATAAGGCAATGTTTCAAATTGCCCAAAATGAGATTTTGACAACTGATATTCTTTATTATCAGGCGCAGGCTACTTCTGCTATCCAGGCTCAGTTGGAGGCGGCCCAGAAGAAAAATAATGAGCTGGAGGCGACCATCAACAATCTCAAGGCCGAGCTGAGACCTCTTCGCCAAAAAATGTCCTCATACGACACCTTGGAGAAATCCTTGGCACACGTTAAGGAACGCCTGGTGACCCAGGAGAAGAGTCTTACTCAGGAGCTCTCGGCAAAGGCCGAGCAAGAAAAGAAGGAGCTGGTCCGAGAGATGATGGAAGACTTTGCTCAGATCCAGCGCCTGACCTGGGGCCGCCTCTTCCCCAATGCCGACTTTTCCTCATGGGAAAAAACGTACCGCCAAGTGTTCTGATAGATATAATCAAGAGATCCTGGCGGCTGCTGAGGACGAGGCGTTGGAGGAGGAGGAGCCGGTAGTGGCGCTTGTGTCGCTTGGGGTGGATGCATCGAAGAAGGATGCAGCTGAAGCGGAGTCCAGCAAAAAGAGTACTGATCAGGCGGCAGCTGCTATTATTGAAGATCTGCCCCCTTCTTAAGCTTTATGTCTTCTTTTTACGGCCTGCGTGCCGTTTGTTTCTGTTTACCCGGCCAGGGGGCTGGGGTTTTGAATATTTTGCCGGTCTTAGTGACCGGCTTCTTTTTGTATCTTTTACCCGGCCAAGGGGCCGGGGGTATGAATATTTATGCCGGTCCTTCTGGCCGGCTGTTAATATAACTCAGGCGACCATTATTTTAGGTCGCCTTTTTGCCAAAATGTTTCGAATTTGTTTCGTTTCGAATTTGTTTCGACTTTGCTAAGTATCGAAACTCTGATATCCAATTGCATACTATACCGACTGTTTTGCATGGCCGATAGTTGCGGACAGGTACGAGGTAGTTAGTCACACCACCTATGCCCCTGGACGACTGGTTGTCTGTTTCCAGGCTAAACGATCAGTCGGCCACTTTAAAGACTGGATCCCTTTCAACCAAGTAGGAAGGTGGTTTCCTACCTGCCTTGTTTGTTTTTTTTTTTTAGGCTAGAGACTCTAGTCGGTCCAGGCCGACTGTTCCCCGCCACATTTAATCTAGTGTGAACAGGCGATGTATGAACACCTTTTTAGTTTCATACTAAATTTTTAAGGAGTGACCAAGTAAACATGATTGTTACCTAGTCGCCGAGTGACTGAGTAGTAGAGGTTTCAAGCGGTGGGTACCGGTTGTTCCCCTTTATTCGCCAATGTTTGTTGGCTATTAACTCATAAGATACCGACTGTTCTTATCCCAAGTAGTTCAGTCGGTTGGTTGACACGGATGGTTACTACGAACACTTGTTTGACCTGATTAGTCAGTTAAGTGAAAGGTATCCTTGTCCGGGAAACGGCTACGTGGTTGTCTTGGTTAGACAGTCGTATAGGTGCCGTGTAATGATTTTATAGAACAATGTTCCACCCAAAAGGGAGCTGCTCTCTGCGACGAATTTCATCCGGATGGATGCCGTCGGACGCCTGCTATAATGTTGGGACAGACGCCTGCTATAATGTTGGGACAGGTCGAATTAAACTTATATTTGGATCAGTTGGCTTGGCGCCTGGTCTGATCATTTCAGCCATGAGCCTTTGATAGTTCTTGGTGAACTGTGTTATGGGAGAGTAGCCGGTTGTGTGGAACAAGCGGCGTGCCCCTCTTAAGTAAGAATGAAAATTAAACATGGAGAGTAGCCGACTGTTTGTCAGTAGGCATGCCCCTCTTAGTACAAAATTGAATGAAACAGCAAACTTTTATTAAGTAGCCCTCGACTATTTACATCCTTCAAAAGAAATATTTCTTAAGATTATCTACATTCCAGGTTCGAGGCAACGGTTGGCCGTCTGGTGTTTCCAGACGGTAGGTACCGTCCCTGACCTCTTCATAGATTCGGTAGGGTCCTTCCCAGTTGGAAGTTAATTTGCCAGACTCATTAGCCCTACCAACTGCTTCCATTTTTCTAAGTACAAAGTCCCCCACTTTGAGTGGACGCCTGTGTACTTTTTTGTTGTATGATCTGGTCATTCTCAGGCGGTAAATTTCATGGCGCAAGACAGCATTGCCCCTCCTTTCTGGGAGTGAGTCTAATGCCAGGCGCATGGCTTCCCAGTTTTCCTCTTCGTCATATAGCATTACTCGAAGAGTCGGCTCGTAGTGTTCAATTGGAAGAACAGCTTCCGCACCATAAGTTAGGAGGAATGGAGTTTCTCCAGTCGCCCCTTTTTCAGTTGTCCTAATGGCCCAGAGAACATGTGGTAATTCATCCGCCCATAGGCCGCCTGCTCGTTCAATCTTTTTCTTGAGACCGTCTGAGATGATTTTATTAAAGGCTTCTACCTGGCCGTTTGCTTGTGGACGGACGACTGATGCAAAGTGGTGTGCAATTCCTTGGTCACCCAACCATCTTTTGAGAACAGGCGTCTCAAATTGGGGACCATTATCAAAAACCATAGACATGGGAACCCCGAACCGAGTGATGACATTTTTCCAGATGAATGAAATTATATCCTTCGTCCTGATTCCCTTTACAGCCTCCGCCTCCACCCATTTAGTGAAGTAGTCGACTGCAACAAGTATGTACCTCCTTCCGCCTGTAGCAGGCGTATAGGGACCCAGAATATCCATGCCCCACTTAGCAAACGGTAGTGGGCCATGAATGGTAGTGAGCTCAGTAGCCGGACGGTGAATTAGTTTGCCAAACCTTTGGCACTTGTCACATTTTTTCACCATCTCCATTGCATCTGCTTCTAAAGTAGGCCAAAAGTAGCCCTGTCGCCTTGTCCGTTGAGCAAGCGACCTACCGCCTATATGGGAAGCGCAGTAACCAGAGTGAAGATTGTCTAGTATCTCTCGTCCCTTTTCTGGAGTAACACACTTTAAGTAGGGTTGAAGGTACCCTCTTTTGTGAAGTTCTCCCCTTATCATTTCAAAACTGGCTGCCCGTTTTTTCAGCCGCCTGGTGATGATCATCCGGCAGGGTACCGTCTGTCAGATATGCCCTGATTGGATCCATCCAGGTTTAGCTTCTGTCTAGGATTCCAATAGGGTCTTCCTCGATGCTTCTCTTCTCCATTACTTCCCAAAAAACAGTTCGAGGAGTATCACAAGAGGCGGATGATGCTAATTTTGAAAGTGCATCCGCCTGGTTGTTTTCTGATCTCGGCACTTGAGTCAGATGAAAATCTTCAAGGGATCCGACTGCTTGTCGTACCGCCTGTAAATACTTTATCATGGTCGGATGGGTTGCTTTGTATTCGCCACTATACTGACTCACTATCAATTGTGAATCGGAACAGGCGTCTATCTTTCGTGCCCCTGCCGCCTTGCACATGCGGATTCCGGCTAGTAAAGCTTCATATTCTGCCTCATTGTTTGAGGCCTGAAAACTGAAGCGTAGAGCATACTCGTACCTGTCGCCCTCTGGCGACTGACATATGACGCCTGCTCCACAACCATTTGAAGTAGAGCTTCCGTCCACATATACCTTCCAGACTTGGTCTGGATCTCGAGAATCAGGGGGACGAGTCATCTCAACAATAAAGTCAGCAAAGGCTTGCCCCTTCACTGCTTTTTTAGGCTCGAAAGTAACTTCGAGGCTCTGTATTTCTATGACCCATTTGATCATCCGGCCTGACGACTCCATGGTGGTCAGTGGCCGCTTGATAGGTTGATCTGTACACACGACGACTACATGTGCCAAAAAGTAGGGCTTCAATTTTTTAACAGCCATGAAGAGTGCAAGACCAAATTTCTCCACTAAGGGATACCTCAACTCGGCATTTTTCAGTACATGACTGACAAAGTAGACCGGGAGCTGACAGCCGTCTCTTTCAGCAAGAAGAACAGCGCTTAACGCATGATCAAAGACGGCCAGGTACATGTAGAGTACTTCTTTGGGCAAAGGGCTGACCAGCCTCGGCAAGGAATGCAAGTGAACTTTCAATTTCTGGAAGGCCGCCTCAGCATCCGGCCCCCATTCAAACCTTGCCTTCTTCTTAATGGCCTGGAAGAAGTATAAGCATTTGTCGCCTGATCGGCTTAGAAATCTTCCCAAGGCCACCAGACAACCTGTTAACTTCTGAACCTCTCGGACGGTACGAGGCGACTGTAGGTCGATGACCGCCTGCACCTTCTCAGGGTTCGCCTCTATTCCTCTCTGATTGATAAGGAATCCGAGAAATTTCCCAGACTCAACTCCAAATACACATTTCTTGGGATTGAGCATGACATGGTGCCGCCTGAGTGTGGCGAAAGTTTCTCGGAGGTTCGACAGATGATCTATCTGAAGCTTAGACTTGACAATCATATCATCAATGTATGCCTCGACGTTTCTCCCAATCTGATCAAAGAACACAGTGTTTATCATTCGCTGGAAGGTGGCCGGGGCATTCTTAAGACCAAACGGCATGACCGTGTAACAGTATAACCCTTGATCAGTGACGAAGGTCGTCTTCTCCTGATCTTTCTTCCATAAAGGAATTTGATGGAAACCAGAGTAGGCGTCCATAAAGCTCATCAGAGCATGGCCGGCTGTTGAGTCGACCAGGTTATCAATTTTAGGCAGAGGGTAACTGTCTTTGGGGCACGCCTTGTTTAAGTCTGTGTAGTCTACAGACATTCGCCAGGTGCCATTCGGCTTTTTAACAAGCACCACATTTGCAACCCAGTCTGGGAAGTAACATTGCCGAATGAACCCTGCATCAAGTAATTTTTTAACTTCGGCGGCTGCCGCCTGACTACTTTCTTCGCCATGGTTCCGCTTCTTCTGCCTTACCGGCTTCTTTTTCGGATCCACGGCCAGTTTATGTACCGCCAGGTCAGGACTAATGCCTGGCATTTCGTGGACTTCGAATGCAAAGATGTCCTTGTATTCTTTCAATAGTTTGTGAAAGTCGTCACCCAGGACTCTCAGAGCAGTCGTCCCAACTTTGACTGTTTGGTCAGGACGCGAGTCGTCTAAGATCAGGTCCGCATGCTCACCAGCCGGCTGAGGGCGGAATTCATCCGACCGCTCCTCTGCCAATGATTGCTATTTTCTGTCTTTTCTTGCGGCCCCCGTCTGGGCTGCCTTTCTCTTCTTGTCGCCTGCTTCTTGAATAGGCGCACTCTCCTTGACATTGTCAAGGTCTGTTTTTCCACCACTTGACCCAGCGGCCATAACAGTGGGCTTGATATCCGAGAGATAGCACTCTCGGGCCATCCTTTGATCTCCCCTTAGGGACCCGACTGTTCCATCATCCCTCTCAAACTTGAGCAACATAAGAGATGGGATTATAACAGCTTTGGAATTATTCAGGGTTGGTCGTCCCAGAATCATGTTGTAGGCCGAGAGTTCTTCTACTACCAGAAACTGAACTACCATGTGTCGTCCTTCCCCTTTTTCACCCAGGCGGATGGGTAAATCCACTCGTCCCACGGGGTGGACGACTCCTCCTCCAAACTCTACTAAAGGGTGGGATGCCGGATGTATGCAATCAGTCTGATATTTGAGTTTTGACAGACATTTTCTACTGATAAGATCTGAGGAGCTTCCGGTATCTATAAGGATTCGGCTAACTCTCTGGTTGGCCACTTTACATTCAATAACGATAGGGTCGTCATGCGGCCCCCTTACCCCTCCTAGATCTTCTTCAGTGATGACAATCTCAGGAAATGAATATTTGGAGGGCCGTTCTTGGTGAACGGAATTTACGTCTAACCGCCTGATATTGTCTTTGTTGCCCCTAATAGTGGGGCCGCCTCCTGAGAAGCCGCCTGCAATGGTGTAGACGACTGCATCATCTGTATCAGAGCTGTCGGCCTGTTGACTCTTTTTGGCCGACTGCTTTTTCGAGGAAGTGTTCCCCGTAGATTTCTTGACATAAGAGTCAAGATCGCCTTGCTCAGCCAGGCGGTCCAGATACCGCATGAGACTGATGCATTCGTTGGTGTGATGACCAACATCTTCATGATAATCACATAATTTTTCTTGGTTCCGGTTGCTTGCAGAACCCTTCATGGGGGTCGGCTTCTCAATTGAGATCCGTCCCTTGATTTCCTTTAGGATAGCTTGGCTATCCTTGTTAAACGCATACTTTGGGGAGTATGGTTTGAATTCTTTCCTCTTCTTCTAGGCCGGCTGTTTAGAGGAATCAGCCGCCCAGACCTCTTTTCTCTTCTTCTCATCTTTGTTCGACGACTGTTTCTGTCGTCCTTCTCTTTTGTCGAACCTTTTCCCGTCCGACTGTTTTCTCGTACTACAAAGAACAGTCGCCTGTATATAGGCTTCCGCTTCAATCAAGGCCTCTTGAAGAGTCGCCACCCTCTTTCGAACCAAATCAAATTTGAATGTCAACCCGTCTTTGAGGCCTCTGAAAAAGTCAGTATAGGCTACCTCATCCGGTAACCCTTGAATCTGTATTCTCATCAGGTTAAACCGCCTGATGTAAGAACGAAGCCCCTCCTTCTCGCCCTGCTGAATCGTTCCTAAATCAAGGGTTGTCTTCTTCGCAAGTATGTTCATGGCAAAGTTGGAGGTGAATAAGTAAGCAAGCGTCCTGAAGTTATTCACACAACCAGTCGGCAGGTTGCCGAACCATTGTTGTGCGATTCCTTTGAGAGTCGCTGGAAAACACTTGCACCAAGTGGGATCATCCAACCCTTGAAGGTACATCAGGTTGGTGAATGCCATCAAATGGTCTTCTGGGTTAGTAGTGCCGTCATAGGCGCCTACTAATACATTTTTCACTTTGGTCGGCTGAGCGGCTTCAGTAATTTCCTTGGAGAAGGCCGACGGCTGTTCCCCAAGTCTAAGCAACCGTAGCTGCCAGTCCATAGGTTGGACATTATTTGCTGCATGCCCTCAAAACAGAGGTGGCTGCAAGAAATATTGTTGTTACGGTACAAATGGTAAGTTTGGTACCGCCTGGTCACTATGAAAGCCGGACTGATGGGAGGTACCGCCTAACTGACTCTCATGATGCGACTGAGTATACCTCATCGAGGTATTGCGTAGACTGTCTTGGAAGTCTGAAGTAGAGGCTGACTCTGACAATCGGTCATTCTTCTTCTACTCTAGCAATAGCCGAGCATCTGTGTATGTTTTCTTCGATCCGTCCGCCTGAATATGACGAACAGGTTTCCTCTTTCCTGGAGTAGGAAAGCGGTACTTTGTGAAATCAAGGACAGGCGGCTCCCACTTCCTAGAGTTAGGATGAGGGGTCGCCTCTCGCCCTTGAACAGGCTTCCTCTTCCCTGAAGAGGAAGGTTTCTTAGCCGACTGCTCCTTGGCCAGAGCAGGCGGCTTCTTGTTGAGCAACTCTTGAATTTCTCCCTTGAAGCCCCACATGAAGGTCATGAGTTCGTTTCTTGTAATGGGAGCAGACCCATCAGCCGGCTGCTGCTGAACAGGCGGTGCGCCGGCTGGATCACTGAGTCCAGTTTGAAGATCTTCTCGTTCTCTCCTTTCGGTATGACGGGTGCGTCGGGCCCTTAGGGTCCCGTCTGAAGCTGTGTGAGCTTCAACTTCAAATTCTTCCTCAGTATCATGGTCCGACTGAACTTGAGGGTCGTCCAGGGGACGCCTCTCTTCAGGAGTCGGTACAGACGTGGATGCCATCTCAGAAGTACTCTCCCCACAAACGGCGCCAAAATGTTTCGGGATTTTCTGATGTCCTGCGGGAGAGTTACAATTCTGAGACTGGAACCGGACGCCTGTACCTGCAAAACAAACGGATGCTCCGGACGATTGGAGATCCGCCTCCGACGGTCAAGTTAGTACTTGATTAAGGAGTAATTAATGCGGAAATAAAAGTAATTGGGTCTCTCTAGGTGAGAGTGTTAAATGTGCGTAATCCCTCTTAATGAGGATTAATGGGCATATTTATATGCCTTGGGATGCGTGCCAATACTAGGTTTAGGTTAAACCTAAGGCTGACTGGGCCTCCCACAATGATTGGGCCTTGTTGGCCGGTTTTCCCATTTGGCATGGGTGGACACGTGTCACATTGCAATTGGTCCAAGGAGGACGAATCTCTTGATGACACGTGGCAGGCTCCTATTAGCCTACATGAAGGACACGTGGCGAAACCTGGCTGGCCCACGTGTCGGATGCTGATTGGTGGATAAAAATCCCCTAATCACATGTCATCTTTTTTATACTAGTAGAATTCATCATCCCAGCATAAATGGAGCAGGTTGTGTCACTTTAGTTCTAGTCACGCTCCAAGGTAACATGCAACTAGCAGCCAAGGTACGGCCCAGAACTTGTAATGATCCTTGAAAAGTCTAATACTAGTAATAATACACCGTGCTAAGATGTTTATATTTTCTATGGAATATTCATGCATAATACAAACATCCAGAAAAAGTTATCGACTTAAATGGCCCAAATTTGGTGTTCATCATCTAATGAAGGAGGATAAAGCTACTGAAATATCCTAATTATGGCCCACTAACGGGCACTAAGAGTGCTACTTTAGTCAAGACTTAAGAGTGGGGTAGAGTCTTGATTTTTTTTAGTGTAAACTGCGAAGAATAATGCGAAAGAATTCGATCCTAAGTCTTGAGTATTATTATAAAAACTTTATCCAATTAAGCTAGTTGATCATCTACAAGATAGCTTAGAGTCTTAATAATATCCAAAGTGTAGCTTGTCAGACAAAATAAACCAATACTCGGAAAGTCCCTTTGATTGAACGTATATATAAAGTCACACTAGACGATCATGCTCGTAACAATCAGCATGTATACATATTGTGGTGTGTGACTGCTGACTTTTCAAAGTCGTCTTACCGTCAGCATGTATCCATCTTGTGGTGTGTGACTGCTGACTTTTCAAAGTCGTCTTACCGTCAGCATATATCCATCTTGTGGTGTGTGACTGCTGACTCTTCAAAGTCGTCTTACCGTTTGTTTTGGTTCATGACAACATTGATTCTAAAGTCATCTTATCGTTTGTTTTGGTTCATGACAACATTGATTCTAAAGTCTTATTATCGTTTGTTTTGGTTCATGACTCACTCCTCCTTATCCAAATGTAATGTTCCAATGAACTCGTACATAGTGTAGTAGTAGCAATTAAGCTTACTCCTAACTCATTCTTACAAATACACAATCACTAAGTCCAAATTGTGGTATTTTCGATTAAAGAAAAATTTTAAGTTAAACTTTCCATCAAAAAAATAATATAATCAAACATTAATTAAACCGCTCTCATACATTCCTAAATCAATTCCAATTTTAAAAATGTATTATATGTAAGTATAACGGTTGTAGTATTACCTCTGTATAATGAGCATTTGTTTGGTCGGTAAAATATGCCAGATTGGTAGATAATGTGATTAGTGACTGCCACTACTATTTATCTTCAAGTCTAACAAGTCTTCACTTTGAAATTGTATCTCCTAAAGGGTGCATATCAACCACATAATTCTCAAGTAATTAAACAATATTTGAAAAAAAAAAATAAAAAAATCTCACTGCTTTTTATAAAATAAAAGTGTTCCATAATAAAAGCAAAAAAAAAAGAATTCTACATGATGAGATGAACTACTAATGTAAAGCAATAATCAGAATTTCTTCCAATCCTCTACAGTTGTAACGTTTCTCTTTGAAGGTCAAAGTTTTAAATTTAGTCGTAAATCTCATTAAATATCTTGTTAGCTTCTATCTGAATATATATATATATATTTCTAAAATACTAAATTCTTTTGTTTTTTTTTTAACTGATACACTGCACATATAGGAATATTATTAGTGGTCAAACGAGTATGTTGGAAGACAAAAAAGGTACTATATATAAAATGGTATGGATCAGAGTACATAGCTACGAGACTTGAAGATTTAAATTTGTTATTTTAGATATTCCAAAATAAAAATACGACCTATAAAAGATGGGAAAAAAAAAATTTAAATAAAACTACCTACATGCTAAGTCTATTGCATGGATGACAACAAAATGCTTTTGTTTGGGTCCAATTTAGTCCAATTGGGCCTAAGCACTAAATGATCCAATTAAAAGTTCAAGGTCAAGGTTTAACTCTCCAATTGTGCTAAAGTCAAAGGTCAGCCCACAAAGCAAGCCAATTGGGCTAAGGCCCAACCTCTCCATGTATAATGAGGTATAAAGCATCATATTGATAGATTCAAGGGGAGATTGATCCTGATTCATTCATAGATTCATATGTTCATTCATATATTCTGATATATTCCATAAAAGCCTCAAGCAACAAACTCTCTTGCATAGTGTCTTCTTCTTACACATTGTACTGACTTTAGCATCGGAGGGGCCTTCCTCGGCAACACCCCCGAGGATAGTTTACGTGTGTTTACTGTGCAGGAAATCTTCGGCCCAACATAACTTGGACCGAATCCAGCCTTCTCCATTTCAGCGGACCTTCGGCAAGGTCCCATTGTTTTCACCCGAAACAATTTGGCGCCGTCTGTGGGGAAGACTTTCAAAAATCTTTAAGCCAAATTCCTAACCAAGATCATCTTGCAATTATCTTAGCAGCAATGGCTAAGAACCGCAAGAGCAAAAGCCTCCGTCAAGGAGCGGGCGAAAAGCCTAAAACCCCTACATCATCGCCCTCGCCGGACCGGAACTCTCCCAAGGGTGCCGGCTCGGGGGGAGGATCATACAAGGAGGATTCCCTATCTCCCGTAATTCATGACTCTCAATATAGGCCGGGCCACTCTCGGTCTAGCAGGGGTCAGTCCGATCATAGGACATATTCAGTGTCCCAAAGCCAACCATCGGCTGCGCGCCCTCATTCCCACACTCGGCCGAGGACCCCTTTGACGGGGCCCAGCTCGGAAGAGGTGGCAAGAGCGCTGGCAGTACTCATGGAGGCGATGAGGGCACAAAATATGCCACCACCTCGTGATCGAACTCCTCCGCATACCCGACATCAGCGGAGGAAGTTAGACCATGATGGTGGGAAGCTTCCTTCCTTCCGGGAACTAGAAGAGTGGGAGGAGGATTCTTGGAAAAATAAAAAACAGAGGAAAAAGAACCCTCAATTTTTAAAAGGATCCTCATCCTCAAGACCAGAAGCGCATAAGAGCAGCAGCTCAGCTTCTCGGCCAGAATCTACTCACCGAGAACCTGAGACTGTTCGCAGAAGCGTCCTTGACCGACTCGGCGGCCAGGAACCGAGCGTGCGTAGTCGCCTCTCGTTCCCTGCAGCCGAGGCCCAGACTTCCCAGCCAGGGACGAAAACCACTCCTACCTCTCTAAGAGGGCGGAGCGCGGTCCCTTCGGCCAGGAACAAGGGCAAGGCCGTTATGCTACCCGCTAGTTCACCATTCGAGCAATGGATACTGGAAGAGCGCGTACCCACGGTTAAAATACCGTCGCACATCACATATGACGGGACCACGGATCCGAAGGACCACGTGGCCTCGTATGAGACTCATATGCATCTTTGCCCCAGATCCGAGGCGACTTGGTGCAAATATTTCCCAACCACTCTCAAGGGGGTCGCGCAAGCGTGGATCTCCAAGGGAGTAAGGCAAGGCTCCGTAACAGGGTGGGATGATCTGTCCTCCAAGTTCAGGAGCAAGTTTTCCACGGCAAACCGCCGAGAGAAGACTACCGCAGAGCTCATGAGTCTGCAACAGGGGGAAACCGAAAGCCTCCGAGACTACCTGACCCGTTTCAGTAACGAGTCATCAAGCGTCTCCCAGCTGGACCAGGGGCTAGCCGTTTTCGCAATGCAGAATGGCCTTCAGCCAGGAAAGTTCCTAGACTTCATGGTCATGCATACCCCGCAGACCTTGGAGGAAGCTCTTAGTGCTTCGGATAAGTTCATCCGAGCCGAAAAATGGAACAAAGCGAAAACCCAACCTCAATCCGGGGGAGGGAAACAGAGGCAAATACCCTTGTCTGAAGGCCAAGGCCATAAGGCAAAGGGAAAGTCAAAGGCCCCGGAGCAATCTTTGGCCAACGACCCAAAGAAGGAAAGATTTGCCTCATACACAGGCAGATACGAGTCCTACACTCCGCTCTCTCTTCCACGCGCCAAAATTTACAGTGTGACGAAGGAGGAGCAGAGTTACCGAAAGCCGAGACCACTCCTAGAGTGGTATCAGCGAAAAAATAAAAATCAGTGGTGTGAGTTCCACGAGTCTTCGGGCCACAACACTGAGGAGTGTATCCAACTGAAGGACCAGATAGAGGACATGGTCCGGAAGGGATACTTGAAAAAATACTCGCGGATCACCGCGAGAAAAAAGAATCCGAGAGGTCAGCAAAGGACCCTCGGCAGGACCTTGATTTCCCCCGGAAAAACAGTAAAAAGCCGGAGGGGAAATTCCCTCCGATCAATGTTATCTCGGGAGGAATATACTCTCGGAGGGAGCACAAGCGCCACCTTAGAGCTTTGACTCACCAGGTGAACAACGCTGACATTCAATCTCCCCAGTCGCCGGTGCCGAACATGACGTTCACAGCCGCCGACTGCCGGGGGATTACGTTCCCTCACGAGGATCCGTTGGTGATCATCGCCACGGTGGCCAACCACGACGTCAGTAAGGTCCTTGTTGACGGTGGCAGTGGAGCAAACATTCTGTTCCGAAAGGCCTACAATCAAATTAAGCTGAAGCCCAAGCACCTTACGCCGGTACCCTATCCGGTATCCGGGTTCAATGGGGCTTCAACTTATCCAGATGGGAAGGTGACACTTCCTGTCACCATCGGTTGCGATGAGGCAGCCCGGAACGTCATGATTGAATTTTTGGTCATCGACGCTCCTTCAGTGTACAACGTGATTTTGGGGAGACCCATAATTCACGAGATCCAAGGGGTCGTCTCAACTTATCATCAGCTGATGATTTACGTCTCAGACGCCGGCTTCCCCGAAAGGATACAGGGCAACCAAAAGGACGCCCGAAGGTGCAACTACCTCAAGCCATCCAGTAGTCGCCCAGATGACGACAAGGATGAGGAGGAGAAAGAAAAAGAAAGAGAGCCAAGCACAAAAAAGCCGAAAGGCCTAAGTGCTTCGGCCCAAGGATCTGTACCCAGAGGTAAAGGGCCCGAAAGGGAAAAGGCTAGCTCCTCAGCTGAGCCGCAAGACTCAGAGAGCCAGCCGAAGAACAAAAAGACTGGGACACCTGCTGACATTGGCAGCAGGCCAGATTATGAAGAGTCCAATCCATCAGCAATGGACATGGACCAACAGACTGAAACAGTTGAGTTGGCCGAAGGAGACGCTGAGAAATGTGTAACAATCGGGATGGACCTTGATCCGAACACCCGTTGCGAACTTATTCAGCTCCTTCGGGATAACAGAGATGTGTTTGCTTTCTCGGCAGCTGATATGCCCGGGATAAGTTCAGACCTCATCTCCCATAAGCTTAATGTTGACCCGACGTGTCGACCAGTTAAGCAAAAGAAGCGGAATTACTCCGCCAATAAGAACCGAGACATCGCAGCCGAGGTCAAAAAATTATTGGAGGCAGGATTCATTGAACCTTGCCAATATCCAGAATGGCTGGCAAATGTGGTGATGGTTCAGAAGCCCAATGGTACCTGGAGGATGTGCGTTGACTTCACGGACCTAAATAAGGCTTGTCCAAAGGATTTCTATCCCTTGCCGAGAATCGATCAGCTAGTCGATTCGACAAGTGGCCATGCCTTGCTTAGCTTCATGGACGCATTCTCGGGGTATCATCAGATCTTTATGCACCCCGACGATCGAGCCAAGACAGCATTCGTCACGAACGCTGGGGTGTACAATTACAAAATGATGCCCTTCGGATTGAAAAATGCGGGGGCAACCTATCAAAGGCTGGTGGATCAAGTTTTCGCCGATCAAAAGGGCCGAAACATGGAAGTCTATGTTGACGATTCGATCGTCAAAAGCAAAAAACTAGAGGACCATGTAAAGGACCTGGCTGAAACTTTCGCCACCTTGAGAAAGCATCAAATGAAGCTGAATCCGAAGAAGTGTGTCTTCGGCGTGAAGTCAGGGAAATTCCTGGGGTTCATGGTCAGCAAAAGGGGGATTGATGCCAATCCCTCTAAAGTCAAAGAGGCGCTCGACCTTCCTGAGCCGAAAACGAAGCGGGATGTTCAGCGGCTCACCGGAAGAATGGCAGCCCTCTCGAGGTTCATTTCCAGAGCTTCGGATAAGGGGTTACCTTTCTTCAAAGCCCTAAAACTCCCGAAAACAAAAGAGCTCGTTTGGGAGGAAGAGCAAAAAGACGCCTTTAAACAGCTTCGGGAGCATCTGGCTCAACTCCCAACGCTGGCTAGCCCAGCTGAAGGAGAAACTTTGTACCTATATGTGGTCGTTAGCCCAGCCACCATCAGCGCAGTATTGCTGAAGGAAGAGAGTAAGAGTCAGCAACCGATCTACTTCGTCAGTCATACACTGACGGATGCCGAGACTCGCTACCCTCTACTCGAGAAAGTCGCTTTCGCGGTAGTAGTAGCTGCTCGGAAGCTGAGGCCCTATTTTGATTGTCATCAGATAGTGGTCTTAACTGATCAGCCGTTGGAAAAAGTTCTCGGCAAGGTTGAAAAATCTGGTAGGCTAGCCAAGTGGGCTTTTGAGCTCACCGAATTCAGCATCAGCTACCGTCCGAGGGCTGCCATTAAGGCTCAAGCTCTAGCGGATTTCTTGGCCGAATGCTCATACCAAGAAGCGCTAGACAGTGAAAAGAAAGTCTGGACCGTGTTTACGGATGGGTCTTCCACCGAAAACGGTTCGGGGGCAGGAGTAGTGATAACTTCTCCCGAAGGCAAATCCTTTGAGTATGCACTAAAGTTTTCTTTTAAGGCCTCGAACAATGAAGCCGAGTATGAGGCAGCAATCGCCGGCCTAAAATTGTGCATCTCCTTGGAAGCCGATCATGTCTGCTTAAAAACAGACTCTCAGCTAGTTGCATATCAGATCAGTGGCAGCTACGAGGCCAAAGAGCCCTCCATGATAGCTTATCTTGCCAAAATCAAATCAGTCATTGCAGAGCTGAAAACTTTTGAGGTTCAGCTGATCCCAAGGGGTCAGAATACTCAAGCCGATGCACTCTCCAAACTTGCTAGTTCATCTTTTACCGAGCTGAACAGATCTGTATATGTAGAAGTGCGTCGAGAGAGAAGTGTCGACGAAGCACCTGAAGTGTGCTGCGCTGACCCAGAGCCTAGTTGGATGGACCCCATCCTAGCTTTCAAGCTTCGGGGAGAAACTCCTGAGGATAAAGTTTTGGCCTCCAAGATGAAGAGAACCAGTTCTAGGTTCATTGTCTTCAGGGGGGAACTTCTGAAAAAGTCCTTCTCAGCCCCATTGCTGAAATGCGTGGGACCAACAGATGCAGATTATATCCTACGGGAGATTCACCTCGGCATCTGTGGGAACCACATTGGGGGAAGAACCTTAGCCCACAAGGCATTGAGGGCTGGATATTACTGGCCCACCATGATCGCAGATGCTAAGGAGCTGGTTCGGAAATGCGAAAAATGTCAAAAATACGCTCCAGTTATCCATCAGCCAGCAAGGGATCTTCAGCCGATCCTTAATCCACTCCCGTTTGCCCAATGGGGACTGGATATACTGGGACCATTTCCAGAGGCTGTGTACCAGAAAAAATGGCTGATAGTTGGTGTCGACTACTTCAGTAAATGGATCGAGGCCGAAGCAGCCTCGAACATTACAGAGCAAACTGTCAGAAAATTTATCTGGCAGAATATCATCACTCGCTTTGGCATCCCGAGAGTATTTGTCTTCGATCATGGGAGGCAATTTGATAACTTACCGCTGAAGCGGTATACAGATCAGTTCGGCATCAGACTGGCATATTCAGCGGTATGCCACCCGCAAAGTAACGGACAAGCCGAGGCTGCAAATAAACAGATCTTAAATGCCCTCAAGAAGAGGGTGGAAGATCAAAAGTCCAAATGGCTAGAGGAGCTCCCTGGAACCCTTTGGTCCCTTCGGACAACTGAAAAAGAGGCAACGGGCCACTCACCTTTTGAAATGGTGTATGGTGCCGAAGCCGTCCTTCCAGTGGAAATTGGCTCTGAGAGCCTTCGAGTGCACCACTTCTCGGCTGAGAATGAGCGACTGATGAGGGAATCTCTTGATTTCCTCGACGAAGTAAGAGACTCAGCCCGAGATAGAATGGCCGCCTATAAGCAGAGAATCAGCAAATTTTATAACCGAAGGGTCAATGCAAGGCCTCTCAAAATTGGAGACCTTGTCCTTCGGAATGCTGCTGCAGTTCAGAAAGGCCGAATCCATGGGAAACTCTCAGCTGCATGGGAAGGACCTTATGAAATTTATGATGAGCTTCAGCCAGGGACATACCGACTTCGGCAGTTGGATGGAACTGAGTTGAAAAATCACTGGAACGCTGATGTACTGAAAAAATACCATGTGTAAACCCTTCGGGGCAGAACAATCTTTGTAAGTACATTTTGAACTAATGAAAGGCCTTGGAGCCGCCATTTATATAAATGTTTGCAACTTTTTATCCTTTCAAAATTTTCTTTGTTCTATCTACTCTTTAAGGGTTTTTTATTCAGCCTCGTCTGAAACCTTCGCCTTCGGGTAACTGGGTTTCAGATTGCTGACAAAACTCGTCTTTTTAAAGAACACTGGTCTTTCAGCTGAAGTCAAACTTCAGTAAGACTTGTTCTCCAAAGACATGAGTCCATGGACAATTCTGGGATATTGCCTTAACTGAGCCTTGTATCCCAGAGAGCCATTATCCGAAACATTGCCTTAAGTTGGCCCTGTGTTTCGGGTATCCATTTTTCAAAGATAGACAGAAAATCAAGGATAACAGCAACAGTTGAAAATTTTTATATCAGCCTCGTCTGAAACCTTCGCCTTCGGGTAACTGGGTTTCAGATTGCTGACAAAACTCGTCTTTTTAAAAGAACACTGGTCTTTCAGCTGAAGTCAAACTTCAGTAAGACTTGTTCCAAAGAGGTTAGTCCATGGACAATTCTGGGATATTGCCTTAACTGAGCCTTGTATCCCAGAGAGCCATTATCCGAAACATTGCCTTAAGTTGGCCCTGTGTTTCGGATATGCGTCTTTTTAAAGAACACTGGTCTTTCAGCTAAAGTCAAACTTCAGTAAGACTTGTTCTCCAAAGACATTAGTCCATGGACAATTCTGGGATATTGCCTTAACTGAGCCTTGTATCCCAGAAAGCTAATATCCAAAGCATTGCCTTCAGTTGGCCCTGTGTTTCGGATATCCAACTTTCAGATGAAGTCAATCTTCAGTAAGACTTGTATCCCAGAAGCATTGCCTTCAGTTGGCCCTGTGTTTCGGATACCCATTTTGAAGAAGTGAAGAAATTGCTTATTCCGCTGAAGTCATACTTCAATTTCTGGGGGGCAAGAAGCACTCTCAGTGCAAGTATGTACGGCAGAATTGAAGAAACAGAAACAGTAAAGCATTCAAAAACAAAGCAACTGAAGAAAAGAACATCAGATATATAATTCATGCTCAGAAATTGAGCTACAAGTTCAATTAAACTGTATCGGCAGCCGCCCACAAGCGGAAAATAACAGCTGCCGAAATACGTACATAAGCAAAAAAAAAATAAACTGCTGTACGACAAGGCAAGCTGAAGCAAAAAACAAGGCAAAAAATTCAGAAAGCGGCAAGTCTAAAGTTAAGCACATGATGAACCGCAAGATTCTGAAGACGACTGCCCGAGTTCCTATGCTTCAGCCTGAGGATCAGACTGATCAGCGTTGAGCCCCATGGTGGCCTCAGCCCCAGCAGCAGAAGAAGCGGGCTTTGCACTCTGCCGAGCCTCCCTTTCCCTCTGTTCAGCTTCCAACTCCATTCTCTCAGCTTCCTCTTCGGCTTCCTCAGCCTTAAGGATTTCAGCTTCGGCTGGAGTTGCATACTTCATATGAGGGTCTTCGGGATTCTGGACCCATTCAGCACATTTAGACCAGTCCAGCTTCGGTTCAGCATGAAGGCAGACTCTTCGGCATACTCGGAACCCGTTTCTGAAACCCATCTCATATTCCTCTTGGGTATAGACACGGACTTTGAGTAGAGCCTCAGCATCAGCCAGCTTCTTCTGGGTCTCCTCCAAGTCTTCCTTGGATTTCTTCAGCTCATCAGCGAGCTTGGAGGAGGAACCTTTCAGCTCATTCAGCTCCTGCTGAACTTGGGAAGCCTTTGTCTGAGCTTGGGCCACTTCAACTTTTTGTGTCATCAGTTGATCCTCAGCCTCATGGAGTTTAGCTCTCTGAGCTTCGGCAGCAGCAGCAGCCTCTGAGAGTTGGACATCTTTGGCCCGGAGCAGCTCTTCAGCAGCCATTCGGCTAGCTTCAAGAGCTTCTAGACGTTGCTGCACTTCAGCTTGTGCAGCAGCTCCTTCCTGAATACGGCTCTCAACAGCAGCCTTGAATTTGGAGACGTCCACTCCCATATGCTCCTGGAGGAATTTTTCCCCTTCCATCAGTGGGGGAAAAACTTCCTTCTCCATAGCGTCGCAGAAGGTTTTGAGGGCTTCAGCAGCTCTTTTCTCATACTCCTCACCCTTCTGCTGCTTCTCTTCAGCTGCTGCTTGCTTCAGCTTAGCAAGCTTTAATTCCTCTTCAGCCACCTTCTTGTCGTGCACAGCAGCGTCTACCCTATCTTGTAGGGTATCTATCAGCTCTACAGTGAGAGTCTGATTGTGCACGAACTGAAAACAGGAAGACAAAAAAAAAATAATAAATAAAAAAAAATATATAGAGCTGAATTTCAGAGGAAATGAAGACAAGGAAAATTACCTGCATCATCAGCAGTTGGTTAGACCTGGCTGGGTCAGGAACTGATCTGCTGGATTCGCCCATCCCAGCAGTGGCCTTCAGCGACCAGATCCTTGCCCTATCTACTTCTGACATGCCAGCAAAATCGCCGAAGTAGGCTGCAGCTCCTTCTCGGTTCTGACCCCATATGAGGTCCCAGATGTGGTCTGGGATTGGAATTCGGGGGGCTGAGAAACCCATTTCTCCAGATTGCAGAGTCTGGAAAGAAGGGAAGGATGACGATGGAGCTTGATTAGCTTTGGATGGCTCAGCATCATCCTTCTCAGAGGAGTCAATTACTATGACCTCCTCTTCTTCAGGGGTGAGGACGAAAGCCTCAACCTCTCTTGCGATGTCTGCCGTGAAGCCCTCAGCACTGGACATCACGGCACCCTTGTTTTCGTGCTCAGCAGCACTCTCCTTAATTTCTTCTTGGACCCCTCCCTTAGATTCGGGAGTTCTCTGATCCACCTCCATCTCAGGAGGTGGCGGAGGGGTCTTTTGAGGTGATTGGGGTGGTGGCCGGGGAACCCTCGGTGATCCATTGCCTTCCTCGGGTTCCCTTATTGCAACGCCGATGGTCATCGGCCTCCTCTGAAAGTCATGAGGGCCGATGATGGCCATCCTTCGGCGCCTTTTCAGAAGGGGCTGCTCGTCCATACCTGAGTCTGAAGACTCTCCTTGTATTTGGTCTTCGGGACGAGCAGGAGCTTTCCCTTCTCTGTGTCTGTTACTCTCTTCAGACTGTAACAGACAGGGGGGAGGAAGAATGTGAGTAAAAAAAAAAAAAAAAAAAATAAAGAAGAAGAAAAGAAAAAAGAAAAAGTTAAGTCTGAAAGCTCACCGAGGTCTTCAGCAAAGCCTCGTCTTCTTCAGCTGCTTTAGCTGCAGCTTCTGCTTCAGCAGCTCTGGAGGACCCTTCTCCTCCTTCGCAAGCTTCGAGAACCCGTGCAACCTCTTCGGCTGTGCGGGCAGCTTCAGCTTCTTCGTCCAGCAGCTGAAACCAGGGGTCTCTCTTCTTCCACCAAGGCTTCTGCCTCTGATACAGAGCAACAGCCTCAATTTGGAAGTGGGAAGAGTCTAGATGAACTTCCCTATGCCTCGGCTCAGTGATAGACGGGGCCCGTTCAGTTACAACTCGTTCTCGGTTGACACCAAGACGAGCGTAGTTAATGCCAACGTTGGTCTCGTCCCGCTCTGAAAAAAGGAAAGGGGAAAGGTTAGCTCAGATAGGTTGGCACAGCATAAAAAAGCGAAGCGAGAGAAGAAAAAGAGATAGTTAAAAAGCCTCGGCCCCAGCCGAAGAAGCTTACCATCCTTAAACTTTCGGCTGAGGCCAACACCTGCTAGCATGTTCTCTTGGAAAACGTAATGCGTATCTGGGAGCCAAGTCTCCGGGATATGCTGCATTCGGCCACTGCCCCCCCGGTTCGGCAGCTTGCCGAAGATATGTTGCTGATCCAGGTTCGGATCCGCCCCGTTATCTGCGGGGGGACCTAGACTTCCCATTTCGGGATCAGGCTCAGCGAGGTACCGGGGAGCGCTGAAGACGCAAGGGTGGCCCGGATCTGTGGGTGCCCTAACCCAAATCCATTGACCTCTCCAGTCCTTGTCTGAAGAGTCGTTTGGCCACATGGTTAGGTATTGGGGCCGGGACTCAATCCGGTACCACCCAGAACCATGGCTTCCGTGCCCACTTTGAATATTTGGCACTAGCCGATGGAGCTTTTTGAAGCAGTGCAGGTTCGGCACGTACTTGAAGAACTTGCAAACCCATAAGTATGTCATCACCCTTCGGATGCTGGTGGGAGTTAACTGACATAGAGAGATGTTGTAATGGATCAGCAAGTCTCGGACGAATACGTCCAAAGGGAACCTCAGCCCGTACTGAAGCTGTCTTGTGTACACCCCCACATACCCCGGGGGTGGACGATGGATTCTATCGGAGGCCGAGGGCATTCGGCACCAATACCCATCAGCTTCAAAAATGCCGTAATGCAACTCAATTTGCTCGGCAAATCGATATTGATCGGCATTCTCCACCCACCATGGGCAGGGGCGGTTCTTTATCATGGCCGAAGCAACTTCGGCATTCTCCCATTCTGAAAACCCGGGGAGGATATCCCAAAGGACAGCGGGAACTTCATCATCCCGTCCAGAAGCGCTCGGCTCCTCCGTTCTCTGAGGAGGAGCCGAGGAAAGAGGAGTCGCCCTAATCCCTTCAGCAGGGTCAGACTCTGGCCTTTGTCCATTCCAGGTCCCAATCCTGTTCCTAGGATCGGGAATCGGCCTTGCTCTTCTTGGAGCACGGGCTCTACCTCTAACTCCTCTTGCCATTGATTATTTCGAAGAAAAAAGTCGAAAGAAAAGGGGAAGGAGTTCGAATTCGAAGAAAAATAAACTGAAATCAAAGGAATTTACCTTAATCTGAAGCGAAAGTTGCCGGTTTACGAGTTCGTAGTGGCAAGTCTCAGTTTCTAAGCTTAATGCTCGGGGAATTTGCGAAGTTTTGATGCGGGTTCTTGGTTTCTCTCTCGAGAATTCTGGGTTTGTGTTGGTGAATAAGTGAGGAGAGATGACGCGCCTCTGTTTATATCTCCAGGTACGGGATACGAGGAGTCTGCGTTTTAATTTCTCTTAAATACTCCACTAAGTAACCGTTAAACACATGATCTTGTGATTAAACTGCCCATTATCCGTCCAACTTCCACAATCATTAATCGTTGTTATCTCATTAATTACGGTTTAAATTCAAATTTTTGGATTAATTAAATCATTTACTTCCCTCCTTTTCTGAATTAAATCAAACCCGACCCGTCATCCTTCCAAATCGGGTCTGGGGGGCAAGTTGTTTGGGTCCAATTTAGTCCAATTGGGCCTAAGCACTAAATGATCCAATTAAAAGCCCAAGGTCAAGGTTTAACTCTCCAATTGTGCTAAAGTCAAAGGTCAGCCCACAAAGCAAGCCAATTGGGCTAAGGCCCAACCTCTCCATGTATAATGAGGTATAAAGCATCATATTGATAGATTCAAGGGGAGATTGATCCTGATTCATTCATAGATTCATATGTTCATTCATATATTCTGATATATTCCATAAAAGCCTCAAGCAACAAACTCTCTTGCATAGTGTCTTCTTCTTACACATTGTACTGACTTTAGCATCGGAGGGGCCTTCCTCGGCAACACCCCCGAGGCTAGTTTACGTGTGTTTACTGTGCAGGAAATCTTCGGCCCAACATAACTTGGACCGAATCCAGCCTTCTCCATTTCAGCGGACCTTCGGCAAGGTCCCATTGTTTTCACCCGAAACAGCTTTAATACAGATTTTGTGATTAAATTTTGGCATATACTTTTACTCAGACATTGCTTGCACTCCATTGTAGAATGCTTTACACGTTTTCAGCTTCACAAGAAGCCAATTTCGATTTCTTCCTCCTACATCCGATCCATATGCACCTAAATACCACTAATCCTTGGATGATAACAATTGTACGATATCAACAATGTATTTCAATACCATGGGCTTTACTTGCGTCCCTTTTCCTAGTATATAAGCAAAATTACACAACAGCAGTAGTCTATGACATTTTCGACGAAACGAGGTTGTCTTCAAGGCTATTCATGATCCATTTATAAGCTATTTGTCCAAGTAAGTCTCATTATATTGGGTTTTATAAATTATCATATATATTCATCAATAATAAGTTAAGTTGTGTTACATATCTGAGATTGATTATAACATGTATGTAAGATCTTCATGCTATTACGTACGAATCAGAGTAGTAGTAAGTATTATCGAGTACATACTTGCATCCTTTTTAACAAGAATGGTATGTTTAGAAAATGTAATCTCATACAAATTATAATATAAAAAATGTCATTTGTTTACCACCTCTAAAGCAAATCATACAAAGTATGGTTTAATGAATGTTTGAAAAAATTTGTCATCTTGAATTATTATTGATTTGTTGATGTGGAAGTAAAGTTGTAATAAATCTTTTTTGAAATTGAATGATAAAATATGGGAGTTATTTGTTAAGCTAAGGTTTATAACCAAAATTATGTAGTCACATGTTTAGGTTAGAGGTTAGAAAAAGAATTTTCAATACTAATACCATGCTTATATGAAGAAATTTATTTGAGTATAAACTAAGAACCCAACACAACCCAACCTAATTTGATATGGTTTGTTTAACCAGTCCTAGAATTTATTAACAGATCTGATGATAAGTTTTCAGCCTTAAGCCTAATTTCGCAATCGATTAGTGTTGGCTATTGGGTTCCTCCTAGGATTTTTTATCCAAACTAAGCCTTATTACCAAAGTATTTTACAAAGTGGACTCGTGGCAAAAGTATTTACCAAAAAAATATTCAACGAGTTTAAAAAATAATAATAATAATTTTTAAAAAAAAAAAAAAAAAAAAAAAAAAAAAAAAAAATTGGACCATTGGGCCTATTGGAAGCTTTTGATATTAGTGGGCCTAGGGCTAATATGTAAGACGTCGTTTTTTGATTGGGTAATTAGGAGTAGTAGTCAAAAGAGCTTATCACCAATTGGAATTTGCACTCAAAGTTGACCAAACAAACCATTTACCTTTTTTCAATTAAGTTAGAATAAAAATAAATAAATAACTTTGCATCATCAGAATTGTATTTTTTTTTTTTTTTTTTTTGACGGACACAATTGTATTAAAGTTATAACAAACCATAACAATATTTACTTTTATCTTGTCATTTTCTCAAATTGCTAAAGTTCATTCAGCTAATTATAGTACTATTTTTAAAACAGATTGCTTATTTTTTTATCAATATAATTATAGCAAATCCAAAAAGTACCCATATCTGATGACTATGATGATATGGTGACTCTTGTTGTATCTCGATTATTATTGTTTCTGTGAAAATAAGCTTGAAATGAGGGCCAATTCTTGAAATTTGTGACTAAATAGTTCATACAGTAGTTGTTACCAATTGTATTAGACAACTATTTATAAATTCACTTTGTTTTCAGGAAGAGTTATTCAGTATTGGTCTTTCCGTTCTCCAAAACTAGATATATTGATCGTAGAGGAAGGGAGCAGCCAAATAGGCATATGGCAAGGTCTAAGGTGTCGCAACTCGCCTGCTCGACACTAGCAGTAGTGGTACTGCTAGTGTTGTGCATGACGGTCGTAGGAGCAACTGCATCAGAACACAAAAATGATGAAATGATAGGGTATGGATACGAGGTTAAGTATGCAAAGGTTGATGATACTGCTGGAAAATCATTGAGTGCTTTGTTGCAGCTTATCAGAAGTTCCTCTGTTTATGGCCCTGATGTTAAGTTACTTGGCCTCACTGCTAGGTACTCAGACCTATTTTTTCTGCTCTTTTCTATTAATCTATTGCATTTATCATAAAATAGAGCCACTTTTCTTCTAGGAAATTAAAATGCAACACTCCTAATTTTTAATCAGTAAGAGCGAAAATAACAAAAACGGAGTAACACTAAAGTCATTGTTAGTATGCATATGTGAAATTCTTCTTTACAATATGCACTAAAACATACGTAGCACTCATGTATTCGATTGATTAATTACTTGATTCCTTCTATATTCATTATATTAGTATTAGTATTAGTAGTAATATTAATACACTTTTAATTTCACAACAATATAATTCCCTATATTAGCTTGTTCTAATTACTAGCTAAGCTAACCTCTCAAACACCATGCAGCTTAGAGGAGGATGACACCTTGAGGATCCGAATCACTGACGCAAACAACCATAGATGGGAGATCCCCAACGACGTCCTCCCACGTCCCCCTCCAATATCTCCACCACCATTTTCCACCCTTCAACACCAAAACCAATCCAACATAACAGTCCTCTCCCACCCTCACTCAGACCTTACCTTCACTCTTTCCCACTCCTCCCCTTCGGCTTTTCAATCTCCCGTAAATCCAACCACGACATCCTCTTCGACACCACTCCTATCCAATCCAATCCCAACACCTACTTCGTCTTCAAGGATCAGTACCTCCAACTCTCCTCCTCCCTCCCAGCCCAACAGGCTCACCTCTATGGTCTAGGGGAGCACTCTAAGCATGACTTTCAGCTGGCTCATAGCCAGACCCTCACTCTCTGGAATGCTGACATTGCTAGCTTCAATAGGGACCTTAACTTGTATGGGTCTCACCCATTTTATATGGATGTTCGGTCTTCACCGGCAGTAGGTTCCACTCATGGAGTGTTCCTGATGAATAGCAATGGAATGGATGTTGAGTACACTGGTGATAGAATCACTTACAAGGTGATTGGAGGTATTATTGACCTTTATGTCTTTGCTGGACCAACACCAGCCGCGGTTGTGGATCAGTACACTAAACTCATCGGCCGTCCAGCTCCAATGCCTTATTGGGCTTTCGGTAATCCATTCACCCATCCAAATTCTTGCTTATTCTTGTAAATTACGTCATCTGTAATGGAAGGTTTGCTATGATATTTGATAATGTGACTTTATAATCTTCTAAACTCTACTTTGTTTCTGAGTTCTGACAACAGCAAATGAATTGAAGGAAACTAAGCATACATATTTGCAATCTTCTCCATTTCAGGTTTTCACCAATGCCGGTGGGGTTATCATGATGTAAACGAGATCAATTCCGTGGTTGATAAGTATGCAGAAGCTAAGATCCCTTTGGATGTAATGTGGACTGATATTGATTACATGGACGCCTTTAAAGATTTTACGCTAGATCCTGTAAACTTTCCTCAGGGCAAGATGCAGCAATTTGTTAGTAAACTCCACAAGAACGGCCAAAGATATGTTCCAATCTTGGATCCTGGTAATTCAACTGACAAACTCAGCACTTCAGCAGACTGATTTTATCAGAATCTGTGTTGTCTGAAATTTTACAGGTCTTCCACAAGTTCCTAATCTGCTAGGTTTTGTTCTGTTTTTCATGACAGGGATCAATACAAATAAGTCATACGGAACTCTCATCAGAGGGATGCAAGCTGATGTCTTCATCAAGCGCGATGGTAAGCCTTACCTAGGTACTGTTTGGCCAGGACCAGTTTACTTCCCTGATTTTCTGAATCCTGCTGCAAAAAATTTCTGGATTGATGAGATTAAGAGGTTTCGAGATATTATTCCCTTCGATGGCATCTGGATTGACATGAATGAAGCGTCGAATTTTATAACTTCTGCACCAACCCCTGGGTCTTCCCTTGATGATCCACCATATAAGATCAATAATTCTGGAGGTCGTGTACCCATTATAAGCAAGACTATTCCAGCAACAGCTATGCATTATGGTAATGTTACGGACTATAATGTTCATAACCTCTATGGTTTTCTTGAATCTCAAGCCACTCGTGAAGCACTCGTTAGAACCAGCAAGGAAAGGCCATTTTTACTTTCGAGGTCAACGTTTGCTGGCTCTGGGAAGTATACTGCACACTGGACTGGAGATAATGCTGCGAGATGGGATGATTTGCGGTATTCAATTCCAACTATGTTGAGCTTTGGACTATTTGGGATGCCAATGATTGGAGCAGATATATGTGGTTTTGCTGAAAATACAACAGAAGAGCTTTGTCGTCGATGGATACAGGTATATCACTGGTACTTTGGATCTTCAGAGTATGTCAGAGATTTTGTTCTTTTTACTTTCAATAATTAAGTTCACATAAGGGCTAGGAAGTTCGGATAAGGGCTAGACGGCTATTAAGACCAGATAATGGGTTTTAATGAAGGAATGAAGCTAGTATTCTGCATTGTATTCTTACCTTCATATTGTAGTATTAGCCTACTAGGTTACTTATAAGGAGTGTTTGTTTAAATGCAGCTGGGAGCCTTCTATCCCTTTTCGAGGGATCATTCAACTCGTGATTCTTCTTATCAGGAGCTCTATAGATGGGAATCAGTTGCCACTACAGCAAGGAAAGTATTGGGACTCCGCTACCAGCTCCTCCCCTACTTCTACACATTGATGTATGAGGCCAACTTGAGAGGCACCCCAATCGCGCGACCTCTGTTCTTTACCTTTCCAGAGGACGTCGCAACTTATGGAATTAGCTCACAGTTCCTCATCGGAAGAGGAATCATGGTTTCGCCTGTTCTAGAACCTGGAGCAGTATCTGTTAATGCATATTTCCCAAGAGGAAACTGGTTCAATCTTTTCAACTACACTTCTTCAGTGAGTGTATCATCAGGAAGCAATATTAATCTCAGTGCACCTCCTAACGATATCAATGTTCATATCCATGAAGGTATGACTGAAACTCAAGACCAGTATGAATCCCCCAACTGTTAACACGGTCTGAAGAGTTCCATATGTGACTGAGTAGGTCGAGTCAAGTTTGAATAGATCAATCTAATTTTCAAGTTTAAAATGTCCTTTTGTACCAACTTCAGTGTTTTCGAGATCATCATATAAATTTGTGGGGGTTAGGGACTTTGGGACAGGTTGATCAGATTTTCCTCTATCTAACCTATTTTCCTTGTGATCTACTTATATCAGGTAATATTGTGGCTATGCAAGGAGAAGCCATGACAACTCAAGCTGCACGGAGCACACCGTTCCATCTCCTGGTAGTTATGAGCGATCATGCAGCCAGCACCGGGGACCTTTTCTTAGATGACGGGGTTGAATTGAATATGGGAGGCGAGAGTGAAAGATGGAGCTTGGTGAGCTTTTTAGCAGAATCAGGGACAAACAATGGCACAATCTCATCCCATGTTGTGCATAGTGGATATGCAATGAGCCAGAGATTGGTCTTGGATAAAATAACCATTCTAGGTCTCAAAAGAAGAGTTAAGGTAAAGGAATACACAGTACAGATGGGTGCTGGAGTATCAAAGAAAAACAAGGGGTTACGACTAAGATCGAGTTCCGACAATCAGGGGGGTTTTGTTGTCTCGGAAATTTCTGATCTGAGGATGCCCATAGGACAAGACTTCAGATTGGAGTTAGAGTATGAAGGAACAAAAGGATATAGGAAACCTACTTAGGTTCACTGCATGTTTAAATAAAATAGAATACCATGCATTATGAATTTGTGATCACTGATCAGCAATGATATCAATAACTCAAATTTAGCTGAAGATACAATCTACTAGTCATTAATTTGGCAAATCGCTCAATTCCAACAATATTCTATATCAACAAAACAAAAAATGAGCAATTTTAGGCTAGAAAATCCACAAATTCAAAAAGAAAAGGGATTTCAATACACAAGAATGAGAGAGAAATATACGAGCATATAATTGGGAAGGACAAGAAGAATAAGCTTCAAAAAGAAAACAAGGACAAAAAGAATAATATTAGAAAGTATTTTTTTATTCAGCCAGATTCCCAGGTTGTTAAATGGATAATTTTATTTTTTTTCCTAGCTTATCCTTTTCTTCATTTTTATTTATTTTTTAATCCAGCCCATCCTTACACACCTAGCTCAACTTGGGTCACTTGCCAGTTGCCACTGTCCACTATCACCCCTCTCTTAGCATAATCAAATTTGAAAGGGTGCAGTTTTGAAGTAGCTGCTGCAGGCGTCTATGTTGCACCAGCTTAAATTAGGCCACTAACTCGGACTAGACAAAACCTTAACATATTGCCCTGATCGCAGCAACATTCCCCTGCCCTCCACCAACCCACCCCCACCCGAGAGCCACGTCTGCCTGCGAAAACCTTAATGTCCTTTATCCCCTCTCGATTCAAATTATCTAACCTTCTCATTTTCATAATATACATGTTAGTCAAAAAAAAAAAAAAAAAAGCAATTATGCACCATATTGTGATTTTTGCATATTAATGTAGATTAATTTTTGATAGGTTCTTTTAACCTTAAGACACTAATATGAGAATAGCTAATTTGGCAAACTTGCAAATTCATACAAGTACGCCGAGCGTTGGACAATTAAAGAATCAGTAAGAGCGACATACTGGTATCCTTGCAGCAATTTCTTATTAGCATAGATGGAATTCAGCACTTGTACTGTTGTACATGCCAACAGACCCAAGGGATGGAATAAGTTGAAGGGAGCAGTGAAGCGCAAAGGCCAAAACCTCGTAAATTAGTCGAATATTCAGAACAAAACTTTGGTATCTACCCCTACCATTCTGACACTCATTACATAAGTTGCAGAAAAACAGCATAGTGAAGCAAACTTTGAAACAAGCAGGAAGAAGAAACAGAAAGTTGATATTCCTGAAACCCCATTTCCACCCACATTTCCTGATCCTACCAACAATGCACTGCTACAAGCATCAAAGAGTTTAGTACCGACCAAGCAAGATAAAATCATCATCATCAAGGACCTGGACATCTTTGTCACCAACAAAGTTCTCTCGCCCAATTTCCTTCACTATACGAACAAATTCAATTCTCTTTTCCAGCGGAAGAGGTACATAGGGAAGGCGGAATACTGGCCTTGCTACTCCAAGTTGAGCTAAAGCTGTATTCAAGCCAATAGGGTTTGGCTCCTGAAAAAGCCACTCGATTAAAGGCATAAGCTTGGCATTAAGAGATGAATTCTTCCCTTTGAACATGAGTTGCCCAATTAAGCCAGGAATTAAGTTACTAGTAACAGATATAACTCCAGTAGCCCCAAATAACCACCGAGAATCATGGCACTGATCATCATTTCCACTCCAAACCACAATATTGTTATCTGTGTATTGCTTAATTCTTTCGGGGCCTACACATTCTTTAACACCAGCAAAGTTAGTACTCTGTGCTAGAGAATGCATCACCTGAGGAGGAATATCTTGACTTGTTCTAGATGGTACGTTGTATACAATGGCTGGCCCCATAGAGAGCACACTTTCAAAATGAGCAATCATACCCTCCTTGGAAGTCTTGCCATAGTAAGGATTGATGTGAAGTGCAGCGTGCATTCCAACAGCAAACCCCTGTTCAGTAGCATGTATTGCTTCTCGCGTTGAGTTGCTGCCAGTGTTCCCTATCACTTTGATCCTACTGCCAAAACAGTTGACAGTATGACCAATAAGCATAATGTGCTCATCCCAGCTCATTAACTGCCCTTCACCGGTTGTACCACCAACAATAACAGCTTCAGCACCCCCATTGATCTGCATGTTCACTAATGCATCATAAGCCTCAAGATCAAATCTTCCATCTGGTAGATATGGGGTTTTAATGGCAGTAATGAGTCTCAAGGCCTTAATGTCATCCACATTTGTCCTGAAATTAAAACCAAGCTTAACATTATAATACATCTACACTACAGCAGCTATCCAAAAGTTTGATTGTAGTTCACAATGGTAAAAAAGGAAGGAGTATGAAAATGCTGTAACTATAATCATTTACTTCTTTAAATACAAAATGACACAATAACCTCAAAGCTTACTAAAAATACACATTGTTTCTCTTTCTTTTCTTTTTCTTTTTTAAGATAAAATTATCCTCATCATTCATCAGAACATGCAGCATAGATTAAATAATATTGTCCTCATCATTCATCAGCACATAGAGCAAAGATTAAGTTTATGGTTTATCTTCATGTTTGTATCTCACTAAAATCTAGCCTCACTGAAACATATATATCTAGCCCAAATCCTATGAAGTTCTGATTCTTTACCAAATAACAAGAACATTATTCAGCATATACGAAAGTCAATTTAATTTGCAAAGTAAACTAAGCTGATACGGGGCATCCACTGAAGCACGTAAATTAAGACAGGAGGAGACTAATGGACATGTAGAGCTAGAACAGTTGGTCATGCCAGAGTTCATTAGTCAATTGCCTATTGAACTCAATAATACACAACAGCAATTGGCTTATTGCCTATTGAAATCAATAATACAGAACAGCAATTGGCTTTCCTGGTGTCCTATGATCTGAAGATAGCCAGCTCTTACTTCAGCAAATTAAAAGATCATCTTATTATCTACACGACAACAAGAGCTACATCACAATAACCCAAATCGAAAACATTCTTCTCAGGAGAAATGAATGACTCAACTGCAAGGATTACATAGTTCCGCCTAATGGGTACTACTGTACTAGTCAACTTATTACAAGAATCTAGTAATTAACATGGTGGGAAAGAGTAGGATAAATATTACTTAAATCCTACTTTCGACTCTTCTTATCTGTTTCAGCCCATCACTGCTTATCAAGCAGGTACAGAGTTCATTTTCCTCCTTTGAAAATCAATCCCCCATCACCTCAGCCAAAAACGATAAAACTACAGTACAACTAATTTAAATAACATCCAGGCCACATTGTCATCAGAAACTAGCTAGCTAGCAGTCTGGTACACTATTTACCATAATCAGACACCTTAAAGTAACGGTAAAAATGTCAAATGTGAAATGAACATCAACCATCTCTCAAATTATCTGCCTCTAGTTCTTAAAGTATGTTGCTTAGCAACAAGCTATAAGTACTTTTGAAAAGACAGACAAGAAAATACATCTTAATTGATTAAAACAAAAGCCCTGTGAATTTCACTACTTAGACCTTGCAACGATACACAAGGACTGCTGTACAATCATTATGTGTGAAACCAAATTTGCCCAGCATACTTGGGACATGTTCTGGGTGTACCATAAGCTCCAAAACATTTCATACCTGACTGACTTCTTCAAAACAGAGGGAGGTAGGTATTAGAGTTAAGTTGTGCCTTGCTGACAGCTTGAATAAAGATGTACATGTAATCAAAACTCTGAAAATTTTAAAAAGACTAACTGACAAGACATATCCCTTAGAACTAAGAATGATATATTACCTGTTCTTAACTTCATAACTACGCATAGGAAGATGGAAATTAGCAACTGCAGCAGCTTGTGGGGACCTCCACCTAAAATACACTCTGCAAGAAAAAAATAAGACAAACAGTTGAATGATGAACAAACATTTTATTACAAGTAGGGAGGAAAAAAAGTATTCTAGAGCACAGCAATATTGGGCTCATATCGTAAAAATACCAAACATAAAATGGTAAGGTCCCAATCTACACACTATAAAGACCTAAATTGGAATTCTTATCACCTTGGATTTATATAGTTCCATGTTTCATGTATTCGACACATTTTAGTCAATGTAAAGGTAAAAGAAATCTCTATTCTCAAACAAGCTAAAAAGCCCCTCACAATTTCCACATAAAAATTATAATTCCTGGAAACACATGGGCTGTATAAATTAAAATCTACACTCCCGAGGTTTAGAGCTCAGAGATCGCAAGGGACCCATTCCTAGCACCAACGACAAGTCTCGCCTGAGCTATAGTAGAAATCTTGAGGATATTTAGTAACCTCCAATGACAACTGCATTCAAAGGACCATCTAGAAATAAGCCACCAAAACAAAATCTCCCATATGAACCCATTATTGAAGGCTATAAATCATGCTCTTGACATGTTTCCATATCACTTGCTAAATGTCCCGTCATTCTCATCCCCGATGGCCACCAAAAACCATAATCTTACCCAAAAAAAATTGGGGAATGTCCCTCATGCTCTGAATTTCCTAAAGGCCTAAGGTCCATATTGATCATCAATACAAAACATGATACCTAACCCAAAAATGGCAAAAGGAACCCCCAGCTTCAAGTTCATAAATCACCGCGCCCTAGCTAATAGCAATCGAAACTCCGAAAGTAAGCCTACCGTAGTCTATCACCAGCCACCAGCATATATCTACGATACAAAATTCCTAATCACTTCCAAGGACACCAATAGTTTAATAAGTAAACGATAAACAAAAATTACTGATAGAGAAAACAAACACCACCTTAAACCTCAAACAACAAACATCAAATTCAACGTATAGCAATTAACATTACTTGTCAACATTATAGCTAAAACTCGAAATAATTTTACAAAGGTACCTGTTATAAGCATATGGAGAAGCAGGGCGAGGACGGCTGAAAGTAATGGAATCCTTCAAGCACAATTTGTGACTCGTTAAAGTAGACATTTCGCTACCAAATAGCTCAAATCCAAAAAATTACACTAAACCCTAACCCTGAAGATTGAAAATCGAGCGAAAATTAATCAATTAGGTACCAAAAAATCAAATTAGAATTACAAATATCAAAATGGTGGCAATTTAATGGATAGTATGAAATTAGGGTTTTGGAATATGAGAGAGATTGAGCTTGTTACCTAGATAAGGTGATGTTCTTCAGCAGTTTCTCGCCGATTTCGGTGCCCTAAATTTCCAAAATGGTGGCGTTTGTAAGGAGAATGTGGTTGGATGCTTCGAAGTTGGAAGTGAAGGGGTTTTGTGGAAGGAGACACTGAAACTGCAGTGATGCACCAGAACTGAAAATGTGTGTCTAGGGGTCTTTGTGCGTGTATAATGTGTCTAATTGCGGCCTATGAGGCGAATTAGCTCGTTAATTATTCGGGCTCGGTTTTAAATTTTTAGGAAAAATTGCTTTAAATAATACCACATTTTATCCGTACGCTAAAAACAAGTTCATCTTTTAATTATCTCTAAATAATACCACATTTACATAGTATCCGCTTTAAACAAGTTGTAACCTGTTGGTAACCTGATTAATAGGTTATATGGACACATGTCATCATTTTATTGGTCTGAAAATATAATTTTTTTTTAAAAAAAAAAATTAATTTTTTTAATTTTAAAAGATTTTTATTTTATTTTTATTTTTATTTTTAAAAAAAAAAAAAAAATCCCCCGCCATCTTCCCCACCCGCCACCAGCCACCGGCTGCCACCCCTTTCCTCTTCCCGGTGTCTGCTAGCACCCCATCCCTGCCCTCCGACGCCGGCCGTGCCCAGATCTCCCTCCTCCGGCTCCGGCGTCGACCCCGCACCCCCAATCAGCCCCTTATTCCAGCCACCACCCCCTCCCTCCTCCCTCTTACTTTTGTTAGATGATTTAGAGTGTATGAGAGAATTGTGATCATTTGATTTATTTTGAATGATCTAGGGTCGCTGCTTAGCACGCCCGCGCGTGTGTCGCTGCTTAGCGCGCCCGCGCGTGTGTCGCTGCTTAGCGCGCCCGCGCTAAGGTCGCGCGTAAACCGCAGACTATTCTGGATCCAAAGTTGATTTTGAGAAATCGAAATGGCGCGCCCGCGCATCATTGATGGCACGCCCGCGCGTCATGATGCGCGGCCGCGATGTTGATCGCGCATAAACCGCGTACCCTACTGGATTCAGAAGCAGAAATAGGCTGTAGAGGGACGCGCCCGCGCGGTGTTGGGTGGCGCGCCCGCGCCTCCTTGGTTTTCAGCTCGTTGTGTGCGGTTATTTTCTCTGCTTTAAATTTCTTTCGTTTTATCGAAAGAAGAGATAGTTTTTTCAGAGACTGATTTTCTTCCCAAAAATATTCTCTACATTTTTCTCTCAATCTTCTTGCAAGCTTTTGTGAGAAAAACTCTTGAAATTTAGCCTCCATACTGAATTATTCATTGTATTTCGATTCTAGTACTAAGAACGAAATTTGCTGTCAATTGTATCTCAAAGAGGATTTCCGGTTTAACCCAAGTACCGCGTGGGGGAAATAAACCTCTTTAGGAAAGTGTATACACGCTTTTGACAGTGTATCAAGGAACTAGTCTTACGGGACATCGGGATTCTCATGTTCATGTTGGTTGTTCTCGACTTGGAGGAAAGGCAAGTTTGATCAACTTCACATTAGTGTAGTCCTTGTAAATTTCTGTAATTTCCTAGACTTGGATTATATTTGATTGAAATACATTGTGTTGTATTTGATATTTATAATTACATTGTAATCATTTATTTAGGTTTTGTTCCCACACATTATTATAAGTGTTTTCTTAGTGAAACACTGTGAACCTAACAACTTTCCCCTCTCCCATTGGCAGCCAGCCCACCCCCCACCCCCGATTTCTCCTCACCTATAGTTGTAACAACCAAGCTCAACACAAACCACCTCATAGCCACCATCAATAACACAGCAGCCACAAGTTTATTTCCCCTGCTTTTCCTTAATTACCCACGAATGCCTACCATCACCACCCAATCAGCCACCATTTCCACCACCTCTTCTCCACCGCTTCACCAATAGCAATTGCATCCAACTTGCCACCAAATAAGCACCCAAAATCACCCCGCAGCGCAACAAATCAGCCCCTCGTTGCCCCTGTACACCGCCAAAATCAACCACCACTACTCTTTTCTCACGGTAGCAACCCAATCACCCCCATTCGCATCTCCCTACTCATTGTTAACAGCCCACAACAATGACACCAAGGAGTCCCTGCACCCAGCAAACCTGCAACCTTCTAGCCACCTCTTGCAGCAAATCGCCACCGTCAATCAGCATTCTACCACCTACAATTACAAATTTCGGCAACTAGAAGCAACAATAATCACCCATTTTGGCCACCAATTTAGCCTCCAATTTGATCAATTTCAGCTCCAATTGCAACAATTGAACATCAATTTCAGTTGATGGGGGACAAGGGAGGGGGTCGTTTCGTGTGGGGTTTCGGGTTGGGGAAAGGAGGGGTGGGGTGTCGTGGGTGGGGGAAAGGAATGGGATGGGATCGCCAACAGGGGAGCAGGATGGGTGCGGGGAGGAGGGAAGGGTGGTGGCTGGGAAAAGGGTGGTGGGGCTGGTGGTTTAGTGTAAAAAGGAAGGGTTTGGGCTGCTGGTGGGGGAGATGGTGGGGGATTTTTTTTTTAAAAAAGTTTATCTTAATTGTTAATCATAATTAAATGTATAATTAAGAGATAATTAAAGTGTTAAACGAATTTATAAAAATCAAATAAAATTGTTAACCGGTCATTCAGGTTGTATGTAAAATAACTTGTTTAAAGCGGATACTAGGTAAAAGTAGTATTATTTAGAGATAATCAAAAGGTGAACTTGTTTTTAGCGAACGGGTGAAAGGTGGTATTATTAAAAGCAATTTTTCCAAATTATTATGAGTTGCGCTTAATTACGGTTGGATTAGGGAATTTCGAACATGCTCTTCACGTCACTAATTACTTAACACGTTTTGATTAGAGAGATTAGTTAATACAAATTTTTAACATTGGATGAAATTGCAACTAAATATAACCCACATTGGAGATGAATTACTAACATAATTGAAAATCCATGCTCATTATTGGAGTCAATCAATTTTTAGAGCTTGTGGTAGCTTGTATTTGTAGATTATGGATTTTACAGTTAGCTTGTGTTTAAGAATACATTTAAAACACCAATGATTTGGTTGTTCACCTTATTTCCAAGAAAAATATGAAAATTTCATCATACACCGGGTGTAACATGAGCATGGTACACCCGATCAAAATACAAGGGCTATA
The DNA here is from genome assembly GCF_001683475.1 of Chenopodium quinoa. NCBI lineage: Eukaryota > Viridiplantae > Streptophyta > Magnoliopsida > Caryophyllales > Amaranthaceae > Chenopodium > Chenopodium quinoa. The sequence continues at coordinate 2,248,012 of NW_018744167.1, forward strand.
AAAACGCGAAAAGAGCATTGTGTACAAATATAAAGTACCTACATGAGTAAAAAAAAAAAAAAAAAAATTCAAAACGATTCTTTCCTTGAGTTAAGGGATTGATTTGTTATTTGTATTACTTGATTTATGGAATTGATTTATTATTTACATTCCATATTACTTTTGATAAACAAAATTTCATTTTTTTTATAAGAGAGATAAATTGAGTTTATAGAGAGAGAAATCATGGTAAATTTTGAATTTCGGATTGATTTAATGTTATTACGGAGTTGATTTTATCGTTTCGATGAATCATTTAATTGAAAGATGTAATTGACAAATTCGTTATTGAGAGAAAATGTATTTTTGATTTTTTTTTTTTCATTTATTTTTTTGTTTTGGTGTTATTTTCTAAGGTTGAAGATGATGTTATTCATATTTTGATGAATGTTCTTTTATCATTTTATAATTGTAATGAATATGTTTTTTTTTAGTCTGATCAATATGTTCTTTGAGTCTAAACTATATGTTCTTTATATTACAAACAATGTTCTTTAAGCTATATAAATTCATCATGTTCTTCGGGTATATTATACAAATTATGTTCTTTTTACTTATATAATATGTCTTATATTTTGAATTTTGAATTTTTGAAATTTAAGAATGAAATTTTGAATAATATTTGTGTGAAAATAATTTTAGATAGAGAAATTTTTTATATTTGAATATTTTGAAATGATTTGAAATTAAATTATTGGTAAAACTCAATTAATAATTATCTTTTACCTTTTTTAAAAATTAGATCTCATAAATTACTGTGTTCTTTATATTTCAGTGATATGTTCTTTTATAAATTCATGATGTTCTTTATAATTATATACTATGTTCTTTCCGCTTTAATCCGGGTGTACCATGGGTGTACAAACCATCAATTGGAAAAATAAGCTCAAAAATATAAAGTTAATAAAAAAATAAATTATGTTAAGGCTTTATAAAGATTACCCAAATTCAAATTACAATTGAACTATGAACTAAGTTAATGTTTGATGCTCAAACAAGTGGGACACATTGACAAGGAAATGTTAATGATAGTGATATCTATAATTATTGAATTTTAGGGTAGTTACAATCTATTTTTAAAACATTAGTAAAAATAACTATAATCAAAGTTAATACTCCATATACAAATAGTGAGAAAGTCAAATTATGTCAATTATGGAGTATAGAGAGTATTAACTTTGACTCAATTTTGGACTAAATAATACTCCGTAAAATTCAGTTATCAATGTGTAATATACTGTTGGGTTAATCTCAATGTATATTTTCAATTTTTCATTTATATAATTTTTTGTAATACATAATTGTGTTTGTATATATATATTTTATATATAGTCAAACTTACCTTGTGTATTCACACCTATTCTAAGTAAACTTTTACAAATATTTAAAAAATAAATGGAGTAAAATAGTAAGGATGAAGAGAGGTGTGGATAGCCGTCGCGGAAGAAAGTGAAGGAGGAGGGGATATGTATTAATTTTTGGGTAAAGGTTCAACACCATAAACTCATAATATCTCATTATTATTGGTAGGCTATTTAATTATTTATAGGGTACTCGTATACAATAAACAACATAACATTCTAATAAATAAGAAACACAAAGTAAGACTTGCAAAAAACACCTTAAACTTCCTAATAACATTATATTCAATTGTTACTGTTTAACATAATTCTATCTTAGAATATCATTAAGATAATACGAACCATTATTTACGTATATACTTTGTATTACATGATCTATGTGATAAGTACATAACAATGATTTATTTTCTTATATTCCTAATAGGATAGGCTGAAGGAACATCTTTATGGGCTTTGGGATCTTCATGAATAAAAGTGGGAAGGAATAATATAATTGTTATGAGAAAAGAGAATGCAAGTTATGTGCTACTGGTAGAAGAAGTCTAGAATTTAACTTTTCTTGCAATCAGAATGCTTGTAATGGCAATTCTAAAGCATATTTCGTTTCTTTATTATTACAGCTAAAAAGTCACATTAGAGTACCTACCTTTTCAGAATTTTTTTTGTATTTTCAGATTCCTACTTAAAATAACAAGCATGTAATGAAGTGTTAGTTATTTTATGAACACGCTACCCAGATCCAAAAAGAAAACAGTGAATCAAAATGAAAACCAAGCATTGGTCATGTCTCATGGTATATTTTTTTGAAACAAATTTCAATGGTATTTTTTATTGATGAAAACGCATTTGTACTTGGGATTAAGAACTATTATGCTTTTAATATACAGTACTATAAAACTATCAAAAAACTATATTTAATTAATCTATCCTTTTAATATTGTAACATGGGAAAGGATTACGCTTTTCAAGAACACAATTTAAATCACAAATATCTTAATAATAATTTGATATCGTGAAATTGTATATCAAGACGAATTTAACAAAACTCCACAAACATTAAAAAAGCTGATATACGGAGTACAATTTTTCTTAACTTTTAATATGTGTTAAAAGAAACCGTTAGATTTGTATAAAAAGTATACAAAGTACATCATATCATTTTAATATAATCTTTTCATAGTTTTAAAGTACAAAGATATAGTAATAATATTTACAATTTATATCGTGTTATAAAAGTACATTGTCCTACAATACTTAAGGGGCAGAAGAAGTACTAAGACCCTGTTTAATTCACCTTATTTTTGCTTATCTGGACTTATCTGATCTGGTATGAATTGATCTGATGTTATCTGATCTGGTCTGATCTTATTGTTTGATTTGACCAAACTTTGACCTTAAGTGTACGATAATCTGTAAGGAAAAAATATATTAAGTGGATCTTGTTAGGTTCATAATAATATGTATTTTATTAATATGTAATTTTCATAATTTTTTCATTACGAAATTAAAGATATTTAGCAATAAAAAATTGCACATAAAACGATGATCTAATCTGAACTTATTTTTTCTGATTTGATCTGATATAAACTTATTTTTTCTGAAATAAGTAAAAAAATTTGTTGAACTAAACAAGGCCTAAGTACACCCAAATTAGGTCACATAAATACTTTAATCAATCTTCTTATCTAATCATGAGACATAAGACGTAAGACTTTCCTTTTTTTTTTTTTTTTTTGAAAGGAACTTTCCTTATTTTTGTACACAACAAAGCAATTTCCTAAAATTAATCAGTTAATCCCCTGTAAATTTCTTGGCAAAACTTTATAAAAAGGCAGGTTTATAATATATAAATACCCCATAATACCCTCTCCTCTTTTATTTATCAATCCACAACTTCTCAGTTTTTTTAAGTCAAGTCAACATCCTCTCTCTTTCTCTTCCTTTCTCTCTCCTCTCAACCTTCCAGAGAGTTCCGAAGGTCGAAGACTATTCAACAATGGCGACGGATCTCGAGACCAAGGCTAAGGAAGCTTTCATCGACGACCACTTCGAATTAGCCGTCGAACTCTACTCTCAATCCATTGATTTGAACCCTAATAACGCCGAACTTTTTGCCGACCGTGCTCAAGCCAACATCAAACTCTCTAACTTCACTGGTTTGCCTTTTCTCTCTCTTCAGTTTCATCTTTATTTCCCTTTTTTTGTCACAGATTTGTTTTCAATTGTTTTGTTTGACTATTATTTTTTTTAATTGTCAGTTAAGTAATACAGTATAGTGTATACTGTTCATCGTATTGTTGTTGTGCTTTTGGTGTTTTTTGATTAATAAAAAGTTTGATGAATTTTGCTTGTTAATTGTTCAATTTTAGGGTTTTTATTTATTGAATATTTGAATTATAAGTTAACTTCTGTTAAGTACCAATCTTTTTAATTTTTATTTTTCAATTCGTAACTTTTGAAATTTATTTCTCGTTACAATGCTTAATTGTTCCTGTTTTCTTGTTGATTGTTGACTTGTTGTGTATGATCAAATTGACCTGTGTTTCTTGCTGATATCTTTCTTCAATTTTGAGAAACAAAAAAAGTGGATTGTGTTATGTTATTCTTTTAATTGACCCGGGTTGCTATTGATTATGATTGTGTTCTTGCTTACTACTACTATAAATGTACATATATCTGATTGAATAAAACTTTTAGCCTAAATTTATGTATTGAAAATTAGTTTTTTTTTTTTTGTTAATTTATTTAATTGGTTGTTGTTTATATGTACAGAGGCTGTTGCTGATGCGAACAAAGCCATCCAGTTGGATTCTTCAATGGCTAAGGCTTACCTACGAAAAGGGTTCGTTCTCGATTTTCTTTTACTGAATTGCAACGGTTTTACCTTATTATCTCTTGTTTTTCATACTTCATTGTTATAAATGCTTTGTAGCTTTCCATGTAAACATACTTTGTCTCTTGTGTCACAAAGAGAGATTCAGTATGTACAAAAAGAAATTTCACGTGTTAGGGCATCTACATGCTTTTTGTAGACCCTGTTGTGGCATAAAGAGATTAAGAGAGATATAGGATGTACGCTATGAGTTTTGATGTATTAGGGGTAGGGCTTTTACAAAATTATTTGACTGTTATGGCTCTATTGTGCCAATGGTTTCTTGCTACTGACAATTAGTTTCCGTGTATGTACTTATTCATCAGATTACTCTATATTATTTTCCTGAAAATTTTGTCTAATTTTTGATGATATTGAGTTTTGATTTTCATGGTTTGTTCTGATCTTTTCAGGACCGCTTGTATGAAGCTTGAGGAATATCAAACTGCCAAGACAGCCTTCCAAGCCGGGGCTGGCTTAGCTCCTGAAGACTCAAGATTTAAAAAATTTATCAAGGAATGTGATGAGCGTATTGCAGGTATAGCTAATATGTTTTTGCATTTCTGCACGATCGAGCCCTATAATACTGACATTCCCGTCATCCTGTTTCCCAAAAACTCATGTTTTCAATTGTGGGTATGAAGTATTTTGTTTATGCTTTAAACCCCCACCGGGTATAGTGTATTAGTTGTATTCAATTTTTAGCAACTCCCTTTGTGATTGTGCTGTTATTGATCATGAAAGATTGATCATGAAAGTTGCTTATCAAAATTGTTGAATTACTGTTTTTTTTTTTCTTCTCAAATATCTATCTTATACATCTTTACACTCATGTTTTTCTCCTTGGTTACAAGTCTTGATAGTTTGGAAAAGTTTCCATGCAATTTGGTGCTGCTGGCTTAGACTTGTATATCATATTCTAACTTTGTAGAGTGAGTAAATTTTAGAGCCAATGTACAACCTTTATGTTATGTCTTGTGACTCTGGGGTGCTTCATGGCTACTTGCAGAAGAGAATGCCAGTTTGTCAAAAACTTCAGTCGAAAAGCCTACCAATGCACAAGCAGCCAGTGCTCCTGCCGTTGATGGACATTCCAGTTCAACAACTGCATTGCCAGTATCAAAACCAAAATTCAGGTGCTTCTTGGTTCCCTAATTTTCTTTTCAAGTTAGGCTTTTTCCTCCCCTTTTTCTTATTGTGTGGAGGGGGGTATCTTCTTCCTTCCAACTGACTATTCTTTTGGACCTGAGAGAGTAATTTGGCTTTCTTATGAACTGCATGTTACAGGCATGAATTCTATCAGAAGCCTGAGGAAGTAGTAGTAACTGTTTTTGCAAAGGGTATACCAGCCAAAGATGTTGCTGTTGACTTTGGTGAACAAATTGTGAGTCTTTCTGTATCCTCTTGGAAACATATTTTTTTTTGGGTGTGTATATATGAGACCCTAAAATATTTGTTTGCATTTCAGCTGAGTGTTACCATTGATCTTCCTGGTGAAGAACCATATCATCTTCAACCTCGCTTATTTGGAAAGGTAAATCACATATCTTGAAGCTATCTTCTTATTTCTCTTGTGATTTTGATGCTGCCTTCAATCAGAGAATATAACTAAAAGGTGCTGGAAAATTAGTGGCTAAGGATATTTTAAATCTTTTAGAAATATGGCTGTGATGAAAGATGGAAACAAATGCTTTTCTTTTGAGCAATTGTATGTAAAGCAATGTGCATATTGAAATATGCTAACTGGGGTTGTATTGCATGTTTATCCTGGCAGATAATTCCAGCCAAATGCAGATACGATGTCTTGTCCACTAAAATTGAAATCCGTCTTGCAAAAGCTGAACCAATTCAATGGACATCTTTGGAATTCGTTAAGGATGTTGTTGTTCCTCAAAAGATAAACATATCAACTCGTAAGTGGGTAGTGTTGCTTATCAGATTTTTGGTAGCTATCTAGATTCTAGAATATTGTTGTTTTGTTCCCGTATCATATGTTCTGAAGTCAATGGTTGAATTGATTGGTGGTCAAACTTGCCTGGATCTAGCCTCTTTTTTGTGTCAATTATGCTGTGGATGAACCTCTCATCAAGTCCTTTGTAATGTTAGGAGCATTTCAGTAGAATGCTGAAAGTGTTGTTGTCTATCTTACACCCCCTTCTTTTTCTGGGGTGAGGATTGAAATATTAATTAAAATGAGGTTTACAAGAAATCAATACGAACTGTGATTAAGTTATGCACTAAAATCAAATTTGAACGAATGTTATTTATACTATCTGAAGAGTAGAAAGGAAATGCTTTCTGCCTCTCTGCTTGCCATAATACTTCATTTAACTTGCTGATCTTTGTAAATAATCTGTGCATTTGCTAATAATTTTTTTGTGTACAAGTAAATGAAATCTAATTATGTTAATCTATGGAATATTGCAGCTGCACAGAGGCCATCTTACCCATCCTCAAAACACAGGGGAGTGGACTGGGACAAGTTGGAAGCTCAGGTGAAGAAAGAGGTACGTTTACATACTTAATGTTGGATGATCCTAATGAGCATCTGCTTTTGTACCTGCCACCTATGCTTTTTGTGAAGGATTTCTACAAATAAATAGGAATAGAGTGGGAAATTCGGACCTTTTTACTCTTTCCTTTTGCGTGTGCTAGTTTTTTTATTTTGTGGAGTTGGGGAATGGGGATTGAAACATAAACTGGAGAAGTAAATAGAGTTCCATTCGAATCCACCTGTATACATGTTCTCTACTTGTACGAATAGCTACCCAGCTGTGCGTTATCTGGTGTGTTATTTATTTTCTTTGTCTGTCTGTTGCCTCACAAAAACCAAACCAAATATACCCTTATTAAGAGATATACTTGTGGATGCCAACTAGCTTAGTGGCTCTTTCTACATTCCAAAAAAAAAAAATATATACATATACTTTCTTGAGTTTAGCAGACCCCAAATCATTTTGGGACTAAGGCTTTGTTGTTGTTGTTGTTGTTGTTGTTGTATACTTTCTTGAGTTGTCACTTAGTAGAATCTGGGTCTCATCTTGCAGGAGAAGGATGAAAAATTGGATGGTGATGCAGCTTTGAACAAATTTTTCCAGGACATATATCGAGATGCTGATGAGGACACTAAAAGAGCTATGCAGAAATCCTTTGTAAGACTTTGAACTTTCATAAATATCGATTCCGATCTGTTGAGTGACGTGGTTTGCTTCTGCAAATGGATTCCATTTCTGGAAAATTGATTGCTTGTTCTATCATGCACAGGTGGAGTCAAATGGAACGGTGCTGTCAACAAACTGGAAGGATGTGGGTGCGAAGAAGGTTGATGGAACCCCTCCTGATGGCATGGAGATGAAGAAATGGGAATACTAAGTCTTTCTATCTTATATTCAATCTTGTGCAGTTTTTTGGTCTGCTATTGTCTTTTATTTTTCCAGACTACATGTTGGGTGGCTAATCGTACTCATTGAAGTCGAGGTCTCTTAATTTTGTTTTGTTGTCTCAGTTAAAAGCTATCATTGAGCTTCAAAACCTTTAGTCTGTTCATTTGTGAAATAGCTGAGGATAATGTTTATCTTTCAAAGATGCCTAGTATAGAAAACGGTTACCTTTAAATCTTTAATTGTCAGCAAATTGAAGATATTTTCTCTAACTTCTCAACGTTGTGATTAAAAAAACAGAGGAAGTATTAAGGTTTGTCATTTCCCTTAAATGGTCATTGTTTTTATAAACAACAAAATATATTGCGGAAACAATATGTACCCTTCATTCCTAAATTATGTTTTTTTTTTGGAAGGGGATGAACAATATCGTTTATAATTAGTCATAAGCATCTACAATGATATATTGATTTATAAACCATATATGTAGGGAAAATATAACTTTTAACAATCAAAACAAATACAAAATACCTTTTTGCATTTTAAATTTCTTATTCCTAAATTACGTTCTACTAGAAGCAAGAGCGTAAAGATAATGAGTTGGAACTTCTTGAAAACGAAGGTAGTATAGTACATGTATGTGGAGTGAACTTATTTGCAGCGATCGTTCAAGTACTTTTACAAGGTTCCTGAACTAGTGAGACTCAGGGGAATCTAAGATCTAATGGAGACACAATTGGGGGGGCTTTTTCAATTTGTTTACTTCCTACTTGTTTACATTTGCTCAATGGTTAGTCAAGAATTAGTAGCATTGTAGCCACTGTTGTTTTACCTTAAAATGGAACACGACAGAAAATTATCCTAATTACTTTGATGTTTTTTATACTTTCTATCTAATGGTCATATTTCCTTTTTATACTTTCGATCTAAGTTCTCGCTCACCAAAAAAAATAAAAAATAAATAAAAAAATAAGTACTACCAACTATACAACCACGAACCACTTGTGCATAAAAATTGTCTAAACATACTAAAAAGAGAAAAAAATAAATATTAGTGTATCTCACTAATTTTGCAAGGTGTCGTTCTTTGATTCTATCATTACTATAATTATTCACTTTATAAACACAATCAATTCTCTTGTTTTTAATCACACATTTCATTTCATCTTCCCAAAACAAAACCTCAAATTCCTCAGTTTTTTTTTAACAGTGGAGAAAATAGTACTTTACCCATCACCAGGAATCGGCCATTTAATCTCCATGGTTGAGCTCGGAAAACTCCTCTTATCTCACTCATCTTCTATCTCTTCCATTACCATTTTCATTGCAAATTTCCCCTTCTTAACTGGCTCATATTCATCTTACATTTCCTCTGTTTCGGCTTCCTTCCCTTCAATCACCTTCCTTTCTCTTCCTTCTGCTCCTCTTCTCCTTGGCGAACCTTCAAATTACGAAGACTTTGAACACATCTTGTATGAAGCTCTTCGTAGTAATAACAACAATTTCCAGCAATTCCTCGAATTGATTTCTGTCTCCTCCCCTGTTTCAACCTTCATTCTTGACTTCTTTTGTTACCCTGCTGTTGAAGTTTCTCAATCACTTAAAATACCCACTTACTTTTTCTTTACTTCGAGTGCTTCTACTCTAGCATTCCTTCTTAACTTCCCGGTGTTCGACAAAAATGCCACTGATTCTTACAGGAATCTTAAGGCTTCGGCTTCTTTTGAGATTCCTGGGTTGTTCTCCGTTCCTGCTAGTCATATGATCATACCAATGCTTGATCGAGGTGTGAGCTATTATGAGTTTGTTAAAATGGCTGAAACTATGCCCAAGTCTGATGGGATTATTGTTAATACTTTTGAATTGTTAGAGGTTAAAGCTGTTAAGGGTTTGAAACAGGGGACTTGTCTTACTGGTACTCAAATTCCACCTGTATATTGTATTGGGCCTTTGTTTGCTAACCGTGGCAGCAGTGCAGAGAGCAATGGCGAAGAGAGGCATGAGTGTTTGAAATGGCTCGATTTGCAACCTAGTCAGAGTGTGGTGTACTTGGGGTTTGGGAGTAGAGGTGTGTTTTCTAAGGAGCAAATATGGGAGATAGCTTTTGGGTTAGAGAGAAGTGGGGTGAGATTTTAGTGGACTATTCGGACCCCTTCTAGTAATGAGAAGGGTGCTAAGTTTTCTCATCCATCGGATCCGGATTTGGACTCAATCCTCCCGGAAGGGTTTTTGGAACGTACTAAAGATAGGGGTTATGTAGCTAAGTTGTGGGTCCCACAGATTGTGGTATTAGGTCACGAATCAGTGGGTGAGTTTGTGAGTCATTGTGGGTGGAACTCGACTTTAGAGGCAGTGGATGCTGGGGTGCCTATGGTGGCTTGGTCTCTTTATGCTGAGCAAAGGTTTATTAAGATTTTGATTGTGGAGGAGATAAGGAAGATTGGTTTGTGAGCTCAACTAAGATTGAGAAGCGAGTCAAGCAAATTTTGGGATCGGAGGAAGGGGATGTAGCAAGGAAACGTATGCTCGAATTGAGAAGTAAGGCTAAGATCGCACTGAATGAAGGAGAATCGTCAGAGATTACATTAACTGCATTAATAGAATCATGGAAACATTGAAGATAGTACAATGTTAATGTGTTATGTATAGAGGTGTCCACCGTGCGAGTCGTGCGAGCTGGGTTAGGGTTAGGTGGGTCGCGGGTTGGGGTTTCATGACACACGGCACGACACACGTAGGGTAGGGTGGGCCGGGTCGTGGGTTGGGTCGGAGAAGTTGGACACACCAGGGTTAGGTTCGTGGGTTAGACGAGTCGTGGGTGGGTCGAGCTGGGTTTGTGGGTTAGACGGATCGTGGGTGGGTCGAGCTGGGTTTGTGGGTTAGACGGGTCATGGGTGGGTCGAGCTAGGTTCGTGGGTTAGACGGGTCAAGGTGGGTTAGTGAGTTAGGGTGGGTCGAAGGGTGGGTTAGTGGGTTAGGGTCGGGTGGGTTTGTGGGTTAGGTGGGTTAGGGTCGGGTGGGTTAGTGGGTTAGGGTCGGGTGGGTTTGTGGGTTAGGTGGGTTAGGGTCGGGTGGGTTTGTGGGTTAGGGTCGGGTGGGTTCGTGGGTTAGGGTCGGGTGGGTTGTGTGGTGTTTTAATTTTTACAAAATTAACAATTTGATGGCTTGCTCTTAATTAAGATGCCTACGTATCCTTATATTATAAAATAAGGAATCAAAGCCAGCGTAGTTCTTATATTGTACTTCTTTTGAAATTTGGGGGGGGGGGGGCTTGGACCTATCTTTAGAAAACTAAAATTTAATTTTGCAATTAAATTGTAATTTTCGAAAAATAAGTTGCCTACGTATCCCGAAAGAATCAAAGCCCACGTAGTTCTTAGCGTACCTGATTTAGACTTTTCTAGCCACCCATGTTTGTTGCATCATCATCCCCGGAAGCTGCATCATCCGTTGACGACTCCAATATCATCACAGGATCATCTTCATCGTCTTCGTCTTCCTTTAAACCTTGAGTTCTTCTTTCAGCTTGATCCCAATCTTTCTTACAAACACAAATTTGAATGCTTTCCGGAGTTAAGCGAGATCTTTTTTCATCTAACACTCTTCTACCTGCACTAAAAGCAGACTCGGAAGCAACAGATGAAGCGGGAACTACAAGTATATCTTTTGCAATTCTCGCCAATATAGGAAAACTTTTTTTATGTTCTTGCCACCATTTTATAATTTGAAAGTTGTTGTTGGTCTCATGTTGATATGACAAATAATCATTAATAGCAAGTGTTGAAGAAGATGATGATGAGAATGATGTAGATGCTTTGTGTTTTTTTTTCATAACTTTATCAAGAAAACCAAATCTAGAATCGGAAGTGCTAGTAGTAGTTGGTGTTGCCAAATCAAAACCATAAATAGATGCATAATGATCATAAAGGTCTCCCAAAACAGATTTGCATTTGTTAATATATTCACTAACATCATAATCGATACTTAAACTTGTATAATAAAATTCTAAAAGATTTTCCAAACCTTCAGCTTTGACACCGGGGTCAAGAATAGCAGCAATTCCATAAATGATTGGAAATTCACTAAAATAAGTATGCCACTTACGTTTCATGCTATCAAGAACGGGACGAAGTCCATCAATCTTCATATGCTCTTCGATGGTGTGAACAACTTTAACACACTCAATTATGACTAAATGAACGTTAGGCTCATAAATATAAGAGAAAATATGAGTTGCACTATCAAAAGCATTTAAAACATCACGAACAAAAGAAGCATTAGTCCAATGACTTTCGGTTATTAACTCAGTAGGATCAACACGAGTCTCATTGTAAAGTTGGGTCAAAATATCACGATACTTTATAGCATCACTCAACAACTTGAAAGTAGAATTCCAACGGGTAGGGGTATCAATAGACCATTGTCTTTTCTTAAGACCTCTCTCTTTACACATAGCTATGTACTTTCTTCTAACTGACTGAGTAATCCTAATCCATTTTATAACTGTTCTAATTGGGTTTAGCAATGGTTGCAACTCAGCGAGACCCTCTTGAACAGACAAATTCAAAATATGAGCACAACATCTAACATGCAAGAGACTACCACCCAACAACAAATTCAACTCGGAGTCATTTTTCAAATAGTCAATACACTTTGTGTTTGCAGTTGCATTATCAAGAGACAAAGAAAAAACTTTATTATTCAAGTGAAATTCTTTTAAACAATCCAAAATACGAACTTTGATGTTAAAACCGGTATGCCTTTCTTCCATAGCTTGAAAACATAGTATACGTTTTTGAATAAACCAATCATCATCCACCCAATGAGCAGTAATGCAAAGAAAAGGTTCGCCAAAACTAGAAGTCCATGTATCACTTGTAAAACTAACACGACCATCAAAAGTACGAAATAATTCAATCAAACCACTCCTATACTTATAATAAGAAGTTTGTGTATAACGTCTTAGGGTATTTCGGGGGACACGAGTAAATGCAGGTTGTAATGCAACTTTATTAAAATGCTCAACGTTTGCATTTTCACCGTAACTAAAAGGGTATTCATTAGCAATAACTAAAGTACTCATTTCATCAATCATTCTATCTTTATTATAAATGAAAGGTGTACCTCCGCCGGGTTGGTTCATGTATCCACCCAATTGTGTTTGGACGCCACCCCCCGAAGGACGGGGGCCATTTTCGAACAAGTCGTGTTTATTTTGCAAATGCCGACTCAAGGTTCTGGTTCCATCTCCCGTTTTCCAATTATATGACTTGACATTTGCACCTAGCGCCTTGCAAACTAGGCATGTACACGTGAACCTCTTTGGTTGACCAGGTTGCCATCCCGGGGGTGTGACCTCAACTCGTTCAAAATGTTTCCACACCCAAGAAAAATGTGCTCGACCTCTACTTTCACCGCCACCACCTTTCATAAATCAAATTATTAAAATTAATTTTTAAATGCTATTCATGAAAATAAGCTTTTAAATTTTAAATATTTTAATTATACTTATTTAAACGCATTTTTCATGGTAATTAACTAATTGTAAATCATAGAAAATTGGAAACTAAACTAACTTTATAATCATTAATAATAGTTTTTTTAAATATTCATAACAATAAAAATTTAATTAGAAATTACCTTGAGATGAAGGTTGAGATGTTGGTTGCGATGGAGGTGGCATAGTTGAACTTGATGATTGGTGGGACTCGTGGGAGAAATGTTGTGGTGGAGACGTTTGAATATTTTGCCTATCTCCTAAACCATAATCTCCATATTCATTGACAAATTGGTTTAAATTTTCCGTATTAATTTCATACGAAAAATTTGCACCACCACTCCTTTGGCTACCACTTCGACCACCACTTTGACTCCTTCCCATTCCTCCTCTTGAGCTCATTTTTTTTTGTATGATTACTAATTATAATATGGAGAAGAACTTTTTTTTTTTTAGAATCTTAAGAATACTAATAATAATATTAAGGAGATTTTTTTTAACAAAAATATAACTCTATATAACACTTGAGAATTTGAGAACAATAAGAATTTTTAAGTAAGAGAGAAAGAAAGCTTGAATTTGTGTGGAAATTTGAGTGAAATGGAATTGGTATTTATAGGAAAAATAGAATGGATGATCATACACTTAAAAAACTAGCCGTTAGATACAAAAAACTAGCCGTTAGATACAAAAAACTAGCCGTTTTTTTTTTAAATGGATGTTAGGCCGTGCGGGTCGTGCGAATTGTGCGGGCTGTGCGGGCCGTGCGGGTTGTGCGGGCCGTGCGGGTTGTGCCGGCCGTGCGGGTTGGGTGGGTCATGCGTGCGGGTTGGGTGGGTCATGCGTGCGGGTTAGGTGGGTTGGCTCGTGCGGGTTGGGTGGGTCATTCGTGCGGGTGGGCCGTGCGGGCTGGGTTGTGCCAGGTGGGTCGGGTTAGGTGGGTTCACGGGCTAGGTGTGTCGAATTAAATGAGTCAAAACGGGTTGTGCGATTTGGGTCGAATCAAACGGGTTAAACTGAGCTGGGTTGAAATGGGTTGTGTCGAAAATTTTGGACCCACGACACAACCCGGATTAAATCCGAGCTGTGCCGGGCTGTGCCGGATTGAAACCGGGTCGGACCCACGTGACCCACCAGCCGTGCGAGTTAGGGTGGGCTGGGTCCAACCCGGCCCACTGGCCACCTCTAGTTATGTAAGAAGTTGTGCCAGCATTAAAATTTATAGTCTTTAGTCTTTGTTTAGACTACCATTTGTGCATAGGAAGTTATCTTATGAACTTTGATTTTTGAAGTTTACACACTCTTTTTAAAAAAAAATCAAAAACCTGTATCTCACTAATATTGCAAAGTGTCTAGTTTAATTCTAGCATAATCCTTACTGTATTGCAAGTACTTAAGAAAACTCTAGATGCTGGACAAGCGAGGTACTTAAAATTTTAAATTACTACTGTACTTGGTTTATTATTAGTTATTCCACTCTAACTTAAGACATATTTCAATACACAACTTTGACCTTTTATATCTATAATTGTATGATTGTAAAAATTATATATTTGAAAAATCTATATCGAGACGAATTTAACGAGATCTAACGTAGCTATGTTTTTCATTATTAGTAAATGATGGCCAAAGCGAAGTGGGTGAATGAAGTTAAACAATTTAAAAAATGAGGATGTAGTCTTGATGTTTTTGTTAATTATTATTAGAGCTATCACTCCCTATTAGTATTAATCTTTATATCAAAGTTTCACATTATTTTGAAAACAAGGAACACACCTTGTAATGAGATAGTAACTTATATTGATTGTCAAACTAGTGAATTAAAATGTGTTTTAAATTTTAACTACTCCGTAGCATTTATGTTTGATAGTGATTCGTGAATTTAAAACTGAGAAAGTAGTTGTAAGTTGGCCACGATTTCATTGTAATGGTCATGGATTACATCACCATCTTAACTACTGAAATCTCAAAGATTTCCACTAAGAATTTCTTGTACACCTTCTCCATTTATCTAAGTTCAATTCAAAAAAAACGTGAGCCACGAGTCCACGATACTCGGACAATCACACAGTTGGTTCAGATAATAACATGCTTAAATTACAGTCAATAGTGTAGTTTTCTTGTTTCTATTCCCACATTTTATTCAATCTTCTCAAAAAACAAAAGCTCAAACTCCTCTGCTTTTCCAACAATGGAGAAAATAGTACTTTACCCTTCACCAGGAATCGGCCATTTAATCTCCATGGTTGAGCTCGGAAAACTTCTCTTATCTCATTCATCTTCTATCTCTTCCATTACCATTCTAATCGCAAACTTCCCATCACTGAGTAGTTCATATTCATCCTATATCTCTTCTGTTTCGGCTTCGTTCCCTTCGATCACCTTCCTTTCTCTTCCTTCAATTCCTCTACTACTTGGTGATCCATCAAATTACGAAGATGTTGAACATATGCTTTATGAAATTCTTCGAAGTAATAGCCAAAATGTCAAACAATCCCTCGAATCGATTTCTATCTCTTCTCCTGTTTCAGCCTTCATTATTGACTTCTTTTGTTACTCTGCTGTTGAAGTTTCTCAGACACTTAAATTACCCACTTACTTTTTCTTCACTTCTGGCGCTTCTGCTCTAGCATTCTTTCTTAATTTCCCGGTGTTCGACAAAATTGCCACTGATTCTTACAGGAACCTTAAGGATTCGGCTTCTTTTGAGATTCCGGGATTGTTCTCTGTTCCTGCTAGTCATATGCTCGAGCCTATGCTTGATCGAGGTGTGAGTTATCATGAGTTTGTTAAAATGGCTGAAACTATGCCCAAGTCCGATGGGATCATCGTTAATACTTTCGAGTCGTTAGAGGTTAAAGCTGTTAAGGGTTTGAAGCAGGGGACTTGTCTTCCTGGTACTCAAATCCCTCCTGTTTATTGTATTGGGCCTTTGTTTGCTAACCGTGGCGCCGGTGCGGAGAATAATGGTGAAGAGAGGCATGAATGTCTGAAGTGGCTTGATTCGCAACCAAGTAAAAGTGTTGTGTACCTGGGGTTCGGGAGTAGAGGTATGTTTTCTAAGGAGCAAATATGGGAGATAGCTTTTGGGTTAGAAAGGAGTGGGGTGAGATTTCTGTGGACTGTTCGGGCCCCTCCTAGTCAAGAAAAGGGTGCCAATTTGTCCCAGCCACCGGATCCGGATCTGGACTCGATCCTTCCAGAAGGGTTTTTGGATCGGACTAAAGATAGGGGCCATGTGGCTAAGTCATGGGTCCCACAGATTGCGGTGTTGGGTCATGAATCGGTGGGTGGGTTTGTGAGTCATTGTGGGTGGAACTCAACTTTAGAGGCTGTGGATGCTGGGGTGCCTATGGTGGCGTGGCCTCTTTACGCTGAGCAAAGGTTTAATAAGATTCTGATTGTGGAGGAGATCGGGATAGCATTACCAATGGATGAAAATGAAGATTGGTTTGTGAGTTCAAGTGAGATTGAGAAGCGAGTTAAGCAAATTTTGGGCTCGGAAGGAGATATTGTAAGAAAACAAATGCTCAAAATGAGTGAGAAGGGTAAAATTGCTCTCAATGAAGGACAATCATCTAATGTTGCATTAACTGCGCTAATGGAATCATGGATACATTGAAGATTGTACAATGTTATATAAGTTGCTATGCTGACATTACAATTTCTGGGTTTTACTTTTTTTTTAAAGCTTTCTAGTCTCTACTTCTGTTAAATCCTTAATAAGCTTAATTACTTGTGCAATTGTTCTGGAATTCTCAATTTGTTAGAAATAATGAAGTGATCTTTGGATGTTGCCTATATTGGAAGCTATTTTTGAGTTTTTATCTTTTATTTTTAATGCATTGTATATACTTATCCTAAAAACAAGAGTGTAAAGAATGGTTTGGAAATTTTAAAAACAAAAGTATATTTCTGTATAATGGACTTGTTTACCGCATAAGTCATTCAAGTACTTTTCATGGACCATGAGCTAGTCAGACTCACGGGAGTATAAGATCCAATGGAGACACAATTGGGGTGGCCTTGTAAATTTGGAGGAAGCCAGGTTTATATTTTGATAAACCTTAGCTGTTTATCAAATGGCATAGTAGTAATTAAGTCGCCTTGGTTTTCGCGCAATGGGTTTTTATATTATTTCTTTTGTCATTGAATAACTTTTACCCAGCTTCTCCCTTCTACAAAAATGGAGGAAGGTCGTTGCCCACAAAAATCAGTAAGAAACGAAGCCAATTGCCCGCAAAAATCAATAAGAAACGAAATCAGTTGCCCACAAAAATTAGTAAGCCATTTCATCACCATGTTTTCTTTCATATATCCATCTCCTCCATTACAATTACCTGACAGCCACCATTTCTACAACCACATTTCTGGCGGCTTCGCCGCAACCACATTTCGAGCGGCTTCGCCGCAAATTAAAAGAAAACCCTAAAATAAATGGGAGAAATAACAGGAATGGTTAACCCTTAAGGGTAAATTTTTTGTCCTCTTTCATCTTCCATTGAAGCTGCTCTTGAGGGTTTGAAGTTTTTATTTTTGGGGAAAGAGATGAAGATGTAGAGGGAAGAAGATAAAGTATTGTTCACCAACTGTTTACTTTGACTAACAGCAAGGCTAATAACTTTCCCTAACAAAAATATAAATTGACAAAATTGTCCCTACTATTCATGTTTAAATAGTCCGATATACCCTTTGATAAACAAATCAAGTTTATCATAATGATAAACTTGAATTTGCTCGTAAATTTGTTCACTTCCAAAACTTATTTACTCATCTGTTATATCTTTGGCCTCATTTGTTTTACATGGGAATTTATTTCCAATATGAAGTTACATGGAAAGTTATTTTCTTGATGAAATTTCTTATACTTCATTCGCTCTTCAAATATTGCAACATGGGGATGGACACGAATTTTAAGAAATAAAGAAATAAAGAGGATTAAAGTAGGGATCATGTGATAAGGAGAGAGAAAAAAAAGAAAAAAAAAAACATGTGCATACATGAAAAATGGCTACTGATTTCCGCACATCCCATAATCAAATCTCACAACTTTGCACGTGAGAAAGCAAATTGATATTTGACTTTTCTTTGCTTTATGTATTTTGTTTTAGTTGTTAATCTATTTTATTTTGTTATTATTTTTTTTTGTAGTAGTTTTTGTTTGTTCTAATTCTGAAACAAGTGTTAAGTATTTTTAGCACAATAGCAGTAGTTTTCTACCGTGAGTCAAGTTTGATTTTTTTTTTTTTTTACATAAATATAAAAATGGAAATGACATTTTTTTTTTCTTAAAAAAATGACATTTTATAATCAACTGATATTATAAAATATTAAACATCTTCAATTAATAACTATGATTATCTCAATTAAGTTTTTAACAAAATACAAATGTTGGGCAAAAAAAAAAACAAATATTGTCTCAAATGATACATGAATACGATTCATCAACCAAAGCTACTCCAAAGATCTTGTGCCAGTAACTTCAAACTAACTATTCCAATGACTAAACCTGCATCCATTACGACAAAACTACAATAGCATATAATAGTTAGTTTAGACAACTAAACATAAAACCAAACTACGAAAAAAAAATGCATTACCTTAATTAGTGTCTTTGCACTTTGTATCGTGGACATCACATAAAATCAAATATTCTCGACCTTCACAATATTAATTAAACATGTTAATATAATATCTTTTATATAATAGTACAATAGCATGACAATATAAAAACAACTTACCAAAAAAAAATTTACCTTACGATGATTTATTGTAATTCGAGTTTGGAGGCAAAAGGTTCAAATCAACAACAAAAGAGGTGGATGGACTAGCCAAGTCATTCAAAATTGGAGGCATGAAGGATATTGAAGAATTTTGAGTAGTATTTTTAGGACATCTTCTACGATCATGACTCGTGTTGCCACACATGCTGCACCTTCTGACCTTTACGACCATCTAAAAAACTGAAGGATCCCTCTTTGTAGAAGTACTTTGTTTTTTCTTTATTTTTGAATCAGTTATAAGAGTTTTAGATTGACGAATCATGGGTTCAAGAACCAAAGGACTTGAACAACTAACAAATTGGGAAATTTGTTTTCGAATACCTTCTTTTTGAGTAAGAGGTAGTTGCTGATATTTGAGTGGCAACTCTTGTGCAAGCACATCAATCCGATCTCCATGAACTTTTTTATTCTCTCCATTCTTTGAAAGTGATATGTTGTCAATTCTCCACTGGTAATGAATGTTGTCAAGCTTTAAATCCTCATTTGCCATCCTTCTCATCACGTGAGCACAAGGGAGACCCATAGTTTTTGAAAACTGACCAGTACAAGTAGGAGACAAAGAATCGGAATAAGCTAGCTCAAATTGGTTAAGGAGTTTTCTTAATACAAAATGAGAAACGTGACCTATGAGCTTACTTAAGAAGGGGATACGCAAGTCATGAGGAATGCGTATCTTCTCACTTGACAATTGTGTTTTAATCTCATTATACTGATGATCAACATCATGACAAATTTTTACCTTCATTGTGCGAAGGTCACCACTCGAAACTTCAAGGTATTTCTTCAAAGTAGCATGTGAACCTTCGGCTCTAAAACTAACAACATGCCCAAAATGCATATATTCACTTGACCATGCTCTAAAATATTTTTTCCATGGAAACCAAGTATTCTGAATGTAAATAAGAATCTCTCAGTACTTCCCATACTTCACTTCAAATTCAGACCAAGCTTCATTAAATTGATTTTCAGTTGAAGATTCAATCAAATTTGTCCAATCAGACATAAACACATCCCATTCATCACCATCATCAAAAAAAGGCTTGCACTTTGCTAAAATATATTTTTCAATGTGCCCTACACACAACAAATTACAAGTATTAGGGAAAACAACTTTAATTGCATTCATCAAAGCCAATTCTTGATCAGTCACAATCACCGATGGTTGCTTATCATAACCCAAAATCTTACCAAATTTTTGTAGTGCCCACACATAATCACTTTCCTCCTCTTTAGATAAGAAGGCAAATCCGCAAAAGAATGATGTATTAAAACTAGTAACTCCAACAATATCAAGTAAAGGCATTTTATACTTGTTAGTCTTATAAGTGCAGTCTATCACAAAAGTATATGAGTAAATTCTTGCTAATTCAATCGAACTTGGATGAGAAAACAACAAATATGTCACATGTCCTTCATTATCACACTCAACATCTATAAATAAAACCACCTTTACCAAGTTCATCCATCAAAGCTTGGATCATTGAACGACCTCTTAGCTCATCTTTAATAATTTTAGCCTTCACATTATAAAGAGTTCTAGATATTGCTTTTAGATTAGAGTTACCTTTTTCGAATTTTTGTAAGTATCTGCCGTGGAGCAATGCCAGCAGCAATCATCTCTTTAATCTCATTAACTTCCTCCCTTGAGAAACGCCAGGCATAAGGATGTCCCGAAATATCACTTGATAAATCATGGTTATGAGAGAGATATTTAATTTCGACTCTCCAACTAGTGTCTTGGTTCATTCTTCCACAAATTTGAAATGGATAATTCATTAATCGAGTTCCTGACTTTTTCTTTCCACTATTAGGGATATGGCTACGATTTAGTTCGATATGATCCACCCCGATCACAACCAATAATAACCCATTTGTTTTTTTGGATTTTTGAATCACCGTAACAAAGCCTTGTGAGTAGGTCATTCCCCAAACAACCTCCAACAATGTTTCTTTATTCGGAAAATTTTGTGATGAAAGTTGATACATATCAGTGGGTACTGAGGAGGTTGATGATCATCAAATTGTTATACAAAATAGAAGCTTTTGGAGTTAAAAGATTGATGGTGGGGTGTGTACTAGGGAGTTGGAGTAAAAAGCAAAATCAATGTTTACGATTTGGGAGTTGGGTAATTTACCCGCAAAAGTCAAAATTAAAAAAAAAAAAAAGGTAAAACATTGGCACGTGAGACTTAATGCACTTAGAAGGAAATTATGAAAGTAAATTGTAGTGGGCCAAAAGAGGGTGTGTGGTTATCAATTTGGGGTGCGCGGAAATCAGTGGAAAAATGTTACAATATTTGTAAAATTTCGTAAAATGATAATTGTTGCAATATTTGTAAAACGAAGAAAGTATTGTATTTTGGTATTGGATGATTAATTTATTTTAATAAAATTAAAATAGAGAACCATAAAAGAGATAATTTGTGAGAGTGTGAGAGAGGGTAGTTTTTTTTGAAAAATAATTTAAGAGCATGCTTAGTAAGAATGTGTTATGGGTTGGAAGCAGTTTTAATTAAACCATTATCGTTACCAAGAGTTTGGTTAGAAAGTTTAATGCTTTCCACTATTTGTTACCTATCTAAAACCTATAATAACAATTAAGATCAACCATGTACATTGGCATGTGTGCTAAGTTTAAATGGTCAATTATTTAGAAACGAAGAGAGTATATTAGCAATGTGCACTAAATTTGACAAGCAATGAATGATTGCGGGACAAAGAGAGTAATTCTATAAGAATTTGATTTGTGAATCTAAAAATATCAAAGCAATTGTATGATGGCCACAATTTCATTGTAAGTGTCATGAATTATCACGTCTTGACTGCTGAAATTTCTAAGATTATCACTTACATTTTCTCTTAAACACCTTATCCATTAATTAAGTTCAATTTACAAAAAAGAAAACGTGCACCACGAGTCCACGAACCTCAGACAATAACACATTTGCTTTACAACTCAGATAATAATAGGGTTAAATAACAATCAATTAATTTTCTTGTTTCAATTCCCACATTTCATCTTCCTAAAAAAAAAAAAGCTCAAACTCCTCTGTTTTTCTAACAATGGAGAAAATAGTGATGTACCCATCACCAGGAATCGGCCATTTAATCTCCATGGTTGAGCTCGGAAAACTTCTATTATCTCACTCATCTTCTATCTCCTCCATTACGATTCTAATCACAAACTTTTCCATATTAACTGGCTCATATTCCTC
This sequence comes from Chenopodium quinoa, assembly GCF_001683475.1. NCBI lineage: Eukaryota > Viridiplantae > Streptophyta > Magnoliopsida > Caryophyllales > Amaranthaceae > Chenopodium > Chenopodium quinoa. The sequence continues at coordinate 2,270,159 of NW_018744167.1, forward strand.
TTACATTTCCTCCGTTTCGGCTTTGTTCCCTTCAATCACCTTACTTCCTCTGCCTTCAGTTCCTCTAATACTTGTTGATCCATCAAATTACAAAGATTTTGAACAAATACTCTACGAATTTCTTCGTAGTAATAGCAACAATGTCAAGCAATCACTTGAATCGATTTCTATCTCTTCCCCTGTTTCTTCATTCTTGACATCTTTTGTTACCCTGCTGTTGAAGTTTCTCAATCACTTTAAATACCCACTTACTTTTTCTTTACTTCAAGTGCTTCTGGTTTAGCATTATGTTTTAACTTCCCGGTTTTCGACAAAATCGCCACTGATTCTTACAGGAATCTTAAGACTTCTTTTGAGATTTCAGGGTTGTTTTCTGTTCCTGCTGATCATATGCTCGAGCCTATGCTTGATTGAGGTGTGAGTTATTATGAGTTTGTTAAAATGGCTGAAACTATGCCTAAGTCTGATGGGATTATTATTAATACTTTCGAGTCGTCAGAGGTTAAAGCTGTTAAGGGTTTGAAACAAGGGACTTGTCTTCCTGGTACTCAAATTCCTCCTGTTTATTGTATTGGGCCTTTGTTTGCTAACCGTGGCGGCCGTGCGGAGAACAATGTTGAAGAGAGGCATGAGTGTTTGAAATGGCTCGACTCGCAACCTAGTCGGAGTGTGGTGTACTTGGGGTTTGGGAGTAGAGGTGTGTTTTCTAAGGAGCAAATATGGGAGATAGCTTTTGGGTTAGAAAGGAGTGGGGTGAGATTTTTGTGGACTGTTCGGGCCCCTCCTAGTCAAGAGAAGGGTGCCAATGAATGCAAATGAAGATTGGTTTGTTAGTTCGAGTGATATTGAGAAGCGAGCCAAGCAGATTTTGGGATCAGAAGAAGGAGATGTAGTAAAGAAACGTATGCTTGAATTGGGAAATATGGCTAAGATTGCACTAAATAATGGTGAATCGTCTGAGATTGCATTATCTGCATTGATGGAATCATGGAAGTAGACCTGTCAATGGGTCGGATCCGATAAGATAGTGTGATTCCATCAATGAAGATAATACAATGTTACGTATGATGGTGTGCCAACCTTAAAATTTCTTGTCTTTACTTTATTTTGAGCCTTTTATTACTTATGCCATATTGGGATGCATATTATGGCATGTTATGGCAATATTTAAGTTTTTTTTTTTTTTTTTTTTTTTTTTTTTTTCCTTCCACGATTATCACATGGTAGTGGGGTAACGGTTTCTCCAATAAGGCAATAATTAAAGTACTGCCAAAAGTGACTTGTGAATTGTTTTGGGGTTTTGGTCAATCATTATGTCAAAGATGTGGTGTTTGTGCCTTGCTCTACCAAGTAATTGAACGGAAGGAGCTTACTCTAGCAATCAACTAGATAATCAGATTTTTAAGTTATTTGTAAATAATGAAATTTTTTAAATATAATTATTAAAATTTAGCATTAATGAAAGTACAAATTTTTGATAAAAAAAAAATCACAAATTTTAATTAAATTTGACATGAACAAAAAGAAAAATGATAGACTAATTATAATTATTTAACTATTTTTTTTAAGAAAAAATTGTCGTTTATTAGAAGAAAAAAAAAACCTTGTAGAATATACTCCGTAATACACTTAATAATAATCAATTTTAAAGCTTTTTAAGAGATCAAAATAACCTTATTTTACTTATCTATCAATTTAATTAACTCATCCATGTATATGTTCACAATTATTTTCAAAGTTTGTTAAGAATGTCTTGAAAAAAAATATGTCAACAACTTTACAATTTCTTACAAATAAGTGTAAAACAGATGAGGTAAAAGTGTTTTTTAAAAATAAAGAAAAAAGTAACAACTTAAAGAAATAATCAAGGAGAACCAACTAAAAGCCATTCTAAAATGTAGGGAGTTGAAAAAATAAAAATTAAAAAAGATAAAAGAAAAAAGAGGAGGAAAATTAAAGGAATTTAGGAGGGAAAAACAATAGTATAGGTTTTTGCTTTAGTAATGATTATAGAGATGTTTATAATCTAACTCCCAACCTGAGGCGCAAGCGGTTCGTTTTGCATTGAATTTGGCTAGAAGATTTGGTTTCTCAAAGCTGTGGGTCGAAATCGATGCCTTGAATGTTGTCAAGGTATTATCGACTCATGGTGTTGCCGGTTTGGCTCCTATGTTTAGAGTTTATAATGATATTGTGTTAGATAGAGCTTAGTTTAATTATTGTATTTTTTCCCATGCAAAGAGGTGTTGTAACACTTTGGCTCATCTAGTGGCGAGGGGAGATACAGAGGGGAACTCAGAGGTTATCCATTTATTTGGTTGATTAATATTAATGCTCTATCTTCTCTTCAAAAAAAAAAAAAAAAAAAAAAACTCCCAACCTCCCTTTTTACTTAATGGGCTTTAATGTGAGGAGCGTGATAAGAGTATATAACCCGATCTTGAGCTTTAATTATCAGCTTAAACTTTTGACTGAGTTGGTCATTTAATAGTTAGCACTTAAAAAAACCCCAAAAGAGGGAGCACCTTCATAAATATCGCCTTTCAAAAGAAAAATATCAACTACTCGTTCAGCTTTTAAGATAAAGTCCGTTGATCTGCTACTACTACCACACACCACAAACACAAACCCACACACTTCTTCCTTTAAATAGGTACACTACAAAAGCTAAGGCATTTCCTAATTAATCTCTTCTTCCGTCAAAACACCTTTGTTTGTTTTTTTTTACAACAATGGAGAACATTGTACTCTACCCATCACCTGGCATTGGCCACTTAATCTCCATGGTTGAGCTTGGAAAGCTTCTCTTATCTCATTCATCATCTATCTCCTCCATTACTATTCTCATCTTAGATTTCCCCTTTATAACTGGTTCATATTCCTCTTACATGTCCTCTGTTTCTTCCTCTTTTCCTTCAATTAAATTTCTTTCTCTTCCTTCTGTTCCTCTTGCTCTTGGTGACCCTTTAAAGTACCAGAATTTAGAGCATTTGAAATTCGAAATCTTTCGTAGTAATAATCCTAATGTGTTAGAATCTCTCAATTCACTTTCCCCTGTTTCAGCTTTCATTCTTGACTTCTTTTGTTACCCTGCTGTTGAAGTTTCTCAATCTCTGAAAATACTCACTTACTTTTTCTTCACTTCTAGCGCTTCTTCTCTTACTTTCTTTCTTAACTTCCCGGTATTCGACAAAATTACCTCTGCTTCTTTCAAGGATCTTGACATTACTCTTGAGATTCCAGGTTTGTACTCTGTTCCAGCTAACTGTATGATTCAGCCAATGCTTGATCGTGGCGGAAGTTATCGTGAATTTGTTAAATTAGCTGAAACATTGCCTAAAGCTGATGGAATTATCATCAATACTTTTGAGTCATTGGAGGTTAATGCTGTTAAGGCCTTAAAACAGGGGACTTGTCTTCTTGGTACCTCAGTTCCACCTGTTTATTGTATTGGGCCTTTGATCGCTAACCGTGGCGACGGTGCGAAAAATAATGGTGAACCAAGGCATGAGTGTCTAAAATGGCTGGACTCACAACCTAGTCAAAGTGTGGTTTACTTGAGTTTTGGAAGTAGGGGTGTATTTTCTAAGGAGCAATTGTGGGAGATGGCTTTTGGATTGGAGAGGAGTGGAGTTAGGTTTTTGTGGGTTGTTCGGGCCCCACGTCGCGAGGAAAAAGGTGATGCATTCTTTAAGCCACCCGAGCCGGATTTGGACTCGTTCCTACCAGAAGGGTTTATGGAGAGGACTAAGGAAAAGGGTTATGTGGTCAAGTCATGGGCACCACAAATTGACGTGTTGGGTCATGAATCAATAGCCGGGTTTGTGAGTCATTGTGGATGGAACTCGACTTTAGAGGCTATTGATGCTGGAGTTCCTATAGTGGCGTGGCCACTCTATGCTGAGCAAAGGTTTAATAGGATAGTTCTCGTGGATGAAATAGGGATTGCGTTACCAATGAACGAGTCTAAAGACCTGTTTGTAAGCTCGAGTGAGATTGAGAAGCGAGTCAAGCAAATTGTGAACTCTGAAGAAAGGGATGTTATAAAAAAACGAGTGTTGGATTTAAAAGACAAGGCTAGGGATGTACTCAAAGGAGGATCCTCTAATGTAGCACTGACTACATTAATGGAATCATGGAAACGATGAAGAAAGGTCAATGTTCCAGTAATGTGTGATGTATGATAACATTGCACAACGGAGCTTGATAAACTGTAATCTACGTTCTATTTGTCATGCTTAGGCTTTGTTGAACTTGCGTGTGATCTTAACGTGATCAAACCATTTGTTTTGTTTTATTAGCAGTTGTTAAGGGTCTTGATGAGTGTTCCTTTTCTTTGTGCAACATTTCAAGCTATCTAGCTAATTATCGTGGTGTTGGTTAAATAATAATGTTTTCATATTTTCGAACCATTTGAGATTTTGTGTTGACCGGTGTGACATGCTTTATACATTTATGGTGTAGAAATCAGTTGTGATGAAAGTGCTTAGAGCAACTATAATGGTGTCTAATTTATTTAATAGTTTGTCATGCCACATCATCTCCTTAAGCTACAACAATTCTAGCTATTTGTCGCTTTAATGGTTAGCTAGTTGTAAATTAGTTTGTTTTTAAATTAATAATAGCTTTTATCTAATAATTATTTACCAAGCTAATTAGCTCCACAAAGCTTATTTGCTTGCCAAAGCTAATCAACAAGATGTGCAACAGTGGTAAAGCTATTAGCTTAAGATTTTTAATATTTGCAAGCTAGTCCCTTTTCCCAATCATTGGAGTTACTCTTATTATTTTTCCCTCTTAATGACATTTAAGATCTAAGTCATCTAACAACTATACTTATTACTTCTAAAACTTGCCTACTTTGCCTTGTTATACTGTGAGAATTCATTAAATAGCATGTTATTCATACCTATAATATTTATAAATGGAGGTTACAAGACTCACTACGACATCCCCAAATCTTTAATTAGCTCATAGTTGAAAATTTATATATTGATGCTCAGATAGTTATATTAACAGTATCAAATCTGATGGGAAAAAACTTTTTTAAAACAAATTCAACCGATGCAACGTCAATTCTCAAATGCCATACTCCAAGGAAAAAAAAACATTTGGAGATGCGGGGGATCGAACCCCGTGCCTCTCGCATGCAAAGCGAGCGCTCTACCATTTGAGCTACATCCCCCGTTTGGCTCCTTTAATTGATTTTAAATATTAGTACTATACGTATAGAATATAGCTGTTAGCAACATTGCTAAAGCGAGATAGGGACATAAAGTTGGGCCGGTTGGCCTCTCGCAATGGTCCACTTTATACAAAGCTTCATAAAATGAAGCAGCAATTTATGAATGGCAATAGGGGAGTGGGTGCGGTGTCCACACACCCACACCCGTACCCGACAAAATTTATAATTATATACCTATATGGCTATATGTATACTTATCGTGGATGGCGAGTACATATTTAACATTTATATCTGTCCAAGCGTGTATAAATCTAAATCCACATCGAAACAATTATTACCCCTAGAGGGTAAACCCTAACCTAATTACTTAGGAGATTCATAACAGTTGGTAAACCACGACTATTCATAATTTCAAGCACTTAATTAGTTAATTCATCAATGTAAATGTTAAAAAATCAATAACCAATTACCACTATAATAGAATTTTTGTCAAAACTCAGCACTTTACAGTGGTAGCAGCATTGGTTTTGTTATTGATATGTCTCCCAATATCAACAGGGTTCTTATGGACTACACAAGTTTTGTGACTATTACTTCATATTGGTCCACAATGGCTGTGAAAATATTGATGTGTTTGAGCACAAAATAATGGCTTTTGTACCTCAAGAGTCAAGAGTGATCATCAAGGGCATGAATGTGTTCAAGTGGACAACCCTTTAGGTCTTTTTTAGGTCCATGTTGAAAGTCTTGTTTCGCATTTCATGATAACAATAACCATTAATGTTGCTTTTACATATATATTAACCTTTTTATGATGTATTGATATGGTTCTCCTTTCTCTCAGCTTATTGTTGCATCCAATCCAATCTTCCATTGCTTTTCTTTCTGTTGTTTCTTGTGCTATATTGTTATTGTTCCTAATGTTTGTTGCTAAATGATGTAATTTATGTTAAATGCCTGAAAAAATTAATGAGAAGCATCATCAAAAGTATATTAAAATAAAATTTCTTGTAAGTAGTGAGCAATATGCTGATTTATCATCAGATCATAATCATTTTTTTTTTTGAGAAAATTAGATAATCATATACATAAATTACATAATATGCGTAATTGATATTAGTTCATTGTAATCAAAATGATATTATTAAAAATTAAAATCAAGTTCGCCAAAAATTGCACTAACCTATGCACCTAGCACTGTCAAAACGGTTTGACAGTTCGGTTTCGGTTCGGTTTGAAATCGGTTCGGTTTGAAATCGGGTCGGTTTGAAATCGGTTCAAATGTCTTACGGGTCGGTTTCGGTTCGGTTTAAATAATTATCGGTTCGGTTCGGTTTCGGTTTATTCTTGAACGGTTTAAATTCGGTTCGGGTTATAAACGGTTCGGTTAGTAAACGATTCGGTGCAAACGGGTTGCGGTTTGTTAACGGTTCGGTGTAAACGGTTTTTAACCCGGTTTAAATTCGGTTCGGGTTGTAAACGGTTCGGTGCAGACGGGTTGCGGTTTGTTAACGGTTCGGTGTAAATGGTTTTTAACCCGGTTTAAATTCGGTTCGGTTTGTAAACGGTGCGGGTTGTAAAAATTCCAGGTAGTAAACGGTTCGGTGCAGACGGGTTGCGGTTTGTTAACGGTTCGGTGTAAATGGTTATTATCCCGGTTCAAACGGTTTCAGGTTGGAAACGGTTCAGTTGTTTTTTGGTTTAGTTTTATTTTAGTTCGGTTATAACTGGTTCGGTTCGTTCACGGGTTTGGTTCTTCTATGATTTAACATTATTTAGATCGGTTTTATTTCAGATTTACTAAATTACGGTTCGAGTCTGTTTTTGATTTCAAAAAATTTTGTACTACTTTCTAACTTTTTGCTAGTTAACAAGTTTTATATCAAGCCGAGACTTCATCACTTCATATTGAGGCATCATATTATATGCAAATTCTCATTAATTTTATAAATACATATCATGTTATGATTTAAGTTTAGCTATACTGATCTTACTAGTTTATTATGAAGTAGATTATAAAAGTTTAGTGCATTAATGTATTATTGTTTTACTATCAGATTATTATCTGTTTCCGATTTGATCATTTAGTTAATAGTGTCATAATCATGATTTGATGAGTTGTTGTGACATCGAAATTTGCAATTTGGTATTCGATACTTAATTAGTCAACAAGACTGATAATTAAGACTCGTTTATCATTATATATTTGCATAAAGTTATACATGAAGATATTACAGAGTAGTTTGATTTGTATAATGAAAGAAAACATTAATGAAGAAGAAGGTAATGTTGATTCCTTCAATCGATTATACAGATACATAACATATAACCATCTCATATTCTCATAGTTAGATATTATTAGTATAAAGGGATGAGAAACATAAGATTATTATATTTTTGTATATCCTTTACTGGTTTACCCTTAAGGCTTAAGTCACTAATTAGTAATTAGTAATTACTTAATTAGACTAACAAGTTAATCAGAAAGAGTAATTTTTAACTTGAGTCTAGTAGATCAAATACTGAAATGGTATTAGTATATTACCGAGTATGATAGTCTAGTACGCTGCTAATCTGTTATGCAGCTATGCTAAATTGACAATTGCTCATATAGTCATATTAGTCAATCACTCATGTAGACATAACTCATATCTAATTAAGTAATTTGTATTTATGTACTAATCTACTAGTCAACTATATCATTTATAAGTTTACACGATTACAAGTGTATTGCTTATAGGTACAGCTAAACTGATATAAATATAACCATATAACAAATCCGTAGTACTTCTAACTCTCTAAGATATGACATCATTATTTATTGAACAATTTTCGATTTTTTATTAATCGCAACGCCTAGAAATTACACGCTAACCGATTCACATTTTATAATTTAAAGAACTTAATATTTTAATGTGTGTGTTAAAAAAATTTTATAAAAGCTGATATTATGAAGGTGAATATCGTTTTATCGGGATCCGAGAAATGTAATTAGTTTTTTTTTTAAGGCATGTAATTAATTAATTGTATAAAAGTTTGTTTAATGTTATTAAAATAAAATTAAAAATTTTGATTTTTACAAAGTGGAAAATTAATTTCATTTTTTTGGTTGACAATTTCAACAAAATATGGTGGGAAATTTCCCTCCAAAAACCAAAAGGAAAAACACATTTTAGATTTAGAATTTAGATATTTTGATTCTTTAATAATTAAATAAACATGTGGTTCATATATTATGCAAAAGAGAAAAAAAAAAAAAAAAAAAGTGAAACGTGAAACTGTGAAAGACTGAAAGGCAATTAGGTTCTTCATTCATCCTCTTCATTCATCCTCTTCATTCCACAGCATTCACCGTTCTTCTTCTTCATCCTCAAATCGAAGCGTTGAATCCTCACTCACTCTCAAGTTCTCAACTCTCAAGCTCTGAACTCTTAGCCTTCAATAGCTCAAAGGTAAATTTTAGTTAATAGTTTTTGTTTTCGTTTCGTTTTTTTTCGATTTTTTTTTCGATCTCTCCATTCTCGTTTTTTTTTTCATTCTCCAGTTCTCCATCTTCAAATCTTCCTCTCCTTCAAGCCGTCACTGCTCAAAGGTAATTTTATGTTAACTTTTTTGTTTTCATTTCGGTTTTATGTTGCTGATTCGTTGTTTGCAGGATTTGCATGTCTTTATTTTTTGATTTTTACTTCTGATTTGTTCATATAATTTCATATAATTTCTGATTTGTTCATATAATTTCTGATTTTTTGATGTTGTTCATGTAATTTTTAATTTTATTGTTCTTGTTGTTCATTTAATTTCTGATTTTTTAATTTTATTGTGTTGCTTCATTGCTAAAATGTTTTAATCTCATAGAACAAGTATTAATAGTTTTAGTCACATTACATATTGATATGTTGTTCCTTTTTTTTATCTCGAGTTATTGGTTATTATTTATGTCCCGCTAAATATTCATCTTGACCTGCAACCGACTCACTTCGTAAATGATCTGCATCGACCCACACTGACCCACCCAATAACCACTCCTAGTAGTAAGTAGTTTGTAAACGGTTCGATTTATAAGGATTCGGTTCATAAACAGTTCGGTTTATAAATGGTTCGGTTTATAAACGGTCCGGTTTATAAACGGTTCGGTTTGTAAACGGTTCGGTTTATAACGGTTTTTTATGCCAGTTTAAACGGTTTCGGGTTAGAAACGGTTCGGTTTATTTTCGGTTCGGTTTCCTTTCCAGTTCGGTTTAGATTTGGTTCGGTTCTAAAACGGTTTAACATTACTCGGATCGGTTCGGTTTCGGGTTTACTAAAATGCGGTTCGGGTCGGTTTTTGACAGTGCTATATGCACCGCATATTTCAGACAATTAACAAAAAGTCTAAAACAATTGGAGATGCGGGGGATCGAACCCCGTGCCTCTCGCATGCAAAGCGAGCGCTCTACCATTTGAGCTACATCCCCAATGATGTAAACTCAGCTAATTGTTATGTATATAATGTTGATAATAAATTCGTTTCTCCAAAACTTGTTAGTGTGTAAGTTATATACTACGTATACACAGTAGAATTTATTGTTTTGTTACACCGTTAGTCAATTTGGAGAAGCTTACTTACTTTTAATTTTATTTATTTATTTTGACATGCTTTTTTCCTTAATTGATTTAATTAATGGAATAAATGAATAACCATTCCATTTGTGACACTTTATATGCATCACCATTTTGTTTGTTCATTATATTATTGTCCATAAATAAAATAACAAAGCTAAGAAAAAATAATACTTGTACTAAATTTAGATTATGACACATAAACTTGTAAAATAAAGTAAATATAAAAAAAACGTGTAAAATAGCTATTTAATTTTCTCTTTTATTTCAACTAATTATTTAAGAACCAAGCCTTTGATTCTTACAAGAATATATGGCCTCGCTCTTCCAAACGTCTCATCTCAATACCCCCAACAACCGTTATACAACGTAGATGATTAAACCCAATAATAACCTAATTAAGTTAGGATTGCGTGCAACCGTTGCACACTTGCACTAGAAGAAGTTAATCATTTCGAACATACGAAACATAACATCTAACAATTAGAATCACACCACTTATAAATTATAATCCATACAACTATACAAGTCAGTAATCTACTGTTTAATTCCGTAAACATTAGAAACACAACATTCTATAATCAAAGGCAAAGTTTACTAGCTCGTTTTAATTTTTCAATAATAAGCTGTTTGGAAAGAGTTTGAGTTACGTTGTAGGCAACGAACTAAGTTCACGTGTGGTAGTTGGTGATTTAGATCTATATCCCGTGAGTTTTTCCCCCCTATAAATTCATGTGCAACCAAACAGAGTGCACTTAGCTAAACAAAAGTAATGGGGAACTCCATTATTACTATAACAAGTATTCTTTTTAAAGACTTTATTATTTTGTTTTTTTTTGACAGAAACAAGAAGCTTAAATAAAAATTGACAAGCAATTTTGGAGGTTTATACTGTTTTTATTTTGGATATATTTGATAAGGACCCCGTGACATCTTTTTAATTTCCTATTTCATATACTCTGCTGAATTTCCTAACCAAGATTCTCTCCATGGCATGTGAGTATGTGGTCCATCCAATAATTCCATGGGTCGAACCTCATTAGGAATATGTGTTTGTTGAGTCATAAATTGAGCATAGTTGAAAAATCTATTTTTTTCTTTGTGTTAAACATCCATCTCATGTTAAGTTTAGAATTTTTTTTTTTTTTTTTTTTTTGAATGGACATGTTTAGTTTAGATGATGCATGCAGATTATGACGTTTAGAACTGAATTAATATATTTAGAAAATTATAATACACATTCAATCCCTAATTAAAAGCGTCATTTTTCCTAGGATTTTCATTGCCAAATAAAAGCCCCATTATTTCTCATTTTGATGGGGTTTAATATTTAATATATATATACCATTGGCTAGATAAGGACAATCATATCTCAAATACATACTAGTACATACATTCACTAAGGGATCGGAAAGTGAAACAACAGAATATAACAATGAATGTCCCACGTCTTATTTTATGCTCATGCATGTATATATGTAGCGAATCTAATCAATAATGTATGTACTATTGAAAGGGAAATAAGATAACTGAACTTATATATTCAACAAATTACAATAATAGTAACACTGCATTGTTTGTACAACTTAGAACAAACATATTAAAATTGATCATCAAATTAACATCATTATTTTTTGGACCTTGATACTCTCTTAATTAAAACCAACAAACAAAGCACTCTATAGAGCACAAAGAACCCAACTAAAACATAAACATTATTCCATCTTTGCCCTTCATGTAACCCTCTTTTTACCAACACATCATGTCCTGTCACCATACAACTCTTGCTCTCTTCATACCAAACCAAACACTTTGTAACAAGACATGAATACTCATTTATAAGCAATGCATCAAGGGCATACTTGTACATTGACAAGTATTGCATGTGTTTGGGTCCAATTTAGTCCAATTGGGCCTGGTCACTGAATGATCCAATTAAAAGCCCAAGGCTAAGGTTCAACTCTCCAAATATGCTAAAGTCAAAAATCAACATCCTCAAAGCCATGTCAAGGCCAGTCAACGGCCCAATCAGCTTGGCCCAGCCCAACTGACTTCCGGGCCCAATCCGCCTCCTTCATTAGCCAAGGTATAAAAGCCAACAATTTGGTCAATTCTTGGTAAGACAATAAAGCCTCAAGCAACTAAACTCTTGCACAGCTTTCTCTCTCTAATATACTGACTTAAGCATCGGAGGGGCCTTCCTCGGCGTCCCCCCCGAGGCTAGTTTACGTGTATTTGTTGTGCAGGAAACCCTCGGCTCCTGCGTCGTTCGGACCGAGACCAAGTTCCCTCAAGATAAAAGGATCTTCCGAGATTCGATTGTTTTCATCCGAAACAATTTGGCGCCGTCTGTGGGGACCGCTACTAAATTTCGCGTCAGTCATCAAACACTCCGGCAGTCGCCATGACTAAGAGTGGAAAGAGTTCCAAGAAGGCTAAGAAGGGAGGAGGCCGGATTACGGTGAGGGAACGCCAGCCGGTTTATCCCTCCCCGGAGCAAGCCTCTTCCGAATCGGAGGCCCCCATTTCTCCGGAAAGGGAAGCCTCAAGAGGTCCTAGCCTCCAGGAGGAGAACACCTCGCACCACACTCGGCAGCCGGGGCCATCCCCGAGACCGAGTGGCTCAGGTGCGAGGAACTCCCCGCCGCGCCATAGCGTGCAATCCAGGTCACATCCGCGGGAGACTCCTCCCTCCGGACCCTCCACCGAGGAAGTGGCCAGAGCAGTGGCCATCTGCATGGAGTTCCTTAAAGCTCAAGGGGCTCCAATCCAGATGCCTGATGATCACCAGCCGAGAAACCTGAAAAGGAGGATCGGTCAGGATGATGGTGGACAAGTTCCACCACATAGACAGCTCGGCCAGAGGTGGCGAGGGGACACCCGAAACTCCAGTAAGGAGAGGAGGAGGAACCCTCAACCCTCTGACCACTCTGAAGCTCAGAATTCCATGGGGCCCTCCAAGGACCCGGAATTCGCCCGCCAAAGTGTTCACGAACGCTTGGGTTCGAGGGAGGTGAGTGTGCATAGCCGCCTCACCTTCCCAGAGGATACCGGACCCCACCCAACCTTGTCTCAGCCGGGGACGAAAACCACTTCCACCTCTGAGAGAGGAGGGAGCGAGGTCCCTGAGGCCGGGTACAAGGGGAAGGCGGTCATGGTTCCATCGAACTCGCCCTTCCAGAAGTGGATTCTGGAAGAGCATGTGCCAACGGTCAAAATCCCGGCACATATTACTTACGATGGTACCTCAGATCCTAAGGATCACATTGCCTCTTACGAGGGGCACATGTATCTGAACCCGAGGTCTGAGGCTACCTGGTGTAAATACTTTCCTACGACCCTCAAAGGTGTTGCCCAATCCTGGATCACCAAAGGGCTCAAGGAAGGCTCCATAACCGGTTGGAACGACCTCTCCAACAAGTTCAAGAGCAAATTCTCTACGGCCAACCGCCGAGAGAAGACCACTGCAGAGCTAATGAGTCTGCAGCAGGCGGAGGACGAGAGCCTCCGCGACTATCTGACTCGCTTCAGCAACGAGTCATCCGGAATCACAAGCCTGGATCAAGGCCTGGCCGTGTTCGCGCTACGGAACGGCCTCCAAGCTGGAAAGTTCCTGGACTTCATGGTCATGCATCCCCCGCAGACCCTGGAGGAAGCCTTGGAAGCATCGGATAGGTTCATCCGAGCCGAGGAGTGGAACAGATCCAGGTCTCAGTCTCGTCCGAGAATTGAGAAGCCGAAAGGGCAGCAGCCCGAAGTCTCGGCGCAGAGGAAAGGGAAGGCTAAGGCCTCAGAACCGTCCTCTGCTGCCGAGCCGAAGAAGGAAAGACACTTTCCCTACACGGGAAGGTACGATTCATACACTCCACTCTCCCTTCCCCGTGCTAAGATTTTCAGCACGACGAAGGACGAGGGGAGATTCAAAAAACCTCGTCCGTTGCCTCCCTGGCATCAGACGAGGGGAAAGGACCAGTGGTGCGAGTTCCATGACTCACCCGGACATCGCACCGAGGACTGCGTCCAGCTGAAGGACCAGATTGAGGATCTGGTCCGCAAGGGGTACCTGAGCCAATACCTCGCGGACAGGCGCGAGGAGAAAAAAGCTGAAAAAGATTCTCGGCAGGACCTCAACTTCGCTCGGAAGAAGGATAAGGGACCTCAGGGCAAGGAGTCCCTCGACATCCTAGTTATTTCCGGGGGAATCTCGCGAGGCACAGCCAAACGCCAACTGAGGGGTCTAACCCATCAGATTCATCAGGCTGAGCTTCGGCAGTCCCAGTCACCGGCGCCGAACATCCTGTTCACAGCCGAAGACTGTGAGGGGGTGGTATACCCCCACGATGACCCACTAGTAATCATTCTGGGCATCGCCAACCGCAACGTCTGGCGGACCCTCGTCGACGGCGGTAGCGGGGCGAACATCCTCTTCCGAGGAGCGTTCGACCAGCTGAGGATGGGAGCCGAGCACCTGGACCCCGCACCCTACCCGGTGTCTGGATTCAACGGCTCTTCCTCGTATCCTGACGGGAAGATTACACTTCCTGACACCATCGGCGAAGGCCGAGCAGCTAGGAATATCATGGCCGAATTTTTGGTCGTAGATGCTCCATCTGCATACAACGTGATCATGGGGAGACCCCTCATTCACGGCATTCAAGGAGTCGTCTCCACGTATCATCAAATCATGATATACGTTTCAGACGAGGGACGCTCCGAGAAAATAAAGGGCAGTCAAAAAGAAGCCCGCCGATGCAATCACCTCAAGCCATCCACGTCTCGCCGAGGCGACCGTGGCGATGGGGAGGAAAAGCACCGGGACCGAAACGCCAAAAAGCCGAGAGGCTCAGACGTTTCGGCTAATGAAGCCCCAGACAACGAGAAATCTGATGGGGGCCAAAAGGCTGACTCCGCCTCAGAGCCGAACGACTCTGATGGCCAGCCGCGGTCAGGAAAGTCTGCTAATATTGATAGCAGGCCGGAATTCGAGGAATCCAACTCTAAGAGCATGGAGACGGATGACCTGACCGAGTCAATAGAACTGACCGTAGGAGATCCGAACAGATGTGTTAGCATCGGGTCGTCACTGGAGCCAAACACCCGTGCGGCACTCGTCCAACTCCTACGGGCCAGTGGAGACGTGTTCGCCTTCTCAGCCGCAGAAATGCCCGGGATTGATCCGGACTTCGTCTCCCATAGGCTTAATGTCGACCCCTCCAGTCGACCCGTTAAGCAGAAAAAGCGGAACTACTCCGCCGAAAAGAACCAGAACATCGCAGCTGAGGTCGATAAGCTCCTAGATGCTGGGTTCATTGAACCCTGTCAGTATCCGGAGTGGCTGGCCAATGTTGTAATGGTTCAGAAGGCAAATGGTAACTGGAGGATGTGCGTTGACTTCACGGACCTGAATAGGGCATGTCCCAAGGACTCCTATCCGCTGCCGAGGATCGACCAACTGGTCGACTCGACAAGCGGGCATGCTCTGCTCAGTTTCATGGACGCATTCTCGGGATACCATCAGATCTTCATGCACCCCGAGGACCGAGCTAAAACAGCGTTCATAACAAGTTCCGGGTTGTACAATTACAGAATGATGCCCTTCGGATTGAAAAATGCGGGGGCAACATATCAGAGGTTGGTTGATCAGGTTTTCGCCGAGCAAAAAGGCCGAAACATGGAGGTTTATGTTGACGACTCAATCGTCAAAAGCATAAAAGAAAAAGATCATGTCACGGACCTAGCCGAAACCTTCGCCACCCTCAGAAAATACAAAATGAAGCTGAATCCGAAGAAATGTGTCTTCGGCGTGAAGTCAGGCAAGTTCCTCGGCTTCATGGTCAGCAAGAGGGGGATTGATGCAAACCCCGCCAAAGTACAAGCTGCTTTAGACCTCCCCGAGCCGAAGACAAAAAGGGATATTCAGCGTCTAGCCGGGAGAATGGCTGCCTTGTCCAGGTTCATCTCACGAGCCTCAGACAAAGGGCTCCCTTTCTTCAAGGCGCTGAAGCTCCAAAATTCAAAAGGCATTGAATGGGGAGACGAACAAAGGTCAGCCTTTCAGCAGCTCCGTGAACACCTGGCTCAACTCCCAACACTGGCAAGGCCAGTCGTAGGAGACATCCTATACTTATACGTGGCGGTCAGTCCAGCCACGGTAAGCGCGGTGCTGCTAAGGGAAGAAGAAAAAGTTCAACAGCCGATCTATTTCGTCAGCCACACCCTGACGGATGCCGAGACGCGCTACCCATTGTTAGAAAAAGTGGCTTATGCAGTGGTGGTGGCTGCTCGGAAGTTGCGACCCTATTTTGATTCTCATCAAATAGCGGTTCTAACTGATCAGCCGTTAGAGAAAGTCCTCGGCAAGGTTGAAAAATCCGGTAGACTAGCAAAGTGGGCTTTCGAGCTCACCGAGTTCAGTATCGGTTATCAGCCGAGAACAGCCATCAAGGCGCAAGCCTTGGCAGACTTCTTGGCCGAGTGCTCCTATCAGGAGACTCTGGATGCAAGGAGGAAAATCTGGACCGTCTTCACGGATGGGTCCTCCACCGTGAACGGTTCGGGGGCAGGGGTCGTCATTACCTCTCCCGAAGGCAAAACCTTCGAGTATGCACTAAAATTTTCATTCAAAGCCTCTAACAACGAGGCCGAATATGAAGCAGCCATTGCTGGCTTAGACCTGTGCATATCGTTGGAAGCCGAGCATGTCTACCTCAAGACAGATTCTCAGCTGGTCGCCAATCAGATCCGGGGGGAGTATGAGGCTAAAGAGCCTTCAATGGCAGCTTACCTCACAAGGATCAAATCGACAATTGCGAAGCTGAGATCTTTCGAAGTAGAGCTGATCCCAAGGGGTCAAAATGCTCAAGCGGACGCACTCTCCAAACTTGCAAGCTCAACTCTGACTGAGTTAAGCCGTTCTGTCTATGTGGAGGTGCGCCGAGAAAAGAGTGTAGCCGAAGCAATATCAATCTGCTGCGCTGCACTCGAGCCGAGCTGGATGGATGACATCCTGGCTTATAAACTCAGGGACGAGCTCCCCGAGGATAGGAATTCGGCCTCCAAGATAAAGCGGATCAGTTCACGATTCCTCGTCTTCGGCGGCCAACTCCTCAGAAAATCCTTCTCCGCTCCATTATTGAAATGCGTGGGTCCAACGGATGCCGACTATATTCTCCGAGAGATTCACCTCGGCATCTGCGGAAACCACATAGGAGGGAGAACCTTAGCCCACAAAGCTCTCAGGGCAGGGTATTTTTGGCCTACAATGATCTCGGATGCAAAGAACATGGTCAGAAAATGCGAGAAATGCCAAAAATTTGCACCGGTAATCCATCGGCCATGCCTAGATCTCCAGCCAATTCTTAATCCTCTTCCATTTGCACAATGGGGGTTGGATATTCTGGGACCCTTTCCCGAGGCCCCATACAAAAGAAAGTGGCTGATAGTCGGAATCGACTATTTCAGCAAATGGATTGAAGCGGAAGCTGCTTCAAGCATATCTGAGCAAACTGTCAGACAGTTCATCTGGCAGAACATAATAACTCGGTTCGGCATCCCAAAAGTTTTTGTGTTCGACCACGGCAGACAGTTTGACAACCTGCCCTTGCGCCGATACACTGATCAATTCGGGATAAAATTGGCTTACTCCGCGGTTTGCCACCCTCAGAGTAATGGCCAAGCCGAAGCCGCGAATAAACAGATCCTTAACGCTCTCAGAAAAAGAGTAGAGGATCAAAAGTCCAAGTGGGTAGAGGAACTTCCGGGAACCCTCTGGTCACTCCGGACAACCGAGAAGGAGGCAACGGGGCATTCACCTTTTCAGCTGGTGTATGGATCCGAAGCAGTGCTTCCAGTGGAAGTGGGCTCAGAAAGCCTACGAGTGAATCTCTTCTCAGCCGAGGAAAATGAGCAGCTCATGAAAGAGTCCCTCGACTTCCTTGACGAGATTAGAGATCTAGCCCGAGAAAGGATGGCTGCACACAAGCTCAGAATGAGCAAGTCCTACAACCGAAGAGTCTATCAACGACCTCTCAGAGTTGGGGATTTAGTTCTGAGGAATGCTGCAGCTGTTCAAAAAAGTCGCATTCATGGCAAACTCTCAGCATCTTGGGAGGGACCTTATGAAATTTATCAAGAGCTTCAGCCCGGTACCTTCAGACTCAAACAAATGGATGGCACCGAGCTGAAAAACCATTGGAATGCCGATGTGCTCAAAAAATACTATGTGTAAATCCTTCGGATAGTACAATCTATGTAAGTACACTGATTTTGTTTACAAAAAGGCCATCGAGCCAGTATTCATTCAGATTGCGTGTATTCTTTAAGTCTTTATGCTTTCTACGGTTTTTCAAAAATTCAAGGTTTCATTCGGCGCTGTCCGGGGTATTGCATAATGATGCCTTGTACCTCGGCAAGCCGTAAAACCTGCCAAAAAAGGATACAAGCCCGAAGTATTGCATAGTGATGCCTTGTACTTCGGAAAAGCTGTTCCTTTGGGCAAAAAGGCCATAGACTTATCCGAAACATAGCCTAAAAAATAGGAACTGATAAAGCCCCGAAGTATTGCATAGTGATGCCTTGTACTTCGGATGAATCAGTTCCGGGTGGTAGTTGCAACTCTGAAGTATTGCATGATGATGCCTCGTACTTCAGATAAACTGCTGCCCCGGCATGGTGTTTCGGATAGTTGTTCCCTTGGATGAATTGAAGAAAGTGTCACAAGAGTACCATCTCTAGAGTGAAAACTCTCAGGTGGGAAATCAGTACTTTAAAAACAGATGTAGAAAATAAAGCAAAGTGTTCAAAGATCCTCGGCTTAGCCGAGAAAAATTATCAGCCATTCCAGAATTCAGAAGACCTCATCTTCAGATTTCTGGGGGGCAGAGGGAAATAGAGAAATGGCACAACTGATCTAATACCCTTCAGCTCAGCCGAAGTTTGATACTTATGTCAGTTTTTTCACAAGTTGAAAACATCCGAGTACAAACGGCAAAAAGAAGTCTCAGCAGAAATGATTCTCGCTAGCCGAAGTTCTGCACTTAGCAAATATTTGAAAGATCATTCAAAGAAAGCAGTAAAGTGCGAAGACTGGTAAAGCGAAGAAAAAAAATATACACAAGAAAGCTGAGAAAGTGAACTTCTTTGAAATAAAAATGTTGAATTACAAAAATAGTCGGCAGCCGCCCACAAGCGGAAAGTAACAGCTGCCGAAATACGTACAGGCAAAATAAAAATATAATAAGCTGTTGTACGATAAGGCAAGCTGAAGCAAAAAAAAACAAAAGGCAAAAATTCAGAAAGCGGCAAGTCTAAAGTTGAGCGCATGATGAACCGCAAGATTCTGAAGACGACTGCCCGAGTTCCTATGCTTCAGCCTGAGGATCAGACTGATCAGCTTCATTGGGCCCAATGGTGGTCTCAGCTCCAGCAGCAGAAGAAGCAGGCTTTGCACTCTGCCGAGCCTCCCTTTCCCTCTGCTCAGCCTCCAACTCCATCCTCTCAGCTTCTTCCTCGGCTTCCTCAGCCTTAAGGATTTCAGCTTCGATTGGAGTGGCATACTTCATGTGAGGGTCTTCGGGATCTTGGACCCATTCAGCACATTTGGACCAGTCCAGCTTCGGCTCAGCATGAAGGCAGACCCTTCGGCACACTCTGAACCCGTTTCTAAAACCCATTTCATACTCTTCTTGGGTATAGATACGGACTTTGAGTAGAGCCTCAGCATCGGCCAACTTCTTCTTCGTCTCCTCCAAGTCTTCCTCGGATCTCTTCAGCTCATCGACGAGCTTGGAGGAGGAGCCTTTCAGCTCGGTAAACTCTTGCTGAACCCGGGAAGCCTCGGCTTGAACTTGGACCATTTCTTCCTTCTTGGCAGTGAGCTGATCCTCAGCCTCTTGTAGCTTAGCTCTTTGAGCTTCAGCAGCAGCAGCAGCCTCTGAGAGTTGGACGTCTTTGGCCAAGAGCAACTCTTCAGCAGCCATTCGGCTGGCTTCAAGAGCCTCTAGACGCTGCTGCACTTCAGCTTGTGCAGCAGTTCCTTCTTGAATTCGGCTCTCAATAGCAGCCTTGAATTTGGAGACGTCCACTCCCATATGCTCCTGGAGGAATTTTTCCCCTTCCATCAGTGGGGGAAAAACCTCCATCTCCATAGCATCGCAGAAGGTTTTCAGAGCTTCGGCAGCTTTTTTACCGTACTCCTCAACCTCCTGCTGCTTCTCTTCAGCTGCTGCTTGCTTCAGCTTAGCAAGCTTAACTTCCTCTTCAGCCACCTTCCTTTCGTGCACAGCAGCGTCCACCCTATCTTGTAGGGAATCTATCAGCTCTACAGTGAGAGTCTGATTGTGCACGAACTGAAAACAGGGGCACAAGTTAAAAAAGTAAAAAATAATAGCTGAAAGGTTGAGTTCAGAAAGAAATCAAGGCAAGGAAAATTACCTGCATCATCAGCAGTTGGTTAGACCTGGCTGGGTCAGGAACTGATCTACTGGATTCGCCCATCCCAGCAGTGGCCTTCAGCGACCAGATCCTTGCCCTGTCTACTTCGGACATGCCAGCAAAATTGCCGAAATAGGCTGCAGCTCCTTCTCGGTTTTGACCCCATATGAGGTCCCAGATGTGATCTGGGATTGGAATTCGGGGGGCCGAGAAACCCATTTCACCAGAATGCAGAGTCTGGAAAGAAGGGAAGGACGACGATGGAGCTTGATTAGCTTTGGTTGTCTCAGCATCGTCCTTCTCAGAGGAGTCAAGTACTATGACCTCCTCTTCTTCAGGGGTGAGGACGAAAGCCTCAACCTCTCTTGCGATATCTGCCGTGAAGCCTTCAGCACTTGACATCACGGCATCTTTATTTTCGTGCTCAGCAGCACTCTCCTTGATTTCTTCTTGGACCCCTCCCTTAGGTCCGGGAGTTCTCTGATCCACCTCCATCTCAGGAGGTGGTGGAGGGGTCTTTTGAGGAGATTGGGGTGTTGGCTGGGGAACCCTCGGCGATCCATTGCCTTCCTCAGGTTCCCTTATTGCGACGCCGATGGTCATCGGCCTCTGCTGAAAATCATGAGGGCCGATGATGGCCATCCTTCGGCGCCTTTTCAGAAGGGGCTGCTCGTCCATATCTGAATCTGAAGACTCTTGTATTTGATCTTCGGGACGAACAGGAGCTTTGCCTTCTCTGTGTCTGTTACTCTCTTCAGACTGTAACAGACAGGGGGGAAGAAGAGTGTGAGTAAAAAAAAAAAAAAAAAAAAAAAGAAAAGAAAAGAAAAAAGTTGTCTAAAAACTCACCGAGGTCTTCAGCAAAGCCTCGTCTTCTTCAGCTGCTCTAGCTGCAGCTTCGGCTTCAGCAGCTCTGGAGGACCCTTCTCCTCCTTCACAAGCCTCAAGTACCCGTGCAACCTCTTCGGCTGTGCGGGCAGCTTCAGCTTCTTCTTCCAGCAGCTGAAACAAGGGATCCCTCTTCTTCCACCAAGGCTTCTGCCTCTGATACAGAGCAACAGCCTCAATTTGGAAGTGGGAAGAGTCTAGGTGAACCTCTCGGCGCCTTGGTTCAGTGATAGGGGGAGCCCGATCAGTTACGACTCGTTCTCGGCTGACGCCAAGGCGAGCGTAATCAATGCCGACGTTGGTCTCGTCCCGTTCTGAAAAAGAAAAGGGGAGAAGTCAATTCAGTTAGTTCGGCACATCACAAGAAAGCAAAATGAAAGAAGAAAAGAGATAATTAAAAGGCCTCGGCCCCAGCCGAAGAAGATTACCATCCCTAAACTTTCGGCTGAGGCCGACAGCTGCCAGCATATTCTCTTGGAAAACATAGTGCGTATCGGGGAGCCAAGTCTCCGGGATATGCTGCATTCGGCCGCTGCCTCCCCGGTTCGGCAGCTTGCCGAAGATGTTCTGCTGATTAAGGTTCGGGTCTGGCCCGCTATCTTCGGGAGGACCTAAACTTCCCATATCAGGATCCGGCTCGGCAAGATACCGGGGAGCGCTGAAAACATAAGGATGGCTCGGCTCCGTGGGCGCCCTAACCCAAATCCATTGACCTCTCCAGTCCTTGTCTGAAGAGTCGTTCGGCCACATGGTTAGGAACGGGGGCCGAGACTCAATCCGATACCACCCAGAACCATGGCTTCCGTGCCCACTCTGAATATTTGGCACTAGCCGATGGAGCTTTCTGAAGCAGTGCAGGTTCGGCACGTATCTGAAGAATTTGCAGACCCATAAGTACGTCATTACCCTTCGGATGCTGGTGGGGGTCAGCTGGCACAGGGAAATGTTGTAATGGATCAGCAAGTCTCGGACGAATACGTCCAAAGGGAACCTCAGCCCATACTGAAGCTGTCTCGTGTACACCCCCACATACCCCGGGGGTGGACGATGGATTCTATCGGATGCTGAGGGCATTCGGCACCAATATCCATCAGCTTCAAAAATGCCGTAGTGCAACTCAATTTGCTCAGCAAATCGATATTGATCGGCGTTCTCTACCCACCATGAGTAGGGACGGTTCTTTATCATGGCCGAAGCTACTTCGGCATCCTCCCACTCTGAAAACCCTGGGAGGATATCCCAAAGGACAGCGGGAACTTCATCATCCCGTCCTGAAGCTCTCACCCCCTCAGCCCTCTGAGGAGGAGCCGAAGAAATGGGAGTCGCCCTAACCCCTTCAGCAGGGTCAGACTCTGTCCTTCGTCCATTCCAGGTCCCAATCCTGTCCCTGGGATCGGGGATTAGCCTTGCTCTTCTTGGAGCACGGGCTCCACCTCTAACTCCCCTCACCATCGACGAATTTCGAAGGAAAAAGTCGAAAAAGGGGAAAGAGTGCAAAGTCGAGGAAAAATGAAATAAAATCAAAGGAATTTACCTTGATCTGAAGCAAAAGCCGCCGATTTACGAATTGGTAGTGACAGGTCTCAGCTTCTAAGCTTAATGCTCGGGGAATTTGCGAAGTTTTGATGCGGGCTCTTGAGCGTTCTTGAGAATTCTGGGTTTGTGTTGATGAGTGAGTGGGGAGAGAAGACGCGCCTCTATTTATATCTCCAGAAATGGGAATTCAAGGAGTCTGCGTTTCAATTTCTCTCAAGCACCCCACTAAGTAGCCGTTAAACACACGACCTTGCAGTTAAATCGCCCACTACCCGTCCAACTTCCGCAATTATCCACATTAACTGTTGTTATCTCATTAATCATGGGTTAATTACGGTTTAAATTCACATTTTTGGATCAACAAATCATTCACTTCCCTCCTTTTCTGATTAAATCAAACCCGACCCGTCATCCTTCCAAATCGGGTCTGGGGGGCAAGTTGTTTGGGTCCAATTTAGTCCAATTGGGCCTGGTCACTGAATGATCCAATTAAAAGCCCAAGGCTAAGGTTCAACTCTCCAAATATGCTAAAGTCAAAAATCAACATCCTCAAAGCCATGTCAAGGCCAGTCAACGGCCCAATCAGCTTGGCCCAGCCCAACTGACTTCCGGGCCCAATCCGCCTCCTTCATTAGCCAAGGTATAAAAGCCAACAATTTGGTCAATTCTTGGTAAGACAATAAAGCCTCAAGCAACTAAACTCTTGCACAGCTTTCTCTCTCTAATATACTGACTTAAGCATCGGAGGGGCCTTCCTCGGCGTCCCCCCCGAGGCTAGTTTACGTGTATTTGTTGTGCAGGAAACCCTCGGCTCCTGCGTCGTTCGGACCGAGACCAAGTTCCCTCAAGATAAAAGGATCTTCCGAGATTCGATTGTTTTCATCCGAAACAGCATGTAAACCCAATACTTAGGCATACTCTCCTTACCAATGAAGTACCCTGAGAAGAGAAAAAACCCGGCCAGGATCACGGTCACCAACGAGGTCCCGGCTATGTACGTTGGTGCAACCGAGCTAAGGAAGAGTACGAACGAGTTAGCCATAAGTACAATAACCCAAATCACAAGTACAAAGTACCCGAACGACAACCACGTAGCACATAGGCCTACTAGGAAGTACACCGAAAACGAGTAGATTATAGAAATGACTAGCAAATAAGGAAGAAAAACAAGGGTATTAGCTATAAGATAAGATGAAACTCTATAAACCCCACTAGAAGTTTCCCTTAATAGGATTGGCCTTTCATTAATAAAAATTGGTAGGGTTTCTGTTGTTGAAGATAGTAAAAATGTGAGTGTAAATGCAAAAAGACCTAATCTTTTTTGAATCCCTTCTTTGTTATACCCAACATTAATGTAAATAGTCCCTAAAACAAGACCAACAACAAGTGCTTCTAATGTATTTGTCAAAAGAAATTGTTTTGTCCTATATATAATCTTCCAAAATCTTCTAGAAAGTGTGATAATCTCATGAACCCTTGAACTCTTATACTTAATCTTCTCTCTAATCTCGATCGTATCGCGACGATCATTTGTGTTATGAGTAGGAGATGGAGGAACGGGTAGTTGGTTTAATATTTCCATGGCATATTCTAGGGCATTGAGTTGAGGAGGAACATTAAAACCATGAAAATTAAGGTGGTTTTGTAAGGAAGATAAACTTCCATGATGAAGAACTCTTCCTTTAGATAATAAGAGAATTTGATCAATAGTAGAGAGGATCTTAAAGCTTGGTTGATGGATCGATACAACCACGGTTCGATGTCTCGATATCGAGATTGATTTAAGGGTTTGCATTACATTGAAGGCTGATCCACTATCGAGGCCTGAAGTAGGTTCGTCGAGGAGGAGGATACCGGGATCATGTAGTAAACTAAGTCCTATCGAAACCCTTCGTTGTTCGCCTCCGGAAAGACCTTTTGTACACCAAGTGTTTGATAAATGTCGTAGACGAAGCTCTCCTAGGAGAGTTGAAACTACGTCAGAGATTTCTTTTGAGGTGGAGGTAGGGTGGAGGAGACGGGCGGTGAAGGCGAAGGTTTCAGAGACGGTTAAAAGGGAGAGACAAGCGTCATGTTGAGGTACGTAGGCGGAGAGCTTACGGTAGGAGGAAGGGATGATAGGGTGGGAGTTGAGGAAGAGGGTGCCGGAGGTGGGGGAAGTTCGAGCGGCTAGGATGTCGAGGAGGGTGGATTTGCCTGCACCACTTGGGCCGACTATTGCGAGTATTTGGGAAGGAAAGGCAGTTAATGAGATGTCTTGGAGAATGTAGGTAGGTAGAGTGGAGGTGCAATCTTTGAAGAGGAAGGTTGGTGTGTAGGAAGAAGTAGTGGAGTTGTTTGTGGTGGTTTTAGTGTAGGAGATGGATGTGGCTGTTAATTTGTAGGTTTTTCGTGGCGGCGGCGGCGGTGAGGGTGGTGGTGATGGGGGAGAGGATGGAGTGAGGCTATTATGAGGTTCCATAACGGAATTGGAATGAGTTGTGTAAATGGTTGTGAAAATGAGGGAATCTTAAGCTTAGCTTAGCATATCAATTGGCTTGCATTTGAGATTTTTAAGGGGCCAAGTGGAGTTTGGATTTTGGAGAGTTTCCTGTGGATTTGTAGTACTTTGGAATGTAGTAATAATGCCATTTGTAGATACTACAAATTGAGAAATATGTGTGCGGGTGTAGCAAATGGTTTGATAACCCCTCCTAAGCACTTTAATTTATTCACAGTCACAAGAAATGTCATTATTAATTTATTATATGCACTACGAATGCTATTTACTAAAGCTAACTTTTTACGTACAAAGCTTTCTCCTAAGCTAAATAATAAAACCTAATCACAACATGTACAAGTAAATTACAAGGAATATTGCCTTAAATAACCTTTAAAAATAATTGAAATAACTCTTTTAAACCTTCTGCTAACTTAAGATCAATAGTTTAAAAGTGATACTCCAAGTTTCTACCGTAAGATCTTGAAAATACACCGTTTTCTTTAAAGTCCCAGCACGTATAAGTAATAACTAGTAGGGGTTTGAAATTCAGCTTGTTAAAGAAATTGCAAAATATGAAATTTGGCAAATTATAATACGTAATCCCTCCGTTTTTAATTAGTTGCTTCATTTTTTCATGTGCGGAGTTTTAAGAGAAATTGGAGAAGTAATAATATATGGAGGTTGTGGGGTTGGTGGAAGAATAAAAAATTGTAAAAAGCAAACGTAATTGAGAGAATTGGAGGAGAGAGAATATGAAATTAATAAGAAACAAAAGTAGTTTTGAATTACTTGCTTCATTTTTCCATACGCGGAGTATGATTTATGTTGGGTCCACTAGTTGAGAGAAATGAATTAAACATTGTAAAAGTTTTTCAAATAAGGAAATAGAGCAAATAATTAAAAAACGGAGGGAATAGTATCAATTTTATTTTTTTTTTTTCAAAAAAAAATATTTTCACCATCATCTTATAATTAGTCATTGCATGTATCCCTTACATGTTAAATGTTGTATCATTTACACTTTTAATTTAAGTTAATGACTATATACACTAAAAAAATTACTCCATATCATTGTTGAAACTAGTTAGTGCCCGAGATGTGCTGGGATTTTAGTATTAATAATTAGTTATATACTTATATTAGATATTGACTTTTGGATATTAGATATTGCACTTTGAATATTTAATATTATACTAAACAAGTAACCACATATAAAAGTTTTTGTCAAATAAAAATATAGTAGTCAATTAATATGGTAAAAACCCTAAAAATCATTATTTTTCATATCCAAAATCCCTACAATAATCCTATTATAAATTTGAAAATAGAATTTATATAGCAAACTAAATGAATTGTATAATGAATTGTATTAAAAGCACTTAATTACTTGTTCATTTCTTAGCGATATTATTTTATAACATCAAATAAATATATATTTCGTAAAATAAATAAACGTTTTAATAGTCATTAAATTTAATAGAGTAACTTTTTTTTAGAGAAAACGAAGAGCTATCATTAAATTAAATTAAAGTAAGTCCATTTTCACCAATGTGGATAATACTTTGGGGAAAGGACTTCAATCGTACATATTCAACGTTAGCACCCGTATCCGCCTAGCAATGTGATGTACAATCGTATTACAAGCTCTTCTAACATGCGAGACATGAAAAACATCAAAATAAGAATTATAATATATAATGTCATCATAAATGACACCAATCAGAGCATATCATAGTCATCGAATCAGCAACATCCATCACATTAGAAGCGTCATACTCAATCCAGACTTTGATATTACCCATTCATTTGTTCAACATAATGCCACGCTCAATAACATCGAAAAGCAAATACATATAGAATCTACAAAACCAATTGATGCAACTGGTGCAACAAGGAAATGAAATTCTGGTGCAACACTATATGAATTCGGCGGAACAACAACCTAATTTTAATGTTCTGTGAAATCTATCGAACAATTTAACCAGAATTAGGGCTCAAATTTCTGCAATTAAAGTCCAAATCAATAATCAGGATCGGAATCGGAGTGAAATTAGAGCCCTTCATTATGCTCAAATCCTTCCTTCACTAGCCATTAACGTCAATTCAATAGAGGCAACACTCTAACAAACTCTCTAACTAACAAACTATTACATATTAGCAACCTTTTAACAGAATATTACAATAGTATTAACTTAATATAAAATCTATAAAACTTTAGAAGACTCTAGAAAACTCAGTTTAATTCCAATAGTAATTAATAATATTTGAAAATATAAAAATTAATAATAGAATTTGACAATCAATATTTAAACATCATATATACATTATTTAATTTGTAGTTTAATTTGTTTCAAGTAATTTTTTATTCCATAAAATATTTAACTAAACCAATTGTCTAATTTAATATTTTTGTATTTTTTCCATAAAATATTTCACTAAATTAATTCTTTGATTTTTTTATTTTGTAATTAGCTTCATGTAGTTTTTTAATTATAAAAGGTTTAATGTGATTTGTTAATTATAAAAGGTTTCATGTAATTTCTCTTGTAAATATTTAATCAAGTAATATGACCTTTGTTATAAGATTTAGTCTGCCGCTACTTAAGCCGAGATTTTTGTTTTAACAAAAAACACAATTTTTAATCCTTTATAACCGATAAACCATGAATGAATTTGACTTTGATTTGCGCGCTTCTTTAATCAGCCAGCTTAATCGCAATAATTGTTTGTAGATGGAGATGATTCTTGATTTTCTTGGTAACCATCACAAAATTCAAAACATTAATACTAAGATATTTTAGAAATCTTAGTATGTCAAGATATTTCATGTTTGATACCTTTGTACAATCTACAGATAATACTCTTAAGTTTCTGTAGTGCTTATGAAAGTCTAAGCTATATACATACATACTTATAATCTATGTACGTACGCAACTTCTTCAACGATGATTGAATAGATTCAGTTCCCAAGATTGCAGACTAATGTCGGACTTCATTCATACCAATAGCCGAACTTACTAGATATTCTTCAGTCAAATCATCCAAAGAATTAGCCCTCAAAATCTCCTTCGATGAAATAACACGAGCAAGCTAAGGTTAAGCACAATGCCATGCATTTTAAGCAAGCACACATCTGATTGGCTGTTTATGTGTGCCATTTGGAAAAGACAAGCGTCCATCATCAGATCTGTACATAAGATTCTCCTACAGCTTCCATGCGATCATAAGGATGTAAAAGCTCTCTCCCATCCACATACAGATCAATTGAGTTTTGTCAATGATTCGTCCTTCTTTTGCCATAGGTCACTTGTTTCAATTTCCTTCTAAGAAATTTGCTATTGTGATTATGGCCAAAGGAATCCCTTTGACATTTCGTTGCTTGCAATTTATTGATGTTCTTCAACCTTAAAATTTTCAAAACCCACATTTTCCATGAAAAAAATGAAACACTATCCTCCCTATCTAAACCTGTTTATGTATACGAAGTATATAACAGGTCTATGAAAGGTTTTGTCATTATTAGATAAATATTTATGCCATTAAACCATTTAATGGTAATATTATTTACCTATAAAGTGGTACTTTATACAAATGTTCAAATTTACAGCTTTGTCATTCTATTTATTTGTTGCAAAATATGTAGGGCCTATGCATCAATAGTTATTCCAAATACTCCCCTATATGATATGGGATGGACCTAGACAAACAAGCTCTTAATTAGTTACTACCGGTATTCCATCTTGTCACTAGGTGCATGAACAACTATGTTGTACACTTTTACCTCTCATCTGTCTTGTAGCTTTCTACATGCACGGAAGAAAACAATCTTCTCACTGTTTTTTAAGTATGTGTATTATTTTGACTAACAAATAAAAGATATAGCAATGGTCAAATTTGTCCTTTAAATTTAAGGGTTGAGATTTGGTATTGTTATGGTAGCTACAATTTTATTGTGGCCATTGAAAAGTCATCCTTGAATTTATAGTGTATTAGGAGTTATTAGGAGATAAAAAAAGGATTTATGTTATGAAATAAAGGAAAGGGAGAATATTAGAGAGGATGTAGAAAGTAATTGTGTTGTCTTCTTCTCATTTCAATAGACCATGATATATATACATGATAAGCATAAGGTAACCTTCATGGACAATTAAGGTTCCATTTAAGTGGGGGTTACAAAGGAGGTAATGGCAAATGGGGGGTTACAAGGAGGTTACAATGGGTGGTATTATTCTAAGGGTGTTACAAGCCATAATGACCATCCACAATAAACATATTTTATAACACTCCCCCTTGGATGGGCATTATTTAAAATAGATTTAATGTGCATATATGCTGCCTCATTAAAAACCTTTCCAGGAAAAACCCTGTGGGAAAAAACCATTGATAAGGGAAAAAGAGTGCAGCGTGCAATTACTCCCCCTCATTATTATATCACTGAAGATCTTTGAGACGACGCAATCCAATACGATAAACTAACTTTTTAAATGTTGCGGTTGGAAGAGCCTTAGTGAATAAGTCTGCCAAATTCTCACTTGAACGAATCTGCAAAACATTTATATCTCCATTCTTCTGAAGATCATGAGTGAAGAAAAATTTGGGTGAGATGTGCTTTGTCCTGTCGCCTTTAATGTATCCTTCCTTAAGTTGCGCAATACAAGCTGCATTATCCTCATATAAAGTTGTCGGTGCCTCTTTCCCGGATGATAAACCGCAAACGTCTTTTATATGTTGGATTACCGACCTTAACCATATACATTCACGACTAGCTTCGTGAATTGCTAATATCTCAGAATGATTGGAAGAAGTAGCTGCAATGGTTTGTTTCATGGAACGCCAAGAAATAGCAGTACCACCGTATGTGAACACATATCCAGTTTGTGATTGGGCATTATGTGGATCAGACAAATAACCTGCATCTGCAAAACCAACCAAATTTTCTTTGGACAATTTAGGGAAAAATAAACCCATATCCTTCATACCTTGAAGGTAACGAAGTATATGTTTAATCCCATTCCAATGCCTTCGGGTTGGACATGAACTAAATCTTGCCAATAAATTAACTGAAAATGATATGTCGGGTCGTGTATGACTTGCAAGGTACATTAATGCTCCAATTGCACTAAGGTATGGTACTTCAGGACCAAGAAATTCCTCATTATTATCCCGAGGTCGAAAAAGATCCTTCTCTACATCAAGGGATCTTACAACCATAGGGCTGCTCAATGGATGCGCTGTATCCATAGAAAATCGTTTAAGAACTTTTTCTATGTATGTTGATTGATGCACAAGGATTCCATTCTCTAGATGTTCTATTTGTAACCCTAAGCAAAATTTTGTCTATCCAAGATCTTTCATTTCAAATTCTTTCTTTAAACACTCGACAGTTACTGAAATCTCTTCAGGAGTTACAATGATATTCAAATCGTCAACATACACTGCAATTATAACAAATCATGATCCAAATTTCTTTATAAAAATACATGGGCTAATAGGATCATTCTTATAACCTTCTTTTAACAAATACTCACTTAGACGGTTATACCACATACGCCCAGATTGTTTTAATCCATAAAGAGATTTGTTTAATTTAATACAGAATTGTTCTCGAGAACTAGACTTTGTTGTTTCTGGCAGCTTAAAACCTTCTGGGAGCTTCATATAAATGTCATTATCCAGTGGACCATATAAATAAGTTGTGACTACATCCATCAAACGTAAGTCAAGTCCTTCTCTTATTGTCAGACTAATCAGAAATCTAAAAGTAGTCGCATCCACCACAGGAGAGTATGTCTCCTCATAATCAATACCAGGCCTTTGTGAGAATCCTTGTGTAACTAATCGTGCCTTATGTCTTACAACTTCACCCTTTTCATTTCTCTTTCGCACAAAGACCCATTTATATCCCACTGGCTTTACACCTCCAGGTGTACGGACTATAGGTCCGAATACTTCTCTTTTTCCGAGAGATTTTAATTCCGCTTCAATTGCTTCTTTCCATTTTGGCCAATCATTTCTTTGTTTACATTCGTCAATGGATTTTGGTTCATGATCCTCATTATTAACCATAACATTTAATGCTACATTGTAAGCAAAAACATCATTGACGTCGATTTGATTACGACTCCATGTAATTCCAGACATGATATAATTTATTGAAATTTCTTCATTTTCAGGTACCTGAATTTCTTCTTGTATCATGTCTAAAGTCTCTTCTGGAGGTCCTTCGGAAAATTTTTCTTCAATTTGACCATCATCAGTCATTGTTCCTTTTCTTTTCCGAGGATTCTTATCTTTGGAACCTGTTGGTCTTCCACGTTTCTGACGTGGCTTAGACTCATTAGCAAATTTATTTTGCCCTTCTGGGACATTTATTTTACATGGATTATTTACAGCTGGAATATGTGATTTAGTCACTCTTTTGGGGTCAGCAAACGAGTCTGGCAATTGATTTGCTAAACTTTGTAAATGAATTATCTTTTGAACTTCTAGTTCACATTGTTTAGTTCGAGGATCAAGATAGGATAATGATAATTCATTCCATTTAATTTTGTTTTCCAACTCTCTTTTTTCTCCCCCTAATTTTGGGAAAAGTGACTCGTTAAAATGACAATCTACAAAACGAGCCGTAAATAAATCCCCTGTTGTAGGCTCAAGGTATTTAATTATTGATGGGGATTCAAATCCAACATATATCCCCAATCTCCTTTGAGGACCCATCTTAGAGCGTTGTGGTGGAGCTATTGGGACATAAACCGCACATCCAAAAATTCTTAGATGGGAAATATTTGGTTCCCGACCATAAACCAATTGTAATGGGGAGAACTTGTGATAACTTGTTGGCCTGATGCGAATTAGTTCTGTTGCATGTAATATGGCATGTCCCCATGCAGAAATTGGGAGATTGGATTTCATAAGCAAAGGTCTAGCAATTAACTGAAGACGTTTAATTAATGACTATGCCAAACCATTTTGTGTATGAACATGTGCTACAAGATGTTCAACTTTTATCCCAATGGATATGCAATAATCATTGAAAGCTTGAGAAGTAAATTCCCCAGCATTATCAAGACGAATAGTCTTAACAGGAGTATCTGGAAAATGTGCCCGTAACTTAATCAATTGGGCAAGTAATCTCGCAAACGCCAGGTTACGAGTTGATAATAATGACACATGTGACCACCAAGTCGATGCATCAATTAAAACCATAAAATATCTAAATGGTCCACATGGGGGTTGTATGGGTCCACAAATATCTCCTTGTATACGTTCCATAAAACGTATTGATTCAAAATTTATCTTTGCTAGTGATGGGCGAATTATCAACTTGCCTTCCGAACAAGCAACACATGGAAATTTATTATGAAGAATCTGCTGGCTCTTCAAAGAATGTCCACTTGAATTCTCAATTATTTTTTGCATCATTATTGAACCGGGATGGCCTAACCGGTCATGCCAAACAACATAGTTATCAGTAAACTTCAGGTTTAATATAGCATGAGATTCAATAATATTGATTTTTGTGTAGTACAAACTAGTGGAGAATGTAGGTAGTTTCTCCAAAACATGTTTTGTGCCTTGAGTTACAGTCGTGATTTGAAGAAATTCACTATTTTCTTCACTTACTGTCTCAATATGATAACCATTATTGCGAATATCCTTAAAACTCAATAAATTTCTTTGAGACAATGGGGAGTATAATGCATCAATTATTTTAATTTTAGTTCCCCAAGACAATTTTATGTTGGCTCTTCCGGAGCCTTCAATGATATTTGTACTACCTGATATGGTACTCACATTAATTCTTTTCATCATCAAATGAGAAAAATATTTTTTATTTTTAAGTATTGTATGAGTAGTTGCACTGTCAGCAAGACATAATTCTTCACCATTCACAGTAAATTGAACTTGAGTAGTATCCATGTTCTCCACGAAATAAAATACATGTAGAAAATTAAGCATAAAATTAATGATAATAAAATAATAAATCAATAAAAACACACAAATAGTTCATAAATTCATAAAGCATATAATGTCCTTATTACAATCATAGAAAATAACATAAGTAAATCACTAGATTGAGTCTATTACTCAAAATTCATACAAATAGATATAATTTTAATTATTCCCTTCTGGAGTAGTGAAGAAATCAGCAACTTCTAGATGAGTTGTATTGCCAAAATCAAAATTATTCCCTTCCGGGGAAGTGAAGAAATCAACAACTCCTAGATGAGTTGTATTGCCAAAATCAAAATCATCATTACCATCTTCAAGAACAAGGTTTGCCTCAACTTTCTTTCCTTTTTTCAATGATTCTTGGTAAAGTTCAACAAGATGCTTTGGAGTTCTACAAACCCGAGACTATTGTCCTTTCACTCCACAACGGTAACATATATCAGTCTCACTTCTCTCTTTATTAACTTTATCATCCCTACGTTCCCACTTCTGGTGAGAATGTGAGTTTTTAAAGTGACCTCCACGACCTCTACCATATCCATGCCCACGACCACGACCGCGCCATTGGCCACGACCGCGACCTCTACCTCGACCACTATTGCTGGAATGGTCTCTGTTTATAGTTTCTTTCCCGTGATGGGTTGTCACATTCGCTTCAGGGAATGGAGTAGAGCCAATAGGACGTAATTCATGATTTTTCATTAATAGCTCGTTATTTTGCTCAGCCACAAGAAGGCAAGATATTAATTCAGAATATTTGGTAAATCCTTTCTCTCTATATTGTGTCTGCAGGACAACATTGTTTGCATGAAAAGTGGAGTATGTCTTTTCAAGCATTTCTAAATCAGTAATATTTTCTCCACATAATTTCAATTGGAAAGTTATCTTGAACATAGCTGAGTTATATTCACTAATAGATTTAAAATCTTGTAATCTCAAATTCAACCAATCATAACGAGCTTTAGGGAGTATCACTGTTTTTTGGTGGTCATATCTTTCCTTTAGATTACTCCAAAGAATTTGTGGGTCTTTCACAGTTAAATATTCATTTTTGAGCCCTTCATGTAGATGATGGCGAAGGAATATCATGGCTTTAGCCTTATCTTGAGATGTTGCCTTATTAGGCTCTTTGATTGTTTCACCAAGCCCTTTAGCATCTAGGTGTATTTCAGCATCTAACACCCATGATAAATAATTCTTTCCGGTAATATCAAGGGCCACAAATTCAAGCTTGGCAAGGTTCGACATTATTATAGATGACTATGATCCTCTATTATATTATTTGACTATGGTTTCTTTTTATTTTCGATAGCTAAAGCAGTGGTGCTGATAACGTGTTATGAAATAAAGGAAAGGGAGAATATTAGAGAGGATGTAGAAAGTAATTGTGTTGTCTTCTTCTCATTTCAATAGACCATGATATATATACATGATAAGCATAAGGTAACCTTCATGGACAATTAAGGTTCCATTTAAGTGGGGGTTACAAAGGAGGTAATGGCAAATGGGGGGGTTACAAGGAGGTTACAATGGGTGGTATTATTCTAAGGGTGTTACAAGCCATAATGACCATCCACAATAAACATATTTTATAACAATTTAGAATTAATAAGAATTTAATTAGATAATATATACTTCGTATTACACAATTTTCTTTGTTGATCACTATGCCTGGCTGTTAATACTCGGTAGATGTTCAATATACATGGAATTTAATTTGAAATTTTTTTGCCTCTTCTTTACCTAGTGAGAACAACACTCATTTTCAAAAGACGCGGAATTTTATAAATTGCCATAGAATTGACCGCGTTAATAGTCAATGCAATGCCTTTTGTACGATGTTACCTGATGTTAGTAATGTCCTTGTGAACACGACCTTCTCTATTGAATGCCTCACCAAAGTCATTTCATTAATTAATTAATCTTTTTTTTTTCATCCATGAATTCTACATGCATGCCTTCAATTTCTGTTTGCTTGCTACTAGTATCTTTTACTCCGTATCTGGTAGCAAATGCCTTGCTGCTGGGAGCATTGATTAGTAAAAATCTCCTAAAAATATATTTTAGCAGTAGTCATGAATTCATCCAATGTTTCAGCGACGTACAAAAGAAAAACCTTGCTCTAGTTCAAACGTGACATTCAAGTTGATCGATGTGGGCTGCTCTCGTCATGGCGAGACTGCTGTCAATGGGAAGGTGCATATTGCAATTCTTACTTCGATAGTACTCCGTTGTCTCCGTACTATCGAACCACTATGAGTGACTAATAATGAGTATCAAGACTAGTAAACGTTTGTTTTAAAAATGCAGTGTATCTGATCAAAGAAAATTCATCGGACTTGTCAAACAATTACGAATAGATGCTTGAACGTATATAAAGGTTTGTTGTTCATTGTAATTCTATATATAAATAGACAAGATAAGTAAAATAGTTGTAATTAGCTAATTAGTCTCCTTTCAAATTAAATTCACCTCCTAAAATCCCTTTGAATTGACTCGATTATCAATTGCTATTCATAAAATATACCTTACCTAGTTACCTGCATAATGCCAGACCTTGTTATTATCTGTTACATCTTCTTTCTACTCTCTTCCTACAACACTACTGCGGAAGATGTGAAGTGTACACAGCAAGAAAGAAAAGTTCTCCTGGAGCTGAAAAACAACATTGTAATTGATCGGTGTGGCTTGCTCGCGTCTTGGGGGAACCAAGAGGATAATAAAGATTGCTGTAGATGGAAAGGTGTCCACTGCAGCAACTACATAAACAGCAGTGTTATCATCAAGATCGATCTTCATGGGTTCGACACATCTAGTCCTCACCCTTGTCTCGAAGGTAAACTTACTCCTACCCTAACCGAGCTTAAGCATTTGAGTTACTTAGACCTAAGCTACAACAATTTCCTAGGGGAACCAATCCCCAACTCAATTGGTTCCCTTGGTAAATTACGGTACCTAGATCTCTCTCATGCTGGCTTTGGTGGAGGTATTCCTCATCAGTTACGACATCTCTCAAAGCTCGAAACATTGTTTATTTCATCAAATTCCTTTGAAGATACCCTTTCTAATGACAATTTTCAAAACTTTTCTAGATTGAAGGATTTAGACTTGTCGAATAACTCCAAATTAACTCTTAACTTTAGTGTCGATTGGATTCCTTCGTTTCAATTAGATACTTTAAAACTCCGGTCTTTAGCTTTAGGACCACACTTCCCTAAATGGATTCTAACCCAAAGGAGCTTTTCATACCTCGATATATCTGAAGCTGGAATTTCAGAGCCAATTCCAACTTCTTTTTGGAACTTATTAACCCTTAACTTATCTTTCTTAAATATGTCTAATAATAATATTACAGGAAAGCTTCCAAATCTATCACATCCTATATTTGATCATTGGCGTCCACTCGAAGTAGATTTGAGTTTCAACTCTTTCGAGGGTACAATACCTTCATTCCTTGGAAATGTTTCATCTTTGAAGCTCAATAACAACAAGTTTTCAAATCCCATTCCTTTGTTGTGCCCTAAATCAAAAATCGTTCTTCTTGACTTGGACTTGTCTAACAACTTGTCGTCAGGAGAACTTCCAGATGATTGTTGGGAGAATATGGATGAATTGTCATTTCTAAACTTGGAAAGCAACCAATTTTCAGGAAAGTTACCACAATCTTTAGGGGCCATTAAACAACTTCAGTCGTTTCGATTGTGTGATAATACTTTTTTCAGGAGTCCTACCCATTTCATTATGGAACTGCTCCTCTTTGGTCATCCTTGACATTGGAGATAACCAATTTTCCGGGATCATACCCCCGGAAATAGGAAATCTTCAGTCTCGTTGATTTAAACTTAAGGAAAAACAGATTGGTCGGAAAAATACCATCAAGCCTTTTTACATTATCAGACCTACAAATTTTGGATCTCTCCGGAAATAGGCTCACAGGAACAATCCCGAAGTCCATCTATAATTTAACAGGAATGAGTAACAGAACAATTTTTTTGCCGAATTCTACCATTATATCTTCACATAAAAGTTTTACTATTATAATGGGTCAAGTGGAAAAGAGTACAACAGAAATTTGGAAATTTATTGGGACTTGTTAAATCATTTGATGTTTCCAACAATAATCTTCAAGGAGAAATTCCTAGTGAAATATCATATCTTGGTGGTTTAGTCTCCTTAGACTTGTCGAGAAACAATTGCAGTGGAACCATCACGCCGAATATTGGCCAACTAACGTCTCTAGAATTCCTCGATTTGTCAAACAATCATTTTTGTGGAGAGATTCCCACGAGCTTTGTAAATTTGAGCTACCTTGGCATTTTGGATTTGTCAAATAACAACTTATCCGGGAGAATTCCACTAGGAACTCAATTGCGAGGCTTTGATGCTTCATACTATATGGGGAACCCTGGACTTTGTGGAGAGCCCCTTCCAAAGATTTGTCCGGGAGATGAAGCATTTAACGAGTCGCATGGAGAAGATATAGAGCTCACTCAACAAGACAAAGATGATGGTGAAGGTGTTTTTTCTCTAGGCTTGTACATAAGCGTGGTGCTTGGTTTTATCTTTGGATTTTGGGGAGTTTGTGGCACCTTAGTGCTCAAAACTTCATGGAGACAGGCCTATTTTCGATTCGTTGATAGCATCAAAGACAGACTCTAAGTCATTGTTGCTGTGAATCTAGCAAGAGTTTGCAAGGCTTGAAATTAAGCTAGTTGGTATCAAGCTTCTTGGTCACTATATTAGTATACTTATACTATACTGTTATATCACCATGAGTTTAATACTTTGTACGTCCCTCCAAAATCTTAGAAATGGCTCAGACCAATTGTAAAATTAGAAAAAGTTCTCATATACAATGCTTGATAACATAGTGTATGCCTACTATATTTTAACTTATTAAAGTCTCTTAAGAGTGGTACCAAAACACATGGGATCAAATCCAACAGCACTAACAATTAGAAATAACTAATTTGAAATGATATGTATTAATGTATATTCATCGTTTATAACACGCTTGTCGTCCAAACACAATAATATGAATTATTGTGCATCAAAATAGATTATATACGAAATATTAATGTGATGTAACACTTAACTTGTACATATGTTAATTATCATCACGACAATCATTTTTGCAACAATAAGCTGGCTTTTCCACGGTATTGGAGCAAATGATTGACTCATAAATCATAACCCCTTCTCCCGTGCCCTCATTTAACTCATCCTAATTCTAGCAATTGAGAATGATAGTGAAGGATATGTGGTGAGAATAGAGAAGCAAAAAAAAAAAAAAAAAAAAAACTCAAATCAGCTCAAAATTTTCAATATTCAATAGCAAATAAATATCTTACTTTGTTGTAGGAATTTGAATTTTCTTGTTTCCAAAATATCAATTAAGGTTCCGTTTGTTTTGGTGGAAAACATCAAAAATTATTTTCCTTCATCTTTCCATTTTCCTTTGTTTGTTTTGATAAGAGATGGAAAACAATTTTTCTAAAGGTGGAAATTTGCTATTTAGAAAAGGAAAACTGTTTTCCTTTGTAAAAGAAGGTATGCCACATTTTCCTCTTCACTCGTTACTTCTCCTTATACTCTCCTCCCATCCTTCCTTTCCTTTCACTTCATTTTTCCTTTTCTCCTTAAGTTTTCCTCTAATCAAACAAACAAAGGAAAACTTTCTTTAAAATCATGTTTTTCACTGAAAATTGTTTTCCTTGAAAAGTGATTTTTCCATGATAATTATTTTCCTTCAAAACAAACGGAGCCTAAATTTACATTTGTGTTACATCTTCAATGCTACGATGACATAAGACTTAAGAGTACAAGATTCCTTCAACCTAGGACTCCAACGAATAAAAAGGCTCATATTAAAGTCCTAGTTAAGACTTAAAAGTACTAAATTCCTTCAAAGAAAGGGAACATATATTGTACACGTATTTCCTTAGTATTTACTGTATTAGTTACGAGTTGCTTTATTAGTACGTTTATCGTTCCAAGAGTTAAAGTCTTACAGTGTGGCAATTCTAACAAAGACTTCAACAGTCAACCGATTTAGTTTTTTCTTAGATACGAAGTACTTTTCTACATATGTTAATCAAGTTTTTCTACAGTATTTTAATTTTACTAAGACTTCAACATACTCTCTCCCATGGATGCTTGAGGATTGTAAGAATGTAATTCATGCACGTAACTTGTTTTCATCAATCTTTGTAGCTTTCTACATACGCTGAAGAAAACAATGTTCCCGTCGTTTTTAAATATGTGTATCACTTTGACTAATAACACTCATGTCAATGTAAACATTTCTTTTATTGTACGTTTTAGTAAAAATAATTACGTAGATTGATGCTACTAAAATATTCATTGTCAACATGCTCAACTCCAACTATATACAACTTAACAGCAAAGCACAAAATATGACTCCTAGTTTCAATTGTATTAGGACTTTATGTGCTTGGTAATTGGTAATCTGAACATTTCTCTGTTTTATTCCCCTGTTTTAATGTTCCTGTATGCTTTTGATTGCCAGTCTTTCGATAATTTTGTATTTTAATTCAACTCATTAAAGAGTTCTACATGTGTAATGTAATATGAAATTACGGAGTAATAGATAGCCCATTAATCACTTCTGAACTAAAAATAGTATGTCGTATCCCAAATTTTTTTCCAAGGGCCTTGGGCAATTGTCATCACTTATCAGCACAGTTACACTGAGTAAGATGGTGTATGTGAGTGCGCGTGTGCGTGTGCCTATTACAATTGTTCATGCTCCATTTATATGCAATCAAGCTCCCCACTCCACCATTGCGATGAATGATGAAGATCAATGACTTCTGCATGAATTTTCCGTTAAACTGCAACGTATTGTTAGGAATCATAATCTTGTAACTTAGTGTAATAGCGTATAGTACACTCCATACACATACATGTAATGCGTTTTAGGTGACGCAAGTACAATGTAACACTAGGATCAGGTATACAAACAGCATCTTGGTTAATTTTCAATTCAAGATTCGGACAATCCTTAATTACATATTTACGTCAAAAGCAATGGAATTCCTTTCACATTAGTTAGTGGAGTAAAGAAGATATTGGAGAATTGGTCAACTGGTCACGTTTCATGAATACTATAGGAGAGTGAATAGTCTGTCCAAATCAAGTTTAACATAGATCATAGCTAGCTAATCGTTACGTTATTGAAGCATATGTGAGAGGAATTTAATGTGTCCTAGATATAACTCACTCATTTTCTAATTTTTCCAACTTCAAATAAAGACCATTACACCTGTTCTAGATGTGCTTAAGGTTTTGATTTTTTCAAATTTTAGACCCAAACATGTTATTAGTCTGTTTTAGCCAAACTATATATAAGTCATCATCGAGTATTCAAGTCTCTTGCTTGACTTTGGTGCTCTACAACTAAACAGATCGACATATATAAGATCAAACATTATAGATATTGTTCCTCAAACAGAAAACTTTATTGAATTTCATCCACATAATCAAGCCGAATGAAACTAGCTAAAATCAACATGACCATCCATCCTCCCATCAAAACATCTCACTATCACCTTTGCTTTCTGTTAATTTTGTGGCTTTTCCTAGCCATTTTGAGTCATGCCACCCAATACAACATCAAGTGCATCCGTGAGGAAAGAGAAGCCTTACTTCAGTTCAAACGAGGAATTCAAGAGGACCATTGTGGAATACTTTCTTCATGGGAAGGGCATGAAGACGATGTAGGTTGTTGCCAATGGCGCGGCATTCTTTGCAACAACCTCACAGGGCATGTCATGGCCATCAATCTTGGTGGTGTCGAAGCTGGTAATGACCATCATTGTCTAGAAGGTAGAGTGACTACTTTCCTCCCTAGGTTGAAGCATTTGAAATATTTGGATCTTAGCTTCAACAACTTCTTAGGCCAACCTATCCCTAAATTTATCAGTTCCCTTGCCAATTTAGAGCACCTTAATCTCTCAAATTCCGGCTTTACAGGGAAAATTCCTCATGAATTTGGTAATCTTTCCCACTTAACATCTCTTGATCTTAGTGATAATACAGTTGTTGTCAAAAGCTTGGGTTGGCTCTCCCGTCTTACTTCATTGAGTGTCGTAAACTTAAGTGACATCGATCTTAGTGAAGTACAAGACTGGTTACAAATAATTACCAACCTCCCTTTCTTAAAGGTCTTAAAGATGGATAGTTGTTATCTTCCTTCAACAATTCCATCTTCACTTACATTTAAAAATTCATCATCCACCCTTCGTTTCCTTAGTCTTGCTCATAATAGTTTTGGTGATCCTTCGATATTTCAATGGTTGTTTAACTTGAGTGGAGTTAGTACTCACCTAGTCCATCTTGACCTCTGTGATAACTCACTTCCAGGTTCCATCCCAAATGGTTTTCAAAAATTGCATTCGCTTTCATATATCGACCTCTCTTCTAATGCATTTGAAAGCCATATTCCAAATTACTTTGGAAATATGCATTCCCTTTCACATCTTGATCTCTCTGCTAATAACTTGAGCGGTTCCATTTCAAGTTGTTTTAAAAATATGCATTCCCTATCATACCTCGATGTCTCTGGTAATTCACTTGGAGGTCAAATTCCTGAAATGATTTCGAGCCTAAAATATCTCATTCATCTCGATTTGTCTTGGAATAACTTTCATGGACGCGTTCCAAAAACCATTGGTAAGTTGTGTAGCTTACAATTCTTGGAGTTAAGCTACAACAATCTCACAGGAGATCTTACCGATGTCATCCAAATCTTATCTGTGTGTTCTTACAAGTCACTGAGGTTTTTTAGTTTGGAAAACAACCATTTTGGGGGGTCAATTCCTAACAATATCGAAACGTTCTCTTTGTCGAGGCAACTTTATCTCGATGGCAACCAGCTGAACGGAACAATTAGTCAAGGGATTGCAAAACTTTCTATGCTTGAGACCTTGCGCCTTTCTACAAACTCTTTGATAGGTACTATCTTTGACAGCCATTTTGCAAATTTATCGAGTTTACGCAATTTGTACTTGTCAGAAAATCCTAGATTGTTGGTTAATATTAGTGTTGATTGGCTTCCCCCATTTCAGCTAGACACCATATATTTAAGCTCTTGCAAGGTAGGCCCTCATTTCCCAAAATGGTTACAAACC
Organism: Chenopodium quinoa; assembly: GCF_001683475.1. Classification (NCBI taxonomy): domain Eukaryota; kingdom Viridiplantae; phylum Streptophyta; class Magnoliopsida; order Caryophyllales; family Amaranthaceae; genus Chenopodium; species Chenopodium quinoa. Next base: position 2,312,385 of record NW_018744167.1, read on the forward strand.
CAAACCCAAATCTCATGGATTGACATATCAATAGCCGAAATTTCAGACATTGTTCCTGCTTCATTTTGGAGCTCGTTATCATCCAAATTGGAGTATCTGAATATGTCTCACAATAACATTCATGGGATACTACCTAATAATTTGTCGATCACCCTTAGCGAACTCCCTCAGATAGACTTGAGCTCAAATTCCTTAGAGGGTGCAATCCCTTCATTTCTTGGAAATATTTCCTCATTATCCTTAAATGATAACAAGTTTTCTGATGCATCTTCTTTTTTGTGTCCAAAAAATAAGATGGTCCTTTCTAATCTTGACCTCTCAAATAACTTGTTATCGGGTGAGCTTCCTGATTGTTGGATGTACTTCGATAAGCTATCAATCCTGAGTTTAGAAAACAATAACTTAACTGGAAAGTTATCAGCATCTATTGGTGCCCTGAAAAAGCTCCAAGCATTGCACTTGCGACACAACAACTTTTCGGGTGAACTACCCATCTCCTTACACAATTGCACATCTTTGGTTCTCCTAGATGTTGCATATAACGCGTTTACTGGCTATCTACCTCAAAGGATTGGGAACAATCTAAAAAATCTCGGTATTCTCAGCCTTCGAAGTAATAGTTTTTCAGGGGTTCTGCCTTCAAGTCTTTGTCAACTTTCACATCTACAAATCTTGGATCTTTCACATAACAACTTCTCAGGAAAGATCCCAAGATGCATATACAATTTAACGGCCATGACAAGCACAGCAGATTTGTTGCCTGATATATTATATCAGTACGATTTTTCTGTACTAGTCACGTACTTTGATTCAGCATTTGTCATGTGGAAAGGAAAGGACCAAATCTTCAGAAATTCTCTAGGACAAGTTAAGTTCATTCATATGTCGAACAATGTGCTTGAAGGCGATATTCCTGAAGGCATTTCTAGTCTCATCGGTCTTATTTCATTGGACTTGTCCGGCAATAAGTTGAATGGAAGTATTACTCCCAAGATAGGACTGCTGACAGCACTAGAATTGCTTGATTTGTCCAGCAACAATCTTTCTGGCGCGATCCCAGCAACTTTTACTAATCTTAATTTTCTAGGAATGCTGAACTTGTCATACAACCACTTGTCCGGAAGAGTTCCAACAGGCACTCTACTGCAAGGCTTTGATGCCTCAGCATACATGGGAAACCCCGAGCTTTGTGGAGCTCCACTAGCGATATGCCCTGGAGATGAACCACCTAACAATAATACATGGAACGGAAATGATGATGTCGCTCAACAAGATGTGAATGATGATCTCTTTCCAGGATTGTATATAAGTGTGGTACTTGGTTTATTATAGGCTTTTGGGGAGTTTGCGGAACTCTAGTGATCAAAAGATCTTGGAGACATGCCTTTTTCCGAACCTTAGATTACATGAGAGACCGAGTCTATGTAATGATACATCGCCGTTAACTAGCCAAGGTAAGTAAGGCCTTTACTGTCAAGTATAAACTTTCATTGCACAAAGTATTGATGACTAAGTATATGTAATGATACTTGTTTATAACTAAACTTATGACAAAGATCTAATCTCCTCTGTGAAGCAATCATGCAACTAGCTATAAGCATATAACGCTATTTGTTAATTCGCAAAATGCATCTAAGTTTTTGGGTGATTTATGCAGGAATTTGCAGAAGTGTACTGTTCGAGAGTCAAGGAGAAGCTGATACAAATAGTACCTTTATAAAAATCAGCTGTTGTATAAATTACTTTTCCTTTTTCACATTGTGCAAAGTCTTTAATAAAATCATTGAAGGTGTTATCCTCTAATGTAATATGGACCATTAATCCTTTTAACTTGTTGCAATAATACTTTGGAATGAAGAGTAATGCAGTATGATTAATGATTATTATAGTAATTTGGTAGTTGGAAAATCTAGTTTGATTTGATCTAAATTTTTTTTGGGTCAATTTGATTGATGGTCTGTTTAATTTGACTAAATTTTGACATTAGTTGAAGGTGTGATGCACTCCATATTTTACAAAGTTCCAATTTATTTAAATTAGAAAAAAATAATCAAGTGTGTTCTTATTATTCAAAAAAATAAAAAGTGTGCTTTTTTAGATTCATCTTATTGTATATTCCGTATTTTGTAAATTTGACTAATTCTTTGGTAAGTCTTAAACTCGAGTTCTATTACACAAATGGCTGGAAAGTGGATCTCAAATGATATTGCCATAGCTTCTCACCTGATGTATCCATATTGGCTTGCACATTATACATTTTTCCTGTAAACAATGTATTATGGACACCCACGAAGTTTTGTAGTGTCAAAAAATGATTTTCCTTGATTGTATTACTGTATGAGCAAGAATATATATACAAGTATACAAGCTAAAAAGAGATTAGGGCTTATAACATTGGCCCATTAGCTATACACAAATATAAGGCTTAACACCCCCCCTCAAGTTGGAGCATGCAAATCACAAGTGCCCAACTTGCCAAGTAAATACAAAAATTGGTTTTTGCTTAATGTCTTAGTGAAGATATCCGCTAGTTGATCCGTTGTCTTCACATACGACGGACTAATACCCCTTCCTTAATTGCGTCCCTAACATAATGACAGTCAACCTCAATATACTTAGTGCGTTCGTGGAAGACCGGATTCTGCGCAATATATAACGCGGATTGACTATCACAAAACAAGCTCATCGCACGCGGATACGAAACTCCCAAACTGTTGAGTAGAGCCTTCAACAATTTTAACTCATCAGTTATCTTAGACATCGAACGATACTCTGCCTCTACAGAAGACTTAGAGACAGTATGTTGGTTCTTATTCTTCCAAGAAATAGAGGAACCACCAAGAAACACCAACCAACTAGAAATCGATCATCTCGTCAAAGGGCAACTAGCCCAATCCGAGTCACACCAACCTATCAAATATAAATTGCAATCTGAACTCAAAAGGATTCCTTGACCCGGACATTCTTTCAAGTAGCAAATCGTACGAAGTGTTGCCTCCCAATGGTCTTGTCGAGGTTGTTGCATAAATTAAGACAAGATATGAACTGTATAAGCCAAATCGGGTCTAATAAAAGACAAATAAATCAAACAACCCACAAGACGGCGATACATTTCGGGGTCTGCAATAAGAGGAGTCTCTGATTTAGCCAGAGTATGATTTTTCTCAATAAGAGTACCTGCCGGACATGCCCCTAGAAAACCAGACTCTGCAATAATATCAAGAGTATATTTCCATTTACATAAGGATATGCCCTTCGGACTACGCGCAACCTCAATACCAAGAAAATACTTCAACACACCCAAATCTTTCATATGAAAACAGTTACTCAGATATGATTTGAATGTTGAAACTGCAGAAGAATCATTACCCGCAATTTTTAAATCATCAACATACACCTAAACACTAAGATGAATAGTACCATTATTCAGAGTAAATAGAGTGTAGTCAGGGTACGATTGCAAAAATTTGTACCTTTGCAGAGAGACGGCCAATTTGGAAAACCAACAACGAGGTTCTTGTCGTATACCATACAAAGACTTTTTCAAGCAATACACCAAGCCGAATCGAGAGGTATGGAAACCAAGAGGTGGCTTCATATAAACTTCTTCATCAAGGTCACCATGAAGAAATGCATTATGAACATCCATTTGGTGCAATTCCCAATTTTTTGCAGCAGCAACAGCTAAGAAAGCACGAACGGTAACCATTTTAGCTACGGGAGCAAATGTTTCATTATAATCAATACCCTCAACCTAATGGTTGCCAAATATAACAAGACGAGCTTTTAATCGTTTGACTGTGCCATCAAAATTATGCTTCACCTTATAAACCCATCTGCTCCCGAGAGCCTTCTTCCCTGGAGGTAATTCTTACATTACCCAAGTCTCATTATTTTCCAAGGCAAAGATTTCTTTTTGCATAGCCTCTTTCCACCCCTCATGTTTCATAGCCTCCTTGAAATTACGAGGCTCAACCGCCGTATCTATAGCTGCAATAAAGACACGGTGTCGCATAGAAAGTTTTTCACAATTCACAAAGTGTGCTAAAGGATAAGGAGTACCTGAGGAGCTTGGAGAAGACGGTGAACTAGGAGAGACAAATGGACTCGAGAGAGATATAGTATGTGCAACATAATCACGATGCCACCCCGGAGGTTGCCGCAGCCTGTGACCACGACCCATGGCAATTGTGGAAGAAGAAGAGGGACTCGAAGAAGCTTGAGGGCTGCTGGCAGTAGGCACCACGGGCTGGCCGTGGCAGGCAGAAGTTGCCACGGGCTGGCCGTGGTCCAACCTGCCAGCAGCGTCAGTAGTAGCATCAAGAGAAACAGAGCAACAGGCGTAGCAGTAGCAGACGGAGCAGCAGCAGCATCAAAGGATGCGGCAGCAGAGCTGCTTGGGTCGTGGACGATATCGAGGTCAAGGGAACCCTCCCCGACCTCCAGCACATGCTCAAGGTCGTCCAAAAATTCATGGTCAACACCAACATTGTCGTTAGACATACCATTCATACCCACATTAGTATCACCAACCCCAACATTATCCGCAAACGGGAACTCATGCTCATAAAACTTAACATCTCGTGAAACAAAAAAGTCACCCGATTCCAAGTCATATGCCTTCCGATCCTTTTTACCGTGAGGGTAACCCAAAAATACACATTTCCTACTCCGAGGAGCAAATTTGTCACCCTTAGCCTTTTGATTATGAGCAAAACAAAGACATCTAAATACCCGCATCACATCAAAATCAGGTTCCTTACCAAAAAGTATTTCATAAGGAGTTTTATTTGCTAGTAAACAAGACGGAGTACGATTGATTAAATAGACTGCCCCTAGAACACACTCACCCTAAAAACTAATAGGCAAATTGCCTTGAAATATCAATGCACGACTCACATTTAGTATATGCTGGTGTTTACGCTCTACCCGGCCATTTTGTTGAGGTGTACAAACACAAGAGGTTTGAAAAAGAATGCCATTGTCATTAAAATACGGAAGCATACATTTGAATAATGTACCATTTTCACTCCGGACACATTTCACATTCACATCGATCAAATTGAGTCTTAATCATAGCAAAGAAGGAACAAAAGGAAGAATAAACTTTGGTTTTGTCATTCAATAAATACACCCAAACACCCCTTGAATAATCATCAACAATAGTCAGAAAATAATGAGCACCATGGGTAGAAGGAGTTTTATACGACCCTTACAAATCACAATGTATCATTTCAACAATACAACTAGCATGACTATCACTATCAGGAAAATTTTCTCGGGTTTGTTTAGCTAGAAGACAAATTTCACATGCTCTATGTAAACACCTAGTACTAGTACTGCCTCGAATAGCAGGAAGCAATGTGACAATTCTCTCCGATGGATGCCCCAAACGACGATGTCACAACTCAAATGTAGATATCTCCGGACCCGTGATCGCACATACTTTTGGGATACGCCGGAAATAATATAGTCCATCTATTCGTTCACCGCCTCCAATCAAACTCCCCGAGAGTTGATCCTGTATAGCACAAAGAAACACTACTAGAAATAGGCCAATTTTCGACGGACATGCTTTTCCGTTGTAAATTCCGACGGATTTTTATTACTTCGAAAATTTACGACGGATTTCCTACGGAATACAAATCCGTTGGAATTTATGGGCTTTCCGACGGAATATTCCGTCAGAAACTTAATGTTTCGACGGAAATAAAATCCGTCGGAAATATCCGACAGAATATTCCGTCGAAACATTTATTTTCCGGCGGAAATAAAATTCGTCGGAAATTTCTGACGGAATATTCCGTGGAATATAATTAAATAATAAAAAATAAAAACAAACCTAATAAACCCCGTTTTCCCCTCCCCCTATCATTTCTATTTTCTCTCTCCTCTCCTCTCCGTCTCTCTTCTCTTTCTCTCTCCTCTCTCTCGCTCCTCTCTTCTTTCCTCTTCTCTTCTCTTCTGATCTCTATTCTCCTCCATTTCGCCTTCTCCTTCCATCTCTTTCTCCTTCCTCAACGCCAACACAACAACCACAACAACCACACCAACCACACCACCGCGCAGCGACAACAACAACAACCACCTCAACGACAACAACAACACCAGCAGGCAGCCACAACGACAACAACACCAGCAGGCAGCCGCAATGACAACAACCACAACTGTAGATCTAGGTTTTTTTTTAAAAAAAAAAACAAATTCTAATTATAATTTATTTTTTGATATAATTGTAATGTTATTTTATTAATTTCGTAAGATAATTGTATATTTATTTATTTATTTTGTTTGATTTCAATTTTTTTGTTTATTTTTTTCGATTTTTGGATGTTTCGATTTTTGATTTTTGTCTTAATTTTATTTTGGGGTTGGGGTTTCGTTGGTAGTGGGTTTGTGGGTTGGTAGTGGGTTCCGATTTGGTTGTTTCTAGGTGGGTGGGTTCAGTCGTTGGTTAGGGTGGGTGGGGTAGGGTTGGTTAGGGTGGGTGGTTGGTTAGAGTGGGTGGGGTAGGTTTGTTCTGGGTTGAGGTGGTGGGGGGTCTGGTCTGGGTTTGGTTGGAGTGGTAGGGGGGTCTGGTCTGGGTTGGGTTGGGGTGGTGGGGGGGTCTGGTCTGGGTTGGGTTGGGGTGGTGGGGGGTGTGGTCTTGGTTAGGAGGGTGGGGGATCTGGTTTGTTGTTTAGGGTGAGGGTGGTGGTGGTTGATGTTACGAGGTGGTGACACGCCCTGCCGGAGGTGGCAGGGCGTTTTTTTTTGTTTTTTTTGTAGCAGATTCCAACGGAAATTCCGTCGGAAGTTTCCGACGGATTTGAATTCCGTCGGAATTTTCCGACGGACTTTCCGGTGGCCGGAACACCTCTTCCGATGAGAAAATTCCGTCGGAAAACACTGTTCCGACGAAAAAGGCCGTTTTTTCCTAAAAACATGTTTATGACAACCATTTCCGATGGAAATTCCGTCGGAAACAGGTTTTCCGAAGGAATTCAGAGTGTTTCCGACGGAATTTTTCCGTCGGAAATGGCCTGTTTTCTAGTAGTGAGAATTAGTGAATCGGACACAACAATTAGAATCATCAATCAACTTAGACACTGATATTAAATTGCAATTCAATTGCGGAACAAATAAAACATGTTCAAGAATAATGCCATCCGCCAAGACAACACGACCCTCCTTAGTAGCCATGGCCTTAGCACCATCGTGAAGACCAACGGGGCAAGGGATAATTGATTAAACATCTTTTAGAGAGTACTCATCGCCAGTAACATAATGAGATTCACCAGTGTCAATAATCCACGACAATGAAAAATAATCACCAATAATACGATCGGTAGGGAGAGCAAACACCCCACCCAAAATAGGAGTAGTGGCGTGAAACTGATCAGTAGAAAGAGTAGAAGAAGTATCAGCAGCGGACTTAGGTAGAGCAGTAGCCGGAGAAGAAGAGCACCTTATATGTCCATATTTGTCAAGCCACCATTCGGATAGCCCATGGACAAGAAAACAGGCGTCATAATCGTGACCCTTACGATTACGATGAGTACAATATAATGTCGACTTACGATGTCGCTTATACAGAAAATTACCAGTGGACAGATAATTGTTGATCGAAGACAATAGAAGAAGATACAATGGTGTCGTTCACCATTGTTAATCAAGTAGCAGGAGTAGTAGAATGGTAGAAAGAAAAAAAAAATGTAGAATTTTAGGGTTTAGAATGGTAGAAAAAATTTAGAATTTTAGGGGCTCCGATACCATGTCAAAAATTGATTTTCCTTGATTGTATTACTGTATGAGCAAGAATATATATACAAGTATACAACCTAAAAAGAGATTAGGGCTTATAACATTGGCCCATTAATTAGCTAAACACAAATATAAGGCTTAACATGTAGCAATCTTAATATTGTGTTGGCCTGCCTTGGGTAGATTAAATTGGTAGAGTTAATGGCATTTTATAATGGGTTAAATCTGTTGCAAAATTTTTGCAGTAAGGCCCCAAGCAATGTGGTTGGATTTTCAAATTATAGGCATATCAGGTATTTTTTAAAGTTGGGTGTGTGTACAGTGGTTTGGGTTTGGATCTCAAACTCTCAATCCATATCAATGTTTCGTGGATCATTTTCTAAGGTGTTATCGGTTCGTATCAATTAAGTTTTCAAGACTAATAATAAGTCATATCAATGCTAATTTGAAGTTTTATTACGGGATTCGTATCAAATAAGTTTGTAAGACTATAAATCATAGTCATATCAATGCTAATTTGCAATTTGATTACGGATTTTTGGGAACGTATCAATTAAGTTTGTAAGACTAATAATAATAAGTCATATCAATGCAACTTTGAAGTTTGATTACATAGTACGTAGCTGGGTTTCAATGTCTTGTTAGATGCAACTTATGCAAGAATTCGTAAATTTTCTTGGTTCATAGTTTCATACTTCGTACATAATACCTGTTAAAATCAATACTACGTGTACACTATACAAATTAATTGCACATATGCTGCCGTATTGCCAAAGACCTCAGCAGTCTTTCTCTAAACGTAACTGTGTGATTTAAAGTCCTTGACTCCTTTGTTCACCTTCAAAAGAAGGTACTCTCTTGGTGCCACTGAAATTGCCTACTGTGATATGTTGCAAAATAATAGTATATCAATCAAATTTGTGCACAATTATTGATGAGTAGAGACATAGAGAAAGTGAAGTTGTAAGGGGAAACCAACGTATGGAGCAATATTTTATTTTAAAAATATTTAGCATAAGTAAAAAATATCTAATCGTTGCAAATAATTAAAAAAAAAAAAGCTACGGAATAGTATTTAGTCCTTAGACAATTTTGTGGGACAAGCAGAGGTTAGGCCAAAATTTACAAAATGGGACCATTGTGTCCAGCCTTGACAAATCTCCGTACCTTTAAGGGGTGGGTATATTCTAGTCCGTATGATATGATGGCTAAATTGGAAGTTAATGCAATACTTGTACTATGAAAGACTCTGATCCACCTCTACCCCAGTAGTCAAATACTACGATAGAGATAGTTTAAGAAGAATAAAAAAACACAAACACCACTTTCATTAAATTAGTAATTACACGCTCAAGACTTGACTAAGCTACTAATCACATTCATTGTTTCGTCCAAGCAATCTTACTACTCGTATGTGATTTTATTTTACTACTATAGCTTATTCAACACATTTTGTGTACGACTGGCCACAACCATGTGATCGCTTGTAAAAGAACAAAGTAATTTCAATAACACTAACCGAGTAACCCCTATAACAGTGACAAAGTAACCCTTGTAACATTAACCGAGTAGCATTTACGGAGTATAACACTTACGAAGTAACACCACTCATGATGGCTGTGTAAAACCAAAAGTTCAATAAAAACTACTTCGTACAAGTTGTAACCAATAAAATTAATATAGTTTAATAAAAAAAAATGAAGGAGGTAGGGCAAACAAGAAGATCATGGTGAGTAATTCCTTCGGAGTACTAGTATTAGATTAATCTAATCTGCAACTTATTAAAAAAAACAAAAAGTACAAATAGTAACAATTATTGGTTTCAGTGCTTCAAAAAGCATCCTTATGTTAACTTTGTTCTTCATTCTGCACCGCTATTTTCATTATCGGGCCTTTGAAGATCCAATTTGGCCTGTTAAGTTGCTGTTTTTTGCCACTCCGATGTACGGAAAATAATTTGTTCATGCATAGCAGCAGCAGGTCAGAAATTCTAAGTTACCCCTTTTTTAATTCGTTTAATTCTCAAAACGAACAATTTGATTGAATTACAGTGATTAATTTCAATTTTATTTTTTGGCATTTTTCTATCCATTCGTAATATGCGGAGTTTCAAGATTCTAACTTGATTATACTTGGTATAAAATAAAATCAATGGGATTTGTTCGGAAATTTCCAATTACATTTCTGGACTATCTGTTGTTAGTCAGTGAATTATGATATGATCGTTAAATTTGGAAAGTTATGCAAGTTGATGACGAACTATGACCGTGTTAGTTGGCTCTAACATTTCTATCTTGAACTTTGTATTGTACGGATTAAATAATTACAATATTTTAACACAATTGATTAAAAATTACTCTAGTCTATTGTGGTACGGAGGGAGTAGTATGAAAAGTGCGATTTGGTAATGGGTGCATTCGTACCTAACACGAAGATTCCTTGGGTTCTCCGAAACTTAGCTGTGGTTTGGTGCGATTCTTATCTCTGACTTTTTCAATTTTCACAAAGTAACCTAGTGAATGATGATGCAGTTTAGAATTAGACCAGGTTTACTAGTGCTTACACAATGATGGTTTTTATTTACAGCATAACCATGTTGACTTCTTGGTAGTGTTTACACAGTTTTTCAGTTTCTATATATATCCAAGACAATAGTTTAATTGGTCTTCATTTACAAATTGAATCCTTTTGATTTTCATCCACTATCTGCTGCCACCCAAAAACAGAAATGGCTTACTATCGACTTTTGTGTATGCTTTCTTGGCTTTTGCTACTGTGTTTTGTATTCCCTGCTACTGCAGGGATTATTAAGAATGGCAATACTGCTGTCCAATGTTTAGAAAAGGAGAGGAGAGCCCTGCTCCAATTTAAACGCGGTATTCAAGTTGATCGTTGTGGGTTGCTGTCTTCTTGGGGAGACCATGAAGGACTCCACCGAGATTGCTGTCAATGGGAAGGAGTCCGCTGCAGCAACCAGACTGGTCATGTCGTAGTGCTCCATCTTCGTGGGGTGCAAACGAATGCCCTTAATGATCGTTGTCTGAAAGGTACAGTTGGTGCTTCCTTACTTGACCTTAAGTATCTGAGGCACTTGGACCTTAGTTTCAATAACTTTCTCCGCCAATCCATACCCGGCTTTATTGGTTCCCTTACCAATTTAAAGCATCTCAGTCTCTCCAATGCTAATTTTAAGGGAGAGATTCCTCATCAGCTTGGAAATCTCTCCAGATTAAGATCTCTTGATCTTAATTGTCGTTCTGAACTGATTCCTCATGATCGCCCTTATGTGAAAAGCTTGTGGTGGCTTTCTCATTTAACATTGTTGAATGACATCAATTTGAGCGGTATCGATCTTAGTAATGTCACTGATTGGTTCCATATTGTTAACAACCTCCCTTATCTAAGTGTCCTTAGAATGAGTGAGTGTCAGCTTTCTGTAACATATCCACCATCACTTTCATATGTTAATTCCTCTACCACACTTAGCGTTATCAGCCTTTCTAGCAATGATTTTACTAATCATATATTCGACTGGCTGTTTAGTTTGAGTGGAATTAATACTACCTTGGTACACCTTGACCTCTCTTATTGCTTAATTTGGGGTATCATTCCAACTAATTTTGGTGGAATGAGCTCTCTTTCATATCTTGATTTGAGATTAAATATGCTAGTAGGTCCAATTCCAAGCTCGATTTGGGATATGCCTAATCTTTCATATCTCTCATTAAGTTGGAATGCACTTGATGGCTCTATTTCATTTCCTGACGAAATTTCAAGTCATACCCTCACTCATCTTGATCTCTCTGGGAATAGTTTTCAAGTCAGCCCTACTCTTTTGAAATCTCTTGGTCACTTATGCAACATACGAGAACTTGCCTTAAGTAGCCAAAACCTCCCCTTTGAGTTCTCCGCCATCATGCAATCCTTATCTGCATGTGCACTCCACACACTCGAGTCTTTAGATTTGAGTAACAACATGGTTTGGGGTTCCATTCCAGATATGATCAGCTCATTCTCTTCATTAAGAGAGTTACTTCTATATGGTAATCAACTTAATGGCACCATTAGTCCAGCTATTGGACAATTGTCTAAGCTTGAGCAGTTAGATCTTTCTTCGAATACCTTGTCAGACACTCTTTCTCAACACCACTTGTCGAATCTGTCAAGATTACGTACGTTATATCTGTCAGAAAACTCGGCACTTGTGGTGAATGTCAGTGATAACTGGATCCCTCCATTTCAACTCGACTCCCTAACCCTGGGTTCCTGCAAGTTGGGACCTCATTTCCCAAAGTGGCTTCAGACTCAAACCAAATTCTCCTGGCTTGACATATCCAATGCTGGGATTTCAGGCACTATTCCTGCTTCTTTTTGGGAGTCATTGCCATCCAATCTACAACTTTTGGATATGTCTCGCAATAGTCTTTACGGGACACTTCCAGAAGTATCAATTACCTTTGACTTCCTCCCTCGAATAAACTTGAGTACAAACCACTTCAGTGGTGCAGTACCATCCTTTCTGGTAAATGCTTCGATGTTGTACCTAGACAACAATATGTTTTCTAAGCTGATCCCTTTCTTGTGTCCTAAAGCCAAAACTAATATAACCTTTTTAGACCTTTCAAACAACATGATATCAGAGAAGCTTCCAGATTGTTGGACGTATTTTGACCAATTAACATCTCTTTACTTGGATAACAATAATCTATCAGGAAACTTGCCTGCATCCATCGGTGAACTGAAAAACCTCCAGGCGTTGCACTTGCGCAACAATAAGCTTTCTGGAGAAATATCTATGCCTTTAGAGAATTGTTCAGCTTTGGTTATTCTGGATTTAGCTGTAAATTCATTAAGTGGATATGTACCTCGTAGTATTGGGAATAGTCTAAGAAATCTCGGTGTTCTAATCCTAAGAAGCAATAACTTTGTTGGGGGTCTACCTTCTAGTCTTTGTGAACTTTCTCGTCTTCAAATCTTGGATCTTTCAAGTAATCATATCTCTGGAACCATTCCAACATGCATACGCAAGCTTACAGCAATGAGCAACACAACAAATCTCTTGCCAGTTATTGGTAAGGCGGGCATTTATGATTCATCGGATTCTGCAAAGCTTATGTGGAAAAGAGCAGAACAAAGCTTTAGCAACTCTCTGGGACTTGTCAAATCCATAGATATTTCGAGCAATATGTTGGAAGGCCAAATCCCCTCCGGAATTTCGCTTCTAACAGGTCTGTTTTCTTTGGACTTCTCAAAAAACAACTTGAGTGGGAGTATTCCTCCCAAAATCGGAGAGTTAACATCCTTAGAGATGCTTGATTTATCAAACAACCGACTTTCTGGCAAAATACCTGTAAGCCTTGCCAACGTAAGTTCTTTGGCAATCTTGGATTTGTCAAACAATAAATTAGGCGGAAGAATTCCGATTGGTACTCAGTTACAATCATTTAATGCTTCAGCATACATGGGGAACCCCGGACTTTGTGGTGATCCACTCCCCAAATGCCCTGGCGATGTACCACCTGATAGTGCAATGGATGTAGATGTCACTCAACACGAGAGCAGTGATATTTTTCCTGGATTGTACATCAGTGTGGTGCTTGGCTTTATCGTAGGATTTTGGGGAGTTTGTGGGACTTTGGTGATCAAGACATCGTGGAGGCATGCCTATTTCCGGTTCTTTGATAACATGAAAGATAGGCTCTATGTAGCTGTTAATCTGATCAAAATCAAAGTTTTGAGATATTTTAAAGCTAGTTGGTAAGTCATTAATCTTTTACAAGTTCAATATTTGATACAGTACATATCATCACTATCATTTGTTTGGATCTCATTAGCTCTGTCCTCAGCTGCTTAGCAAGAACTGTTCATATTGATATTGTGTAGCTTACTTTTGTTGTAGATAAATCTTGAGTGTAAATTTTCTAATTTCTGCTTACTAACTAATTAAATGCTAAATTATATTTGTGATCGTATCTAATATCAGAGGCATTAACTTATCTGATCTTTTTCGATTTCCTTTTCTTTTGCAGTTTATGATGTAAATATTGAGCAAATGGCCCAGTAGAGCAGATCTTGGCCTTAGCAACCTGGACTGTTGCCTATACCTGAAAATCAACATCTGTGTAATATTTGATAAAGATTAGTTTACTTTAGTTATACCAGCTTCTTAGAAGTATATTACTGCAAGAATAATACTTTATCGAAATTACACAGCATAAAGAAGCACAAGGAGTAGTGATACAGATGGTATTCGATATCAAAATTTTGGTGCCATTGTAAAACTTTAATTATTAGGGTGTCGAATAATCGTCTTTCAGAAATGAGATAGAATTAGTGAAGTACTTGCATTTGCATACTACTAAATATCTTATGATTAAAATTCTATACGCTTTGCCAAATTGATTGCTCTTGAGAGCAGTTAGATTTGTCAAATGCATCAGTAGAATATGTTGAAGATTTCCCATCATCAAAGGTGGAAAATCTTCTGGCGTTCGGCCCATCTATGAGGCAGCTTTGGGCTGGGCTAGGCTGATCACGGCTTGTGCTGGTATTTATCTAGTATTGTAGGCTGAGTGGTGAGTGGCTTGACTCTTAAATCTTGATTATTGATTTACATTAAAGATTGTCAAGTACTAAGTAATTTAATTGGATTGTTTTCAATGGTTAAAAACGCTACAAATAAATTAAGAGATCATGAGTTTAATGATTGAGATCATGAGTTTAATGATTGATATTTTATTAAAAAAAAAAAAATTAAAGACAATTCATGTATAATATGATGTCTTATCATTTTTATACAAAGTACAGAATACATAATAATGTTGAGAACTATACATAAATACATTAATATTGGCTAAAGTGGTTGTGAGTTGAGAAAAAAAAAAGTCAAAATAAAACAATTATTTTGTAACAAAGCTAATAGATTTATACAATAAGCTATCTAATAAAATACAGTATGAGTGCTCATAAACATCGTTTCAATTGAAATATGAACTTTGCAATTAACTTATTCAATTTCAACACTTTTTGCGTAGTATTGTCAAACACAGTCTCAATTCAGACAACCAACAATATTATACTCTTAAAATATGAATGTATAAAGATTAACGACCGCTTCAGGTATTGGATAAAATAATGAAAAGTAAAAATAATGAATTAAAATAAACATTACTTACACCGATCGATGCGTGATTTTAGCATGTATTCCTAAATTAATACCAATTTAGAAAATGTTTTAAATATTTATCTAACACCCTAGGGACGTTCGTTAGCAAGATCCATTAAAATATAAAACCTAAGTACCATATGTAATGCTAATTATAATTCTCAGACATCTCTTGATCCAATACCCCCCTTTTAGTTTGTGGTAGCCATACTATTACACTAATGCGTTGTTTTCGAAACTGAATTATACCTCGAGTAGGAAGTCAGCTAATTAATTAATCATCTTTACAATGATCCATTGGACTCGGACACATAAACTTATCCTAAGTTACTATGATCAGTAATCACTAATCCAAGTATTAACAAGATTATCATCATCTTTACATCGTTAATGTCAAAAGTTGGTTGGGCTACATTTTATGTCAAATTTAATTAGTAATGTTATTATCTAGTTAAACAATATATTAATCTAGTTAAACAATATGTTAAGTAGGATCTTGTTAACGAGCGTCCCAGGACGTTAGATAAGAAATAATTATATTGGTTAAAATAGTATTAAGTTAGGAATGCATGACAAAATCACACATCGAACGGTGTAATTAATGTTAGTTTTACTCTAATATTTTCACTTTTAATTCTCTTATCTAACATTCCGAGGGCGTTCATTAGCTTTTACCTATTAGGTAGTTAATGTAGACACAAAATCATCAAAGAAACAGAGCAAATCTATTGATTTATGTTAAAAAATAATGGTTTGTTCACTTGTTGGGTCTTTGATTAATGTGCTGTCTAAATGCATAGCATTATACACTTGAAATTTATTATCAACCGTTTAATTTATGATGAGGTTGTCTACCAAGTTTCTTCAATGTTTGACTATTTCCTTATGGTTTGGATTAATAATCTTTTTAAAATTCTTTTTCTTTCCTCTTTAAGTGAGACACTTGGTTAATTATCATGTTACTTGCTCTGGCTCTCAATTTTGTGTTCAGTATTTTAATTAGGAGCTATGTTTAAGCTTAAGATTGCAAAAGTGATCTCATCATCACTGACACAAAATAGGTGTTGTATACTCCTCTGCTTTTAATATGGAGTACTCCCTCTGGTTTTATTCAAGTGATTTATTTTAATTGGGTACGTATGTCGATGCAAAAATAATTCATCGAAACGATCCTAATAAGTTTCCGCAAATCCTTATGTTCTCCGTATAAATCACTAACACTGGTCAAAGCAGGTAAGGTGATTAGAGCAAAAAAACTCAATGGACTAACGGGTCTCTTAAAAAAAATGAAAGAGTGTACAATACTTTGACTTTTGTGTTATTCATATACTAACTTTGACTACATAATACAGAGTACAAAATATTAGATGTGTCAAAAAACTGACCCAACTCGATCTGAACCGAAAAGACCCGATTTAGTTTTAGACTCGTATGGATACAATAATTTAGCATGGCTCAACTTTAAAATAGAGCCGACTCCGATTCCTGAATTAACACCTCTATAAAGTATGATTAATATATAAATGTAATTAATCTTGATTATGTAAAATATTATAGAATTAGGCCCCGTTTAATTCACCTTATTTTTGCTTATATGAACTTATCTGATCTGGTCTAAACTGATCTGATCTGATCTGATCTGGTCTGATCTGATCTCATCTGGCCTGGTTTAATCTGATTTGATCTAGTCTGATATGATCTTATTGTCTGATTTGATCAAACTTTGACCTTAAGTGTACGATAATCTGTAAGGAAAAAATATATCAAGTGGGATCTTGTTAGATTCGTAATAATGTGTATTTTATTGATATGTAATTTTCATAATTTTTTTCGTTACGAAATTAATGATATTTAGCGATAAAAAATTGCACATAAAATGATGGTATGATCTGAACTTATTATTTCTAATCTGAACTTATTTTTTCTGAAATAAGTAAAAATAAGTTGAATTAAACAAGGCCTTGGTCTCAACTCATATATTAATAATATCAACTTTTTATTTTCTTTTACTAATAGATAACAAAGGATTTCGATAGTAAAAGTTATTTGACATGTGTGCTAGTGATGTACTTATTAAAAAAACGAAAGGAATAATATACATTGATTGAATTTCATGGGCACTTAACACAACAGGCTTCTACCATCAAATTTTCATAAGCTTTTATTCTATCACTGACTTCCTTTAAATCTAGGAGCTTAATTAAGGTATGAAATATGTATGATATAAAGTACTCCGACCATTTTAAATTTCAGATTCACTTTACAACTTTCCCGTTTTGTAATCTTTGTCAATTTTGACACACTACTACTCTCTTTTGGTCATGTTAGAGTATAAAATCCTTTTCTTTCTTTTTTTATCTTTTGTTTTTTTAATCTTATGATCCACTTGCTTCTCTCTACCCTCACATGCTCCAAATTCTCAATATACGGAATTACGGAGTACGAGTATAAAATAAATTCACTAATGTTCATGTTCATTCATTAATATTCATGTTACTTATGATAAAATCTTAGGAGACAAATTTACTTTGGCATTAATATTCATGTTTATCACACTTTAAGGTACTCCATAATAGTTAACAAGTTTATGCTTCATCGCGTTTTAAAAGCTACTACTCCGTAATAACGTTTTCATATCTTAGTAATGGAGGAAGCAAGTATTCAAATTAACTCTAATACAAGTACCATAAGATGAAATTAGAGTAATTTTTCAAAAAATTAAATCATTGTAAAAGGAGTTAAAAAAAAAGGATAAGATAAATGGAGAAAATGATTTTAGCATACCAAAAAGTTATGAAGTATTATTAGTTCCGTTTTATATTATTTATAACGATTAGACATTTTTCATCTCTAATTTATATCAAATCGTTCGTTACAAATAATATGAAACGAAGGTACAATTAGAATGTAAAATCATTGTGAGAACACAATTTCATATAATCCTTTCATATAAATAGGTTAGCGGTACCAATACCAATTATTAACGTGTCAATATCAATTTTTTTAATTTTTGAAAATTAGAGGGGGGGGGGGCGGGGGCTGAGTGATAAAATTGGCATCATAGGAGTGATGATAGAGGATGAAGTTAGCTAAGTAGGCTGTAGGCATGCAGGCAGTACGTATAGTAGGCGCAGGAAATTACACAGAGGGACGAACGCCTATTACGTGCTTTACACGCCATTAGCAATCAGCATGACTCTGTTTCTCTTCTCTATCTTCAGAAGTTCTGACATCCTACAATACTCCTTTGACCGCCACTGCTCACCTTCATTTTACCGCATTTGTAATTTTTTTTTTTTTTTTCATGCTACTCTTACTAAGGTGTTGTTTGGTTGTTGTGGGAATTTAATTTTCATAGGAATTTATATTCCATGAGAAGTTAATTCCTTAATGAAATTTGTAGGAATTTATAAAATGTGTTTGGTCGCAATAAGGGAAATGGAAATTCCCATGAATTTTGGTTTACCTAGGAGGACTAGGTAATTTATTTTCCATGTTTTGTGGCAAGTTCAAATTCGCATGAAATACTACTTTCTCCATTTTTATTTTTTTATGTCAACCAAACAACTACTCATTTTATCAATTTCCATGAATTTCTCCTCCATTTCACTATGTCAACTAAACAAGGCCTAAATAATGTTACCGTTAACTCATTTCAATCTACAGTACTTTACAAGTAATTGTCTTGTTAAATACGAAGTACGGAGTATATATTTTCTTTACGGAGCAGGAGTATATTTTTGTCCATGTACAGCTTTTAATGATTAATATTCTTAATTATCAACACAAAAAAATATTATAAAAAGTTATTAATAATATATTTTCTTTTATATACAATTAATCAATATCTCATGTAACTACGAGTATATGTTAATTTGGTTATAAATAAAGCTAGTTAAAATATTTGTAAATACAGTGTCAAAACTGTAAGAGTGATTTCCCTGAATAATGATAAAATACAAATTGATTCCTTATATGAGTCGGTTTCAAAACTATTTCCTACAATACCATCCACGTAGGATCGGTTCCTAGGTTTGGAGTTTTACAGTATAAAACCGCTAACAATGTTAGCAGTTCTATGCATAAAACCTCTAATACCATTAGCGATTCTAAGTAGAAGGCTCGTTTACTTTAACTTTCACAGCCAAATTATATTGAATCGTTAATGGCA
Organism: Chenopodium quinoa; assembly: GCF_001683475.1. Taxonomy (NCBI): domain Eukaryota; kingdom Viridiplantae; phylum Streptophyta; class Magnoliopsida; order Caryophyllales; family Amaranthaceae; genus Chenopodium; species Chenopodium quinoa. The sequence continues at coordinate 2,331,464 of NW_018744167.1, forward strand.
TAAGCGGTTCTACATAAAGAACCGCTAATACCATTAGAGGTTCTATGCATAGAACCTCTAATACCAATAGAGGTTTTATATTAGTTAAAACCGCCAACAATGTTAGCGGTTTTATACTTGCAAATACCGAACCTGCGTGGACGGTATCGTGAAAAATAATTTTTAAACCAATGAATATAAGGAATTAGTTTATGTTATTACATTATTTTGGGAAATCTCTCAGAGTATAAACACATTAACTGAAAAACAAAATTGAATATTGGAATAATTTTTTAATATCCATCGGAACAAATTGAATTCACAAATCGTGCAAGAATGGAAGCTAATGCATAACGTGACTACAAATATACAATAACGGTATTAATAGAGTGAGTTAATTTAATTACATCATAAAGTTCAGGGCTAGCTAAGTGCCTAGCCTATGTAGTATGTACTTGTATATGAGTAATATGACCATGAGCAGGCTGCAGGAGTACAGGGTCGTCTTATATGACTTTTAACAAATTCAATTTATTCTTTCTCTTCTCTTTATGTTTTCTTTTTCGTTGTTTTACCCCCAATTTGACGAAGAAAAAAAAAAACAACTTATCAATCAAAATATAAGTACAGTAATTAAGTATAAATGGTGGTCTGGTGGAGGAAAAGAAAAGGTAAAAGGAAGAGAAAAGAATAAGAATTTTATCCTTTTTTTTTTCTTAATTTATTTTTACGGAAAAAAAAAATAAGGATTTGATGTTAGTTGGAACGAGTGAGTTTTGAGCTTTAGAAAGTGGGTTTCCAACCAAAAGATTGACCAAGTTTCTTTATTTTTATTTTTTCTTTTCCTTTTTCTTTTTCTTTTACCCTTTCTCTTCTTTTGTTTTTCATGCCAAAAAAAATTAAAATTTGCTTTTTCCTTAAAGCGTTTTTAGGCATATATGCTCAATAAAGAATTACGAGTAATAAGACTTGGGGGATTTCCCCTCTTTATATAATTATTGTACATTTAAATTAATGGAATATTAATTGCACAAATAAGAGAAAGAAACCATTATCTAGCACATACTATTTCAAGAGAATGATTACACTATAAATCATGACACTATTTATAAACTCAATTGACCCTCATTTGTAATTTATATCAATCGAATAGTAGTACCCTTGTATTATAATCATGGAGCTTTTAGATATGTACTGTATAATAAGAAGACTGGAGATAATTGTAATACAACTTATATTTATTTACACAATGTGGCTGAATTTTCAACTTTGTGCTACTTCGAAATTAAAGTTAAAATTCGTAAAATCAAAACATCAAATGCATAACTAATGCCCTGCTCGCCAATTTGTGGTAATTCGTTTGTTGCTCCCACTTTTTATCACTACTAGTGGTCATGAACTCATGAATTATTTTTATCTATACTTTCTTCCCTTTTACTCCCTATATACATTTATTTCATATTTTTTATTACTCGATAATACATTTTAACATTAGTATTATTCACATTCTTTGATTATAATTTGTGATTTAGTAGTATTCATTGCTAAAACCTAAAAGCATGCAGTACTCCATAACATTGCATAGTCCACATGACCATTTGTTGCACCATTTAATATGGATTTTGTATGTTAAGTACATCTCAAATTCTCAAACATATAATTTCAAAATATTTACACGTTAAAAGTACTCGTAATAGGTACTCCATAAATTTTTAATTGGCATTGTATGTCTCATTAATAAGTCATATGCTAGATCACGGACTTGAAAGAATAGTTGACGCTCCATTTCCGAAACAAAAAAACAGTGACTCGTATATACAAAAGCTCATTATCATCATCATTAACAAAACAGAGTTAAAAGCTTTACAAGACAACTCAAGTGACCTAAGCTCACTCGTCACTCATCCACTGGTCATCATCATCATCACTCCTAACAAACTACTCTTCTAATCTCTAATCTCACCAAACAAAACCTTGTAAATTTCTCCCTCAAATACAGAGATAATTCACCAAACTATACTTCCTAATTATCATTTTCTTTAAACCCTAATTAATTAATTAGTTTTGGGAGAAAGATTTTCCCGCCTCTTTCTCACTCTCAAACCAAACAAACAAACAAACAAAAGTTTACAGGCATCACCACTAATCTAATCATTTTATCAGCTTTTTTTTTTGTTCTTCAGATTTTTTCTGACACTTGAATTGACTTCTCATGTGATGGATCACTGCTACATCTCGATAACGACGAATGTCCTGCAATATTATTAACAAATTCCATGAGTTTCAAATTCAAATTACTCACTATAATTACATTTAATTAATCTTAATTAATATTATGAACAATTGTATTTTCAAAATTACATTAAAATTTTAAAACTATCCTACCTTTGGAAGTGGTGAGAGATCGTTTGCAGTGTTGAATAGCGCCTTCAATGCCGTCACAAGGATGGTCGTTTTTCGCCGGAAAACTCGCCGTCGATGGAACTCCGATCATCGCTGAAGATGATTTACTCTTTCCTAGATGCTTGATCTTTGCTTTGAATCGACTGGTTTGCTTTTCTTCTTTATCCTTTTTAATCAACAGCATCGGCGTTGTTGTCGACGGTCTGGTCGGAGAAGCGACGAATTTCTCGGCGTCGCTAACCTTTTTAGAGGTTTTCGGCTTAATGAGATTCAGGTATTTTTGAACGACGTCTTTTGAGAAACGTTTCGACGTTTCTAAGCTCTGTTTCTCAATCTTCGGACTGCTGGAAACGCTTGAGTTGTTGCTTCCACTCCGAGTGAACTTCGGAACGATTGAACCGTCTTCAATTCGGAATTTCACAGTTAATAAGCTTGAATTGCTTCGTTTTGGAGACGAAATCGACGAAACACTCTCCGTTTCGAACACATCCTCAACACGTTTCGATTTCTTATTGAATTTTCCAAACATAAACACTCGAAGCTTCGGAGAAGCTGAGCGAAGAATCGAAATCGGAGATTGAGGTTTAGACTTAATTTTCTTCTCAGATTCCTTCTCTTCCACACAATTATAGAAGTTTTCTGATGAATCTTTGGAGCAAGGAGTGGAAAGAGAAAATTTGGAGTCGGAAGAAGGTAAAGTGAGCTCTAACTCGAAGAAAGAGTCGTCGTCATCGTCGTCGCTTTGCTCGGTGAGATGGTCGGAAATGGTGGAATCGGCGATTGTTTCAGCGCTATCGCCGTCGCTAGCGGTGGTTCCGGCGGCGACTTTAGAAGTGTTTGATTTCCAGAATTTAAGCATTGTTAAAACCTCCATTTTAGGTTTTTGTTGAGTCAATGGTGTTTGTTTGAAGAAGGAAGGAGACAGGAGAAGGAGAAAGTTTTTTTAGAATTGCTTTTTGATGGCCGTGTAGGAAAGGAGAGTGTGGAGGGGAGTCTTTATATAGGGGAGTAACAAGAAGTATCTCTCTCCTTTTCTTTTTTTTTTTTTTGGGATACTTTTCCTCACTCTTTTTTTTTTTTTGGAACATGAATTAGACGTTACTAAATTATACGGAATATTATTAAAGGACGATAAACTAAAATTTAGTTTGGTGTTGCAACTTGTGGATGCTACACCAAGCAACAGCCTTATTAATTTGGTGGATATGATCCACCGTTTACTCAAGACTGGTATCTATAACTATGTCTGCTCTAAGCATCCGTACCATAAAGGCTGAATCTATGTAAATTGTAATGGCCTGCAACGGTCTATTTGTTGTCCACTAAAGACCTTTAAGGTAAACGTAAAATCAACAGAGCCAACCCATGGGTGCCCCCTCCCCCCAAATCACCTTAAACTCCAAATTTCGATATCTACGAACACCATTCATTTTCGACCGCAAATTTACTATAACATTAAGGCTACGTTTGTTCATCTGATTATGTTGTAAATTACAAATGCAAGAACATTTTTGTTTTTTGTGTTCATTAATATATAACTTTAACTGTTAATATCTTTAGTTATGCATATGTAAAAATTATACGAGTATATTGATAAAATACACATTAAGGCGGATCTAACAAGATTTCATATGACCATTGCTTCATTTAAATCCTGATGAACACCCTCTGTGTTGTTTCATTCAAATATTGCAACTTTTGTACAAAATATGTAAATTAATTTACGTTCAATTATTTTAAAATAAAAATTGTAATTCTCTTAATTAGCTACAAAAATAGATTGATTAATTGGAAAATTAAGTAATTGGTTTAAATTTTTGTTCAGTAGATTGAATAGTTATGTTGCTTTAAATTATTTATAATCTACATGATGCGTGCATAAAATGATAGGCTACTCTCTCCATATCTGAAAGCGAATATAAAACAATACAGAGTAATAATACATTAATATCCGTAAGACTTTGTATTGTACGAGGGTAGACGACTCATCAATATTATACGAGGATAGATGATTCATCTACACAATAACCTAACAACATTTTTTAAACATCTTGAATTTTATTTTGTTTATTTTATTTTATTTTTGCTACAGAGGGGTTAGAGCCCGACAAGGTAAAAATAAAATAATAATCAACAATGAACAATATGTGGTAAGGCCACACTTATTATACCATCCAATTTAATTATTGTGGAGGTATAAGTTTGTACATTGTTTAACATTAAACTTGTTCCCTTTTATAGGTAGATATACTTCGTAAGACATATTGGGAAATGAGAATGATTACTGTAATACACATGTAGTTTCTTTGTTTATTTAAAGATGTGTTTTATTCATTTGATTTCACCTCATTTAGGATTTTTAGAAGGTGTTATATTTAAATTACCTGATTTCACTTATTTGAAATCATATGAACTTTCGTATTGTATGAACTTATTCGAACTTAACTTATCAAACCTTATTAAAATTTATTTTAATTAGTTGTAATTATAACTTGAGTAACCCTTATCAGAACTTGTTTTGTATGAACTTAATATTTGATATGAACTTTTCAGACATGGCGTGAAATAAGTAAAAGTAAGGTGAACAAAACAGAGCCTTAGTTGATGCACTCTCATTTCAATCATTGATATATTTATTTATTAATGAACAAATGGTATTTTGAAGATATAAATGGAAACAAATCTAATAAAATTGCACTTGATTTTGTTTTTCCTTGAAATTAAATTACCAAAAATAAAGAGAATAGTGAATATATATGTATAGTGTAAATCTCGAAATGTTTCATGCTTTCATATAAAAAAGACGAAGAAATTGCATGACAAAATATTAATTAATAGCTTTACTTCATATTTGTTTTTATCTTTAATTGTTCCTTTTTTATTGAACACAAGATCAAATGTACAATTTAGACCGTTATTATTCTTTTCTGTCATTGAAAAACATGTGCTTACACAAATCTAGCAAGATCTAGCCATTGATATAACTAAGCACAGAATCAATAACACTTTGTATCTAATATTCGTAACAACAATTGACAATAATAGATTGCATCATAAATCTCCAACTCAACCTATGCTACTACTATAAGTAAAACTAATCTTCATTATTATAAAGTAAAATATGATGTAATGAATGATGACATAAGAATTAATATTAAAAGATTGAAAATTAAACATAATAATAAAAAAATGTGAAGTAAGTAGTGAATAAGGAAAATATTGGTTGGAGGTAAATCTCGAAGGGAGTGTGTCTAAGAGGAAGACAAAGAAAAGGGAGTAAAATGGGAGTTAGATACAAAGTACGTAATATAAAGGGAACAAGATATTACGAATGAAGGAGAAATTGAGTGAAGACAAAGTTAGGGATACCCGGCTACGTTACTCTCGGACTTTTTGTTCCTTTTTCATTTTACGGCTCATTTTCCTATTCCATTTCCACCTCTTCCATTTTCTTAACCATACAATTACATAAGAGTTGCGGACCTTCGATAAATTAATTTATGTGAGGCCTAGGTTTCAATTGAATATATAACCCTACTTCTTGAACTAAGTTAAAGTTTTCAATCATTATAGCTTAACTTTTTTATGTGTCAATTAAAGACGTTCATTATATATTTTACAGTAATTGACAGAGTGACGGTTTTGTTTATGACGGGGCTCTAACCTACGTACGTATAAGCTCCACCTTTGTATACAATTGCACAGTTATGCAAACAATCGGTACAGTTTAATTTAACAAGATATAAATGTGAAATAATTATAAGCTTGATTTTTGTTTTTGAGTGAAAGGAAAATATGTATTATTGTCGATTGCGCCTTTAATAATTTTATAGTCTTAAAATAGTGGTAATATAATTAAAGTGTATATTCCTAATGAAATTCATTAAAATAACGATTCCTAATTAGAACGTCTACAAGTGGGGTGAGAGAGAATTTATATACTCGTACTACAATCAGAAGAAGCCGGTAATTCAAAACTGGCTATTTTATCACGATGTAATTCACAGACCAATTATATACGATAAATAAAGTGTAAATTAAATTATTCTATTAATAAATTATACCAAGCTATTGTATCACTCAATTTTCTTACTCTTGATCGGTCAATTAGCCAATATATAAATGTGAGTATTTCTTTTATTCCCTTTTTTAAATAAAAAAAATAATATATTATTAAGTCTAATCTTTTGCCATTAGTTCAAGTAGGATAAGAATAATATTGTATCAGCCTTAATTAGGACGTTATGATGTTATATAAGTTAAATCAAGTGAGGAGCACCACATTTATTTTTTATTTTTTTTGTATGTGGCCAATTCATCATTTTTGAACATGCCAATAATACAAACATTTAAGTACACACAATGTATTAACCAAAAGCTAGACAACATAATGGAGTGCATTAGTGCATAGATGAGCTAGAGGAAGAGTAGAGTGAAGATAAATGAGGATCAGATCAACATTTCTTGCGAATCAAATATGCAATCTGAAAACCCGTTGGTAATTAATATGTGAAATGGCATATACGAGTAGCAATAAATGACTAATTGGACAACATAAGTGATGGGCAAATGGTTGGTCCATTGGAACTTGGTTGTCCCTCACTTATTGGAAATGAGTCGCAAATGAAGCTGTTACTTGGCCATGCCATTATGCCTTCTACGTGGATATTTTCATTGCCATGGCAAAAATGGAGATGAGTATCGCATGTCAATTACATACACATCTAGTGATCGAATGGTACGTACTTTGTCTAGAAGATTCTCGTGCTACATATCAACATACATATAACATATATACGTGTTGTGTTGGTCTCAATCTCAATGTAACTTTTCAAATATGTAATATTTACTCCAATAAGTTATACCGGTATGTAATTATAGATAGCTAGAGTACGTAGTAATGTAAAAACAAAACATATTTTAAGTTTTGGTCTAATATGAGTTGAATATATATTATTAATTGTAGTTTTATTAATTTTTGTCGAGAATAAGTAATACGGAGTAACGTTTATAAAATAAGTGGAAATGATAAATTCAAAGTTAGTTTTTGTATAATTTCCTTATTCAAAATTAAATCGTCAGCTTTTGCCATAATAATTTCCTTATTCAATGCATTCCTTATTATAGATGAGCTTTGTATAGCGAAATGAAAACCTTATCATCACCAATCCAACAACAAAAAATCAGCATAATGATTCAAAATTTAAGAATCAGATTCCTAATTAACCGTACCAAATACCAATCCCCTCTCTCTACAACATCATTTAGAATGGTTTCTTCTTCGAAAAATTAGAAATGTATCAACATCAAAGTCCCTTTCTCAATTTTTCTGATGCTAACACTGTATGCAAAATTATGAAACAACCAATTAATTGCTCATAAATGCGGTATTGGTCTATTTGATTAATGATATTTCATAAACCTCCAAGAGTCCAAAGCAAATGTACTTGTTAGGATGCCTTTAATTTGGTACATCAAGTGACCTAGCTAGTTCAAGCAAGTTAAAACCTAATTGCATGTCGTTAAGTACAAAATATGTTTTAGAACTTCTAAAAACCTAACTAAAAGTATTACCCCTATTCCTTTGTTTTCTCTATCGACTTAATCAACACACTGTTAATCCTCTAAAAAACTTTGCTATTCATCAGGTCATCTTATTTGTTTTATCAGTATCACATTAGTTTTAATACCTTTGTTATATCGATTCAAAACCTCTCAGTCTTTCACAAGTTAACCTGTTTTCTCATGCATTGGTAAAACAAAAGAAGTCTTTTCCGTTCATTTTTAGCCCTTTCTTTTTTGTACACTTTTCCTTCTTCTATTAAACTTTTCTTTACTCCATCATTGACTCCTTGTACTAATTTAGCTAGGCTAATTGGTTGATCCTGGTACCGCAACATCAGCACAACATGGGTAAAAGCCATAAATTTATGAAAAATTAAACCCCTTAATTTTCTAGATTAATGGAGAATGGTCCTTTGATATCGCCAACATGTACTCGAATTATTTTACCGCAATCTACAAAACACACCATTCTTGTTCTACTAATTCGCTAGTGACCTAGTGTGTGAAATTACACAAGACTGCTCTTACTAGCAATATTTTTTTATTTTAATGTACACCAAACAAATCTCGGTTGTATATATAAAACAAATACACTAGAAACGTTTGAACAAAAAAAAAAAAAAAATTAAAAATACACCAAACCTTAAATTATATACATAGAAATTTTGTATGGACACGAAGAATAAAGGATATACCTATAAACAATTTTACACGGATTGAACATAAATAAAATTACGGATGCATGTTAGAATAACAATGTTTGATATTTGTACACAATTTTAAAAAGTGAAGAGGAAGTAACTCGATGATTCTATATGGAGTAATTAGGTAGATTATTTTATTTCCTTGTTCTCTCTATATGCACTTTGGTATACCTTCAACCTTTCTTCAATAAATGGTCACCAAGCCACTCGAGTGTAGTAGAATACAAGTTCAAGATATTTAAGAATTGAATATACTGTAGTACATTAATTGGTATACCTAATAGATTTTGACCATAGTACACTAATTTGAAAGTTCGAAACTCGAGTGAATATGGACATTACTTCATGGTGAAACCTAAAGCTCAAGAATAGTCTAGTTTAGTTTTTTTTTTTTTTTTTTTTTTTTTGAAAGGAAATAGTTTGGTTGTAAATGAGAGAGAAAGTATTTTTATTTTTGTTATGAATAGTAATATGAACAATTATTTTATTTTTTTTCATGAATAAGGATGCTCTAAGTACTAACAACCAAGTGAGTAAAAACTAAAAAGGTTAAGAAGAAGAGAAGAGAATACCCAAAAGAAGCCAAGGAAAGTGAGTAAATATGCGTGTGTGTCGAAAGAAAAGGCCAAAAAGAAAGAAAAAGATAGAGCTCCTCAAAATACACCAATTACCTAATGAAATGTCTCTCCTTTGCTTTTAGACTTTAGAGAGCACCCTTCATTTATTTGCAGAATAATTTTGTACACTTTCACAAGCCAATTACTTTCACCATTAAAAGCAGTTCCATCAATTTTTTATTTACTCCCTGTATCGGTTCATATTATTTGCGACATACTTGTAACCATTTAGCAGTATTGATTTAAAATACTATGCATATATGGAGTACTCAATATAAACTTAATTATGGAGTATATAATTTTTTACAAATATATAAAAACAAAATGTTATTGTACTACGTAATACGTCGTACATTATTATACGGGTCTCAATTTACATATTATAAATATCAGTTTATTATTATTATTATTATTATTATTATTATTTTGTGATCAAATTGTATCTTGATAGTAATTGTGTTAGTAAAATTGTTGCAAATATTCTGAAATAAGAGGAGCTCAAAATTAAGGTATTACCCACCCCAAAAAAAAAGGTTTGACCTAAAGCTTTTCTTTAGGCTATTTAGACCCAAAATTAAAAGCCTTAAAATTAAACTTTGATATTTTGTTCTAAAAATAAAATAAAAAGAGCTTTACAGTTATTTGTAGTCCTACTAACCTATACTTTGAAATTCCTTTATTCAGCCTTTTTATCCTTTCGAGTTATTTAAAGGTAATTTATCCATTTTGACTCAAAGAAAAGAGGAGGTATCCGAAGTTGTAAAGTCCACCTAGCTATTCTATACAACATGCTTCGTAAATTGCACTTTAATTTTAGTCTCCTAGCTTTAGTACTAAAGAAAAAGAAATAAAGAGCATTTGTAAAATGTATATAATTTTTCATACTTGTTAAAAGATAAATTTAAAGGCAAAGGGGCTCAAAGGAGCCTTAGCAAAGAAAGAGTACTCGTATGCAGTAAAGGTGATGTGACCAATTTCTTTTACTCCTTTATAATTGCAAACTAGATGAACCCCGTGTGATGCACGATTTGTTTGTATTTTTCAAATAAAGTATTTTACTAAATATATATTTATCTAATAAACTTTGTGATATTCGCTTGATTACTATTTGAATTTTTTATTATAAAATAAATTATTAACTTTTTTTCTCATATTTAGATAAAATTCGTAATATAAATAAATAATATTTTATTTTACAAAGTTTCGTATGTGGTCGAGATTACTTGGTCAGAAGTTACTTGGTTGATCAAGGGTTACTCAATCGATCAGGGGTTATTCGGTCAGTGTTTGGGTGTGTCTCATCCGGCCACACGATATGACCAGCCACACAAAAAACGCGCTGATTTTATTTTTATTATTGTTAATATAAAATTTTTGATCAAAAATATATTGTAATTCTTTTTTTTTTCATTGGTTAAAATATAACATTTTCTTATGTGACGCTCTAAAATTCATCTTCCGTGGCATAATCCTATTGTAGCGTTTTAAAATTATTAATCCTACGTGGCGCTTTAAAAAAAAACTAATCGTACGTGGCATAATCTGATTGTAGCGTTTTAAAAATATTAATCCTAAGTGGCGCTTTAATAATTTTTTAAAAAATAAAATCCTAGGTGGCGTTCTATAAACTTGGGAAAAAACTCCCCTTTTATATATATACTAGTTTTGTGCCCGGGCGATGCCCAGATTGTTGATACAATTTCAGTATAAACTTTTTTGCTTGAATGTTAAATACGGTCTTACAATCCCTTTTGATAATGTAGGAAATTTAGACATACGATGTCATATCACTTATTTAATTAAATAATAGTGCACTTTTTGTAGTTTTGTTTGTGAATATCTATGTTATTATTGACTTGAAATTATTTTTTAACTAATTCTCAAATTTTTTTAAATAAATTAAATATATTATAAATGGATCTTATTTTAAAGAAACTTTTAAAATGAATTTTAGGATGGAAATAGAACCGAGTTACAGGATATTTATTAAAAGTTATGATTAATTTGTAATATGAAATATAAGAAGTATATCGATAATAATACTCCATATAATATTTTTATCTTGAAAAAATATATCCGAAATTCGCTTACTTATCCTCATATGTGTCACAATCATATTTATCTGTCGCCCACGTGCGTGGCTTGACACTTGGCGAAAAACTGAAATTCCAAGTGTCGTGTCTCGGCGATGTCCAGTTTGTTGATAAAATTTTAGGATAAACTTTTGGCTTTAATGTTAAATATAGACATATAATCCCTTTTGATAATGCAAGATATTTAGACATACGATATCATATAATAGTGTACTTTTTGTAGTTTTGTTTGTAAATAGATATCTATGTTATTATTGACTTGAAATTATAGTTATTGAACTTAAATTATTTTTACTGAACCGAAAGTCTTTTTACTAAACCAAAATTATTTTTACTAATTAAAACTTATTTTACCGATTCTCTATTATTTTTTTAACCAAATTAAATATATAATAAATGGATCTTATTTTAAAGAACTTTTTAAAACGAATTTTATGATGGAAATAAAACCGAGTTACACAATATTTATTAAAAGTCATGATTAATTTTGTATATATGAAATATTAGAAGTATAGTGATAATAAAACTCTATACAATAATTTTATCTTAAAAAAATGTATCCAATAATTGCTTACTTAGCATCATATGTGTCACAATAACACATATTTTGCGCTTATGTGGCGCAACACTTGGTGAAAAACTAGAATGCCAAGTGTCGCTGTTTCGAGGCATGGCTGCGATACCGGCTTTATATATTAGTGATATGATATGATATGATATTAGATTGATATTTTTTATTATGTTTATAATTATTAAAAGGTAAATTGAAATCTTTAACTAAAAGAAATCTGTATTTAATTTATGAAAGCTTATGAAAAGTAATTTTCGTACATGTGTAATGCTATGAGAGTTTTAAACTATTATATTGCCTTAATAAGTGTATACAACACACTTACTATGAATAAAGTGTATTTTGTACAAGTGATCTCTATATAGCTTTGTTAGTTAAGACTCTTAAGAACCAAATTGATCATGCTTCAAAATTGCAAATTAATAGTATTGGTAAGAAGCAATTATGAGTAACGAACTTTGCATTTTGACGTTTCATACATGTAATTACTCTGTATTATAATAAATTACTATTTCGTTCACCTTAATTTTGTTGATTTCGAAGTCACTAATTATATGGAATATAAAGGTCCACCAGGACTACTCAAAGTACAATATTAGCTAAAATAATTTCAATTAAGTTCTTTAACATGTACAATGTTAAAAGTAAATAAAATTTAGGTGAATAAAATACAACTTTTGTTCAATAATGTTATACAAGTAGTATATGTAGTCTATTGGCTAAAAGAAATACTTCATTGGAAAAGCGTTCTGCCTATTCAATTTGTCAATAATACATTGTAATAATCTCACTAATACTTTGAAATTATCTAAATGCAATGATAAGAAAGAATAATTCATCAAAAGAAAACAAGTGAGAAAGAAAAAGCTAAGAATGAAAAAAGAACAAAAAGCCCAACATTATCTCGTGAACAATCGAAGACTTCGCTATGGGTCGGCTAGAGTTGTCTCCTGGCTATCATTTTTTACTCTCACTAATTTTAATACAAATTTAACAAATAAAATAAACATATAAATAAAATTAATTAAAAAATAAGAAAAATTCAAATTGGTCAATTAGATTCATGGGAAAAATCTATCAATCAAACAACGATTTCACGGACTCATATATTATGGACATAATAATCATTGCAATCAAAGATTCTATGCCCTCAAATTCATGATTATGATTTATGAACAAAGCCAAAGCTACAATTTGGATTTAATGGTCCCCACAATTTTCATGGTTAGTAGGGGTAACAAGTTTCTTTACCTTAGGTAATTCTCTCTTTATTTGCTTAATTGTAGGTGAGTTAGGGAACATCAACAAGATAATCGATAGTGGTAGTTGGTAGTTGAATTTATGTTGTTGGATTAAGATTGATGATGGTTATTAACTATACTATTATGATCTAATTATATCACTAGCAAGCAATTTCGTTGATTTCGGGTATGTGTATCGCGTAATAATAGTTACAATGAGCAATAATTTCAATCCAAATTAATTATTATGGAGTATATGTATACTAAATTTAATTGATTTTGGAACTCAGTTATTTATCATTTTAATGTATCATCACATAAAGGATTTAATTTAAACTTGTACTATGTATAAGTACATGTTTCTTTATGAGAGATGATGGAGTATTTGAATGAGTACTAAATTTGTGTAAGCATGTGTTGTAGCCATTATTAGCATTTATTTGTTATTGTTCCTACCATACCTAAATCTGTTTGAAGAATAGGCAAATTGGAATTAACTTTTTTTGACAAGTAGAAAAAGGATTTCATTAATGAAAAATAGTTAAACGGCACTTACAAACAAATCTGAGGAAATTTAGAATTCCAAAATAAGTACAAATCACCTTAGAACTAGTTACATCGCAAATTTGATTGACGATTGCCTAAATAAAAACTTTATTTGAAGCAATACAATTTGTGAGTTAGCACTAATTCGGCTTGAGATCCAATGACGAATAGTTGTTTGAGTGAAAATACTCATATGGTCTTCTAAATACTTCCGAAGATTATAAAACCCTAAATCTTCAATTTTCGACAGACAAACACAAAACCATCTCAAAGATGGGATCCATTTATTTAAAGCAATTAAAAAGTTTTTTTGGGGGCTTACCACCGGTAAAAACACCAATGAAAAGCCCCTACAAAGATTCACAAAAGAGATCATAAGATAAGAGATGAAGGAGAAAAAGAGAAAAGGAGAAAAATGAAGGAAAACCTTTAAAAAAGCACAAAAAAAAAAAAAAAAAAATCTAGCAATGGAGGCTAGAAAAACCCTCTTAAGGGAGAAACCCTAGAGGGAACCAGAAAACCCTCCCAATTTGGAATCAACTTATTGTAGTACTCCCTCCTCTTTTTTTTTTTTTAAGCTAGAGTTACTATTTTCGTCCGTTTTTTTTTTATAAGGTAGAGTTCCATTTTTGAAAATATCTTACAATTTAAAAATATATCTTTACCCACTAAGGTATCAACTCTTTCTTACTTTATCATCTCTCACTCCTCCAATAGTCCCCACACTCTCTCACACCACATTAGTTTTTAAAAAAATTATCTAACTCACTAACATCTTATTTTATTAAAACACCTAAAACTCCGTGCAATTTCATCTCTAGCCTATAAAAAAAACAGAGGGAGTAGTTGCCAACTATTGATTGTTCTATTAATTTATTACTCGTAGTTAGTAGTAACTTAACTTGATTAATTAAGACGTTTCCATGATAAAATAGATCACAAAAACGCATACTAAAACGTATTGGCTATGTATAGATTATGCGCAAATTAAAGTAAACTGGTGAATGTCTTGAGCAATCCTTTAAGTGCTATTATGTGCAACATTATTTTATTTAGTGACAAGGATCGGAAAAGCAGACGTGTTAAATAATTACACGGATATCAATTATTGAAGAAATATGTTCCTAAATGTTGAAAATGAAAATAAAAATAAAAGGATTTTGTCATAGGAATTGAGTTAAGAAAAGACAACTAAAACAATTTTTCATTACTACCACGTAGTGTTGGGAGTTGTAACTACTTTTGAAGTGTTTTAAGGCCGGAGATCATGTAGTGACAATGTTCATTGTTTTAACTAAACGCTTGAGATAAAAAATGAAGTATTTGTATAAGAAGATAGTTGGTATTAAAATTTCTCATGACACTTTTCAATAATTGGTATGGATACTAGCTAGCTTAGCTATACAATTTTCAATATATTGGTATGGATACTAGGTTATATTATATACCTCATAAGCTAAACATTGGTATTCAAATTACTTTGTTGAAGATCATTCAAGTTGAAAATTTATAACCTAATTACGGATAGTGTTAGTAAATCTACGTACGGCTATCACTTTCCATCGAAATGTAAGCTTTGCTTTCTATTTTCATGAATATGGCATGGTAAAAGTATGCTAGAAAAATGTAACTATGTGAGAGTTTTACTTTTTCTTTTGGGATTTTCTTCACTTGATGACGTTTGACCTACATAAGCATGATTATATTTATAGTCAAATTTATTACTAGTACAGTAGTAGGTAGCAAATTGACCCCTTAATGTTTTTAAATTTTTTTTTATACCTATATCTGTTTTAAAAATGTTTTTTTTCGTTTTTTTTTTTTTTTAAAAACACAGTATATCTAAATAAGAGTATGAATCATTGCATTGCTTTAATTTTTAGATTTTTACCGCTCGTGATATGGAGTGGTATTATACGTAGTAAATGAAAAACACCATTAAATGATACAACACAAGTTTTGAGCCCATATAATAAATGTTGGGCCAATTTGCTCATTTATTGGGCTAGACACTCTCCGAAACATGTAGTTGTTAAGTAGTTATAACTAACAACATTAAAGGCCCAATTTATCCAAGAAGGCATATTCTATTTCAGCATGTCCTACTTCCAGGCAAAATATGAGCATATGCCAATATTCCATGGCATTATCATCTTTTGTTTGGAAAAATCTGATGTCTATTTCTTAATGATAATATGAAAACTTACTACAAGTATCATCTTCAAAACACCTTCATATTCCATCAGAATGAGAGAAAGAGAAGAAACTTGTTTCGAGTTCCACGACTTCAGAGTTATTTCATCATGTTACTGGTAAGTCCAAGTTACAAGCTTGTTACACCTTAATGATTTATGCACCATTTTTGGTTGAAAATCTTATAGGATGCTCTTTGTTAAATATTTTAATCTACTACGCACAAAGAGTTGCATCATCTTTAGTCATGTATGTTTACATTCGTCGCTGCGTTATTGTTGATTGCTTGATGTAATGATCTGATGAGTTTAGATTATGTCCTTTGTATTGAATTTTGGCTTTAGAGTAAAAGTTGGAACATTCTTTCAGGACATATATACTAGTGTTCTACGAGTTCTACCGACCATTCTTTTATAACATGAACTTGATGACTTTAAACAACTATACAAGTACTGTATACATATTTTGGGCCAGCTGACCTATTGGGTTTAAGGTCTAATTTAGTGGGCTACTAGCCCAAAACCATAAAAGGAGATGGAACTCATGGAAGGGGTATATTTTGTTTGTGAGTGTCCAATGTATATATATTAGTACGTGCCCCGAGCGTTGCCCCGGATACCTATTTTAGAGAATGTACTTATTTGCATGCATGTTTTGTATTATTATTATTATAATTATAATAATATCAATAATAATTTTTATTGTTAGTAGTATTTATATTTTTTTTTAAATGTTAGATAAAAAAAACTAATGATATATGGTCATATTTATAATTATAATTACGTGATTATTTGTATAGGAGTAAAATTTTATTGTTAATTGGATATTCATATTAATTATAATGTGTGGTGTTTATAAGTAAAATTCTACTGTCAATTAAAAGATAAATTTTTTTCAAAAAATAATAAATTATTTTATGTATACTTTTTTATTCTAAACAAACCTATCCTATTTAACCCAACGTGACATCTAATCTAATCACAATAATATCTATTTGTCACCTACGTGGCTCGACACGTGGCAAAAAACTGGAATGTCAAGTGTTGCTGTTTCATAGTTTTGTGCTCGGGCGATGCTCAGATGGTTGATAAAATTTTAAGATAACATTTTTACTTGAATGTTAAATACGATCAAATAATTCGTTTTGATAATGTAGGATATTTTTTTTAGACATACGATATCATATGACTTATATTTATATAATAGTGTACTTTTTGTAGTTTTGTTTGTGAATAGATATCTATATGTTATTAATGACTTAAAATTATTTTTATTGAACTTAAATTACTTTCACTAAACTGAAAGTATTTTTACCAAACTAAAATTATTTTTATTGATTAAAACTTATTTTTATTGATTGACTTAAAATTATTTTTATTTTTATTGATTAAATAAATTAAATAACAATGCATTTTGTATGCGGCTAGCCACACCATTTGGCCAGACAAATTAAAGTAACCCCTATAAAACTAAACGAATAATGCCTGTAATACTAACTGAGTAACTAACCTCTAACACTGACTAAGTAACCCTTATTATCTATAACACTAATTGAGTAACCACTATAACACTAACCAGGTAACTCCTATAGCACTAACGAAGTAACTATTGTAATAGTTGGTGACATGGTTTGGCCAGCTACGTATAGAAGTTTGTGATTAAATATATTATAAATGGATATTATTTTAAAGAACTTTTTAAAACGCATTTGATGATGGAAATAGAATTGAGTTATAGGATATTTATTAAAAGTTATGATTAATTTTGTAAATATGAAATATTAGAATTCTATCGATAATAAAACTCTATACAACAATTTTATCTTAAAAAATATATCCAAAAATCGCTTACTTAGCATCCTATGAGTCACAATAATACGTATTTATCTCCTACGTGGCGCGACACTTGGCGAAAAACTGAAATGCCAAGTGTCACTATCTCGTAACCTGACTGCGTGACCGACTTTATTTATTATATATATATATATTTTTTAATTTTTTCTTCAAATATTTAAACAAATAAATTTTGTCAACCAAAAAAAACAAAACCTAGAAAAGGGTACCCAAATGGCAAGCAATGAGTGCACCACATGTAGATCCGACGACCCCACAAAATATACTGTTTCTCTCTTCCATATGCCACTCCTTAAAATTCCACCCTCCCACGTGTCACCCTCTCCCTCAAATATCTCCCCCTCTCGTCATTCCCTTTAACGCCGTCACTCCCACCCTTCTTTCTCACCTCCCCGTCTCCGTCAAATCTAACTCCGTCAATTCACTCATTCCTCGTTTCTTTCACCCTCCAACATCCCACCCATCCTCCACACCCTCTCCCTCACATTCT
Source organism: Chenopodium quinoa (assembly GCF_001683475.1). Taxonomy (NCBI): domain Eukaryota; kingdom Viridiplantae; phylum Streptophyta; class Magnoliopsida; order Caryophyllales; family Amaranthaceae; genus Chenopodium; species Chenopodium quinoa. The sequence goes on from NW_018744167.1 coordinate 2,349,719, forward strand.
CCCATTCATCCTCCCTTTTCTCTCTCCTCCTTTTTCTTCCGCCATTGAAGCAGCAATGTCCGACCTTCCTCAACAACACCATGAACATGAATCCTTGATGGATAAGATCTCTGATAAGATCCACGCTCACCATGATTCTTCTTCGTCTTCTTCAGATGATGATGAAGGTCATCACAACGAGAATAAATCCCCTGTTTCTTCTCCTTCTTCTGCTCATGTTCCTCCTCCTGAAGTTCTTCCTCAGCCTGAGGTTTCCGCTGCTGTTCCTTCTTCTACTTCGTCCAAGATCTATCGCCTCTTTGGTCGCGAGAAGCCTGTTCATCAGGTCCTCGGTGGTGGCAAACGTCCGTTCCTCTCTCCTTTCTATTGTTTCAGATTTTCATTTCGATTGATTGAGATTATTTTATGTGTTTGTTTAGTTGCTTTATTTGCTGCTTTTAGGTTAAGGTTTTATTTAATCATCGTTTTTTCTATTGATTATTGATTATTGATTATTTATATGTTATTTAATGTAATAAGAGGTGCGAAATGATTTTAATTTTTAAAGAAATTAGTTTAGTAGATGATATTAGTTAAAATTTTAATTTCATAAGCGTATTTATTTGATTTTGGTGTGGGATTGAGGGTGCGAAATTAATAATTAATTTGGTTTTATTGTTGAATTTCTGTTGGGTTTGCTATCTGTAGATTGGACTTTTGTCTGATTAGTGATTTAGTGTAATAATATATTCTTATTACAAAATTAGTAGATTTTTCATTATAAAAATTAAGTATTTGTTTCTGTACCAGATTTTTCATTATAAAAATGAAGTATTTGGTTTCTGTATTAGAAAAAAGGTGGTGCAAAAGTATGGTTTGATTTTTGGGAAAACATAAGTATATTTTTTTAATGATTATGAGGAATTGTTGGAGTTAGATTACTTCTAGAGTATTGCTTAATTATATTGACTTTTTGTAAAAGGAAATTAATTTTTTTTCCTTTCTTTTTCACCTTTGTGATCGTGTTCATTTACTTGTTCTGTTTCCTTTTCGTGTACGGCTGTAATCTTTTATGCACAACCCGGTCTATTTCGAATATAGAGATTCTTTCAATCCATGATCTTTAGTCATAACTTGTTGCAAGGATTTTATTGATTACAATAAATGATGTTCGCTGGGAATTAGGATAGGTCAACGTATTGCATATGTCCTTTGGAGGATGCTTAGATAGTTAGACATATTGACGTGGTAGAGGAAGGCGCGTGGGGGGTGGGGGGGGGGGTGGGGGTGGGTGAAAAGGAGTATTGCCAAGTTAAAGTGAGCTATGATTAGTGTTGTGGAGTCAATTCCTTGGTTTTGAAATGTGTACCGTTGTTTAATTTTCACCACTATTGGGGTAATTTCTTGTTAGAGTACATGTAGAAGATCACTACTCATTAATATCTATCAGAGATTCCATTCTTAGGTGTACATTGGGTTTATCCTTGATAATTAGATACAATTTTGAAAATTACATGTTGATAGGAGGTATTTTTAAGGAGTAAATCCTTAAAGGACTGATTCCACTCTCTAGGATGGGTAGCCCTTTTTTCCCCTTGGGAAGAGAGGGGGGGGGGGTATTCTCCGTGCTTGTTCGGTGTGGCTGTAAGTTGATATGATTGTAAGGGCTGGAGGGGAGGATAATGCCTTTGTGACTGGTAAAATAGTTATGACTTGGGATCTTTACTTTCATGTGTCAAAGACCACGGAGCGATTGACAAGGTTTTGACAATCTTTCTTCTAATCTATAGATGTCTATAACCTGGAATCTTTACTTTCATGTACTTCCTGTGAGTTTTTTACTCCCACCTATGTTTAGTTTTGTTTCGCCTCTAACTTGGAATGATTTGAACATTTGTCTGCAGCTGCTGATGTATTCTTGTGGAGGAACAAGAAGATTTCTGCCTCTGCACTTGGTGTAGCTACTGTTGTTTGGTTTGTTTTTGAGTTGCTTCAATATCACTTGCTGACCCTGCTCTGCCACATTTTGATATTTACTCTTACGGTCCTTTTCCTCTGGTCAAAAGCTTCTGCATTTCTCAACAAGTAAGTAGTGTGTACTTGTGCGCTTTTCCACCCTTGCTTTTATGATCTTTCTTCTTACTTTTGTTGTCTTGTGTTGGCCAGGGCTCCTCCAAGTATTCCCGATGTTCACATTCCCGATAATTCTCTCAGAGAATTTATCTCAGTATTAAGATTTGAGATCAACCGAGCTCTTTCTTTGCTAAGGGACATTGCCTCTGGGAAAGAGCTTAAAAAATTCCTCGCAGTATGTTTTTTAAGCTTTTCTTAATTCTAATTGGTTACAATGGTTCTTCCTCATCACATCAAATCTTATGTGCATGTGATCTGATATTAAATATAGATGTTCAGTGAAATCGGATAATAATGGCATAAGCAACTGACAAAGTAACTTAACTCACCTGGCAGCTCAATTGGCTTGTCCACATTTTTTGCCAGGGAATTTCATGCTCTAATACAAATATTGCAAAAGTTTCCGGAGTTGTTATGGAATACAATTTTCTTTGTGCTTTTGAGTATTTATGCCATAGATATAATCTTGTTTTCCATTCCTAATGGTTTCTAGCAATGCTAATTTCTTTTTCCAACAGCTTATTGTTTACATATGAAACTGATTTGTTAACAGGTGGTAGCAGGCTTGTGGGTTCTGTCAATTGTAGGAAGTTGGTTCAATTTCCTGACTCTTGTTTACCTATGTAAGATGCTTGGTTTGACAAACTTTATGTATGTAAAGTGATGAATATACATTTTACTTATTTCTCTAACTGGAGTGTGTTTGGTATTTGAATCAGTGTTTGTTCTGTTGCACACCGTACCCGTGCTGTATGAGAAATATGAGGACCATGTAGATTCTTTTGCTGAGAAGGCATCAAAGGAGCTCAAGAGGCAGTATGCTGTAGCCGATGAGAAGTTCTTGAGTAAGATTCCAAGAGGGCCCTTGAAAGACAAGAAGGCTGCATGAGGAAATAATTTAGAGCTAGCTATGAATCTGTCAAGGTTCACGCTGACATTTGCCCTGCTGCTGTTGTTTTTTGGGTAGAAGTTTCAACTCTTTATGTGGTTTAGGACCCCTTGTTAATTGTTTTTCAACGTGTATGAGTTCATATTTGAAATGAACCCAGGTGCTTTGTAAGATAGTTCCTAGTCCTGGATTCTGTTTAAACACCTATAGCTTCTAGTATTATGTTCAGTACCTTGCAATATTTTAGGATGAAGTAGATGAACAATAATGTAATTTTGTACTTTCATACCCTCGATTATGCCTTGCTTTCTGTCTCTCCTTTAATCCTCCTACATGAGCAGGATTTAAGGAGCAATGTTGGTGAATAAATATCTAGTAAATTTTTTGATTTTGTTAGAATAAACTATCAGATTTATTAGTTGGTCAAAAAATAGATTTAAAATTAACATTTGTGTTCTTTCAGAAAAAACCCCTCTTTTATTAGGGAGAATACCCAGCATAAGGGATTGAAGAACGGGATCCATATTTTGCATCTAACTTGGCACTCTTTACACTCCTGCTAATTTTCTCAAGTCACTTACGTGAAGCGAAATAAAGCCATGGTTATCTATGATATAATCCTAGATAAGTCTGTTCGTCCACTATAATCTTACAGAAGTATTTTCTTTGAAAAAATGATGTAATCCTAGAAAATTTCTGCAATTTTCCAAAACAGTCAGTTATTTGACGTCTTTGTATTGGTCTCTTTGAAACTTTGATAATGTTACATTTACTAAAATGGTGTTTGTTTGATTGACAATGTATGAAGAGTATAAGAAATATTTCGGGTGACAGTAGTATAAAAAGTTATACATCCCACAAAGTGAGGGAAATAGAGAAAGTGAAACTCCATGGGAATTGCAAATTCAAGGAAAGTGTAACTTTTACATGCAACCAGTGGCGGACTTGGGCTTAGACCTGGTGGGTCAAGTGACTCACCAGGCCCAAAAAAAAATTTTAAGTTAATTTAAAAAAAAAAAAAAAAAAAAAAAAAAAAAATCAGTTTTCCCAAATTCACGAATTCAGTATTTCAGTTCATGGCCTTCAATCCTTCATGCCCTAGCCAATTCGCCTCTTCCCTAATTCCCTTCAAGGCTTCAATCCTTCGCCATCATCAATCACCTATTCACCTCCATAATCGCCTCCTCCAGTCCTCCTCTTCGCAGTTCGCAACTCGCAACTTCGCAAGTAAGCATCTTCCTCACTCCTCAGTTAGTCAGTTCCTCTTCGCAGACTCGCAGTTCGTGCCTTCGACCCTTCGTCTTCCTCTTCGCATAAATTCAGGTGAGGTTAGTCTTCCTCTTCGTCTTCCTCAGTTAGTCTTCATCTAAATTTGTTTAATTGTTGATAACTTGATAACTTGATTGTCTTGATAATTGCTTGATTGCTTCGCTAATCGCTAGACGCCCAGTGGCCCTAGACGCTGCCTAGACGCCTACTGAGTACTGATTATTGTTAATTGTTAATTTTGTTATATATTGTTGTGATTTTGTGAATTGTTCAATGAAATTCTGAATGGTGAATTTGTGAAATGTTTGACACTTTAGTTCCTCTTCGTCTTCCTCAGTTCCTCTTCGCATAAATTAATTAATTAACTTAGTCTTCATCTAAATTTGTTTAATTGTTGATAATTGATATTACTTGTTAGTTATGAATTAGTAATACTAAATTTGATTCTTTGAACCCTAAATCCCTAATTGTTCAATAATCAACTCAATTGTTCAATAATCAACTCAATTTCAATAATCCCTAATTGTTGTGATTTTGTGAATTGTTCAATGAAATTCTGAATGGTGAATTTGTGAAATGTTTGACAATTGACACTTTACATACTTGTTCAAGCTGTGATGCTGTGATGCTGGCCTGCTGCCCTGTGAGCTTGTGATTTCAAGCTGTGAAATGGTGAATTTGTTAATTGTTCAAGCTGTGATACTGCCTGCTGGCCTGCTGCTCGCCTAGTCGGCAGTCGCCTGCTGCCCTGCTCCACTGCTCGAGAGTCGAGAGCGTGCTCTGCGCTCACCGCTCTTCGCTTCGTCGCTTCTTCTAAAGTCTAATCTCCTATTCTCATTTTGCTAGTAAGTTGATTTCTAATTTTTAGTTTAAAATTCTAATCTTCAATTTAATCAAGTCTAATTAGTTAATTCTATTAAACTTTGGTTGATTTGTTAGTTGTTCACTTCAAGTCTTCAATCACTTGTTTGTTTGGTAAACTTTGAACCTTTTGTTAATGAGTAATGACCTTAATGTAATAATGTTGTTGGGTTTTAGATGAAGTTTGAACCTTTTTGACCATGTGAATATGTGATTATGTGAATTGTGGTTTGTTTGGTAAAATGATCTTTGTAAATAATTTTTCTGGGGAATTTTGCTTGCTTTAGTTGATTATTTATTCAAATTTCAGAATGAAGAGAAAACGCACTCCAAATGAACTGCAAAACATTACTAGCTTCTTTGCTAAAAAGAATCCTACTTCAACTTCTCTTCCACATCCCACACAAAATGAACAAACTATATCTCCACCTCAACAGAGTGAACAAACTATATGTCCACCTCAAGAAAGTGAACAACATTCATCTCCATCTAATTATTCCACTCAAAATTCCCCTCAAAATGAACAAGGCCAATGTTCTCCTAATGCCCCAATCTTTGGTGAAAGATTAAGTGAACATGAATTTGCTAATCTTCCACAAGATCCAGGAAAGAGGATACTTGATTATCGATTGTGAACATGAATTTGCTAATCTTCCACATACATTTGGTTGTATTTTGTACTGTTTTGAATATTTGGATGTATTTTTTAGTACTATTATTTGGTTGTTCGGTAAATTTTTTTTTTTAGATACTTGATTATCGATTGTGACTCACCAGTCGGAAATTCCTGGGTCCGCCACTGCATGCAACCGACCAATATAATGGTTGGTGACCATCAGACGGTGTTTGCATTTCTACTTCTATGACTTGGTCTCATTTTCCCTTTCACAAAATTTGGTAATTCTCACAGTAACACTTTGGTGTTTCTTGTCCTTCCGCGCAGAGTTATGGCAATGGCTAAGGGCCTTGACTTTACATGAGAAGTAGGGATTAGGAAGATGTGCAGACAAGGTTGGCATTCATAACTTGAAGCATGTCATTGAGCATGGTGGGTAGTGCACCCACACTGCAGCAAGGCGATCAAGGAACTGGAGTGGGAAGTTAGTCATGCAAATAAAGCACAGATTGACTCTCTAATAGAAGCGTGGAACAGATTGATAGTGTCACTGCTCTTTACACACCCCTTATGGAGCTTTAAAATTCGTTTGAGGAAGACACTTCCGGAGTGGCATGGCCACAATTAGTTCGGCCTTGAAGGTGGTTTTCTGACTCTCCTGCTCAAGAGAGCGAACTTTTTAACACTGGATTTGAGGACTTTAGACGTCCAGCCACTATCAAATAGGGGTGCAAAAATATATTCTGAGTGTAGAAAACTAGAAATCACTCTCCAACAGAGAATTCGTAAGAAATCAGAATAGTATTCGTATTTTATTTCAGATTCATTGTTGTTATACAACCAATATACCCTACCGATTTCTATACAGCATATATTGGAGACATAACAAAGAAGCTAGTCTCAGAGAGACATCGTCATAGTTTTTCGGCATGCTTGGTTCTTTTAATCAAGCGTCCTCGGTGAACTAATGCCTGATATATACCTAGAACTTGTGACCAGGATCTTCATCTTCATCTGATTCGCTATCGCTATTGTGCATCAACAACCAAATCTTCTTACCATCAAAAATGTATGTAACAATCTGCAGTGAGGGGACAAAAAAAGTCAAGACCATGTACTTGTGTCAAATTGAGGCAATCAGCAGCAATTGGAGGCCAGCAAAGGCTATGGAGTTTTCTATTGAGATGGCAGGAGATACAGTATACAGCTGACCTTTAAATAATGCAACGGTGCAAGTGTGCAACCAAGTATATAAGACAACTATTAAGTCGATAACTAGATCTTTTAGAAAGGGTGAGAAAGTGACCTGGCCAGGCGACACGGGCCTCAGCTGCTGTTGACCCAAGTGTTTCTTTGGGCATTTCAAGTTGCTAAGCCAAACAATTGAACTGCAGTGACAACAGTATCCTCTGTTATACTTGTATCTCCACGATGGAAGGCCTGGCAGTAGATAAAAACACATCAATGAAAGCCAGATAGACGACTCGGAAGAGGTGTCGACTATCACCTCCACATTGCATATTGTCGGCAATGTAAGGAGAAAACTGGCTTGACAAAGCAGTCTACTGAAAAGGCATACCGAATTGACAGTACAAAAAATTGAGGCAACCAGACTACCCCTCCCTTTGATTTCTCTGTGTTGTGTCAAAAGTGTCATCACCTTGGTTTTTAAAATAGTACTCAGTATGTTTTTTGAACGAACAACAAATCTTGACTTAAAGTAATGTCTTTTAGAGGAAAAATAAATGTAGGCACCTTTGGACTACTAGAATTTAGGGGACATCCCAATAAAAAGGTGGGCATTTTCTATGGGACGTAAGAATTACTAAAAAGGAAGTGTCAAAGTTAAAGTACAACAATGCCAACAGGATATTCCTAAGCAATATTAACTCCCTTCGTCTCTAAGAGTTCTTCCCGTCTGGAAGAACGGTGATTCTCCCAATAAAGTCAATAAAAGGATGAACTTTAGAGGAGGGAGAATGAAAGCATATTAATATACAAATGCTACGTATTATATACGTACCCGAGTATGCTCTTCTAAAAGCATCTTTCCAGTCATAGTTTGCATCTTTAAAAACACCATTTGAAGCTGTATGTTGCCGTTCTTCAGCAGTAACACCACCTTGAAGCCCCTCAACTTTCAAAATACTCTGGGAGTCACCAAAATGGCAGTTATAATGGAGCTGCCAAAGATAATTGTCAGTTGCTGCTGCATTCCATGACCTTCAGAAACAACCATGAACAAGTCCTATTATGATATTCAAGAGTTGTACAACATTTTGAAGACTAAAGTTACATGAAGCAAACAATATGATATTACTCAAATACATAAATAAAAATTCCATCATATCGTTTGGATTTTCCAAAAATCGATGGTAACTGCATAGCATTAAAAATATAGAGCATGGCAAGGCATATTACCGGCACACCATACCAGCAGATACTAAAGACGGCAGGTCCAGGAAATTGAAGAGATGTACAAGAACATCTTGAGGCAATTGAACAGGATCTGAAAGCAGGTCATTTTTGTCATCAATATAACTGTTCAAAATTATAGTACATAAATAATGACAAGAGACCAAAGATATAAAACATCTTGTTTCATACTCGTAGTTTATACGACTTACACTTAAAAATAGGTCACAGTAAAATTAATCTTACAATCCCAAGTCCTTACAATCTTGTGTCCTTGTGTGTTAGGATCACAGTACTCCCATGATATAAAAAAAGAGTGCCTAGAAAATAAACCAAATATCTAATAGTTTGATTCCTTCCTATAACTTCTTGGTGGTTGTGTTAGCATACTATCAGCAAAACAAATTTTACACTTATTGAGATAGCATTTGGATTAATTACAGCGATAGACTAATTTTTTCCTCTTCTTGATAAAGGATGAGATTTAAGCTCAAGTGTTGTCATCATTCATCAACCTTGCCACTGCAGGCTAAGTTATGTGCTTACTGAAACTTAACAACAATTTAAGGACACATTGACCAACTGAAAGGGTTCCTAGATCCTTTCATAGCAGAATTCTAAATGCTTTAATGTCTATTTTAGACATTTGATCTCAGCAAATGCTACCTTTTTCTTCCAGCTGAGTTTTGGCACGTCTCTTGTAAGCAACCTTTGCCTGCTTGAACTCTGTCGCTGCTATACTTCGTTTCTGCTTTGGCAAAGCAGCCTCCGCACATTGGCTGAGAAGGTTAGCTGCTGAAACAGCACTTTGTGTCTGCATTCTAGTACACAACTTAAAGTTATTGAAGGACTTCAGCTCATCAGGATGCACAGAACAGTGCCAGACTTTATGCAAATTCATATCATCAAGAAACCAAAATGTTCTGTATGTAATCTCACTAATCCGTGTCTAACCATCAAGTTGTGTAATCCATGAAATCATCATTTGAATTTACAACCATCAGTAATTATTTCACAAGCACCTTATATTCAGTGAACAATCAATACACTAAAAAAATTAAATCTAAACTTTATAATTCCATAAAAAAAAGACTAATAAGGTTAAGGAAAATGCAACAATGAATAAAACCCACAACATCAAGCAAATCACTTACAACAAAATTAATTAAACCCAGTTCAATTCACTGGAAATCCAGTGTATAAAAAGGGCAGCCAATCAATCACATACAAAACCATAGATTATAAGATAAAGTCAAATAAACCCAATTCAATTTACTAACAACCCAGTTTATATACCGAAAGCAGGAATTCAATCAAAATTTAAAACTTTATACATTCATAAAAATTAAACCATAGTTTATAAATCAAAATCAATGCCTATAGCAATTAAATCAACATAATAGAAATTAAAATTAATAAAAAAAAAGGAGAAGGAAATTACTGAGGAAGGAGGCGAAAAGCGGCGATTGTATCTTCAAGAAGAAGAGATTGAAGGGGTTTAGGGGATTTGGAGTAAGCTGATCGAAGAATAACACCAAGCTCTGTGCAAGCCATTGGGTAGCGGTAAGAGAGAGTAAGTGATTTTCGCAATTCCAATTTTAGGTATCTTTGTAATGCTACCGACATTTTTGGTGTTGGTAATTTGATGGGTAAAGATCAAAATCAAAACTTTTTACAGAAAGCAGAGATTAGGGATCATGTTAGTCTTTGAATTTAATAGATTTTCCATTGAAAGGAATTTTTAGGAGGAGAAAAATTGGAGAATAATGAATAATGGTGGGAAATTTCCAGTGATTTTGGCGGTGGTGGTTGAGGTGGGTGTTTGGTTCTACCCTTGCCACTTTCCACCCAAAGGAAGGGGGGAGAACCGGAGAAGAGCAAAAAAAGTGTAAACAAAACTGGCAAAGTGGCAGTATGACCAATATCTAGAGTAAAAAAAACCAAAAATTTTGGGCAATTATTATTTTTTTGATATTAAAAACAAAAAATAATGAGCAATATTGTTTAGCGCAATTTGCTTAATTTTTCTAGCTTGTATAGAATGAGCAAATATGTGGTAATGAACGAAACCAATTTGCTCATTTCAGTCATTTGCACAAATGAGCGTAACCGTTATGTTCATTTGCAAAAACGGGCAAATGATTGTACTTTTTGATTGAATTATGTCTGATGAGGGCTTGAAATTTTGTGTATCATTCCTCAATTTTGAAAATCACAACACCAACCTTTTCAATGGGAAAAGTTCAAAGTGAGATTGTGAGAGTCATGACTCATTCGACAAGTTAAGCACAACTTTAATAAGACGACCCAACCCAATGCACACACCTTTCAATCTTAGTGTATTTATGTTGTCGTCAATACAAAAGCCTTACATGGACAGTAGTCACAACATAGTTACACTCCATCACCATCGCCTATCTCCTACTACTATCATACACCAGAGGTGCCCAATTCATGAATTCTAATCAAGCTATTCCCTCAATTTCATTCAAAAAGAACATTTATCAATTAATCTCTTTTGATTTCACATCTCCCAAATAGATGTCCATGATCAAACTTAATAGTTTTGTATTCATATTTTGATATGTTATATTGCTATGATCACACGTTTGTGCTTCGTTTTAAGAACAGAAGAAGTTTGCAAACCAACTTGTATAAAGCATTAGGCATTTAGTCTCTAAAATCAAGTAGTAGAGACAGAACAAGTACTAATTGTAAGTTAAATAAGACATATAGTACAAATGGTGGTACATAAATGACACCCACAGTGACAGAAAAAATATAATAGTTTGTTCATTTTCTAGAAATCTAATTACATACTACATTGCATAGGCTTACAACATGAGCAAACTCATAATATTGAATATGGTAAGTAGATATGTAAGCTCACAGTGCACCTATTTCTAAAACTCGCTTTTCAAACTCGCCCACTAAACGTGCCAACAAGAAATACAGATTACATGGAATGCTTCCTTCTGTCCCGTAATGTCATTTCCTAAGAGGACTCCGGCAATGGAGGTTTCAAGTAAATTCCTTCGCTATAAAATGTCCTCGGACTTCACTTAGAGCTTCATAGAAAAGCCTGAAATTATGTTGCTGAATTTGTGATGGACAACCTTTCTATAAGAAGTAAGTAAGCTGCTCCTTCTTTCTTGAACCGCCTTCTCCATACAGCTCGTTCCACTGCTTCAATTCATTCATTACTGCACCCTCTGAAGCAAAACTAGCAGAAACCTGCAGTGCAAAAACATGCAAAGTTTTAAGATTTAATCACACTAGATTTAATGTCTGAAATAAGTTTTGAATTTCATATGCTAAGAGTTAAGATCATATCTATGAGTGTCAATACTCTTGAATATTACAATTTATTACCTGATTCTTTGCTTGCCTCAAATCCTCCATGTTTATAGGCCTCAAAATTATTGGCTCGGCGGTCTCAGCCTCCTTCTCTTCTTCTTTTGTCTCAGATGAAGCTTCAGCAGACTCATTATTATTTTCTTGGGCTTTCTTCTTCTTTGCCTGTAAGATCGTGGTTGAAATTAGGATAAAAGGCGATAAAAGCACCACAAGAAGTTAACCTCCCCTAAATCAGCCCCCAGAAAAAAAGGAAGCATCAAAAGAAATCACTAACCAAATCCTTTTGCCTCTCCCTCTGGATCAGCTCACGAACAGGACGGTATGCAGCAGTGATACAAAGGTTCTATTGGAAAGACGTAACAGAAGGTTAAATTATAAGAAAGCATTAATCATAGCATAATACAATTTATTTAAGCTATTGAGAGGATTAAATACCTTAAGATCACTTCCGGTGTATCCTTCAGTCATGGTAGCAAGCTCATGGAAGTCCAAATTTTCGGCTTTCTCTTTAGACAGAAGAGTTGTTAAGATCTTCTCTCTATTCTCAATGCTTGGCAAACCCACCATGATCCTGTGATGAAAAGATTTGAGAGTTAGTCATGGAAATTTGCAACTACAAATAACAATATCGAAGAATGCTGCATATAGAGAACAATTGCATGATTGAAAACAGTGAACAAACCTGCGCTCAAATCGCCTAATAATGGCTTCATCAAGGTCAAATGGCCTGTTAGTAGCAGCAAGAACAAGAATCTGCTCCCCAGGTTTAGTCATAAGTCCATCCCAATGTGACATAAACTCGTTCTTGATTTTCCTCATAGCCTCATGCTCCCCAACTCTAGTTCTTTGCCCAAGCATACTGTCAACCTCATCAACAAAGATAATGGTGGGAGAAACTTTGGCTGCAAGTGTGAACAGTGCTCGGACGTTCTTTTCATCTTCACCAAACCATTTTGATGTGATGGTGGACATTGACACATTGATGAAGCTAGCCCCGGCTTCATTGGCAATGGCCTTGGCCAACATAGTTTTACCAGTACCAGGAGGACCAAAGAGCAGCACACCTCTGCAAGGCTTCAAAAGGCCGCCTTTGAATAGGTCTGGCCTTCTCAAGGGAAGCATCACTAGCTCCTGAAGTGACTCTTTAATCTCATCCAGGGATCCAATGTCATTGAAAGATACTCCTATCTCTTTTGCAGGAATGACCTCTGGCCTTATTCGCTTCTCAAATTCATTGTCCGGAGCCACTTCCTGTTCAATATGATCACATTTTCAGTAGACAATGGTAAATTAATCTAATGATGGATCTTATGTCATGTCAATTTTGAAAAAAACATCAGATATGATTTACCTTCACAGGGGGAGGATTCTCAGCATTCTTTGTCAGAGTGACTGATTCGCCTTTGCTTTCACCAGTAGAGGTTTCATTCTTCCCCTCTGGCTTCGCCGCAGCATTATCATCCACTGCCTGAAAATTTCATCCAAAAAAATGAACGTAAGCATGTGAAGTACACTTCAGCTGTCCTAGTATGTTCAAAAACCTGTATTTATTACAGTATCAATTTAAGAGGACAAACCTTTCCGGTTTCACCATTTGTTTCCATCTTGGCTCTGCCCATTTTTTTGCCTTCCTGGAATAAACTCAACCCGTGGGACAAGCTGCCAGAAGATATGACCAGCTTCCCATTTCGGTACTCTGGCTCCTTGTTATTCATCAAATGGAAGGATATTGCAGACATTACAATTTCATCGATATGATCGCTAAGGGTCAAAGTGTCTGCATGGCAGATAGAACCTAGATCATCACAAACAAGATCATTAGCTGCAAGAACCTCAGCAATGTGGTTCCTGTTATCCTGAAACTGGATCGTCTTCATGTCCTCCTCTAGTTGGGAGTTCCAGTTAACCAAATTCGTCTCATCTACTGGAGGCCTTATGTCAATATTGTAGGGGAACAATAAGGTAAGCCTATCATCCGCTTGCTCGTACTCAGTGTTAGCATCTAACATACGAGAACCAAGCACCAAGATTGAACCACTCAACTTGCTCAACAATTTGTCAAACAAATTGTATAGCCTGTCTGACTGAAGCAGCAGTCTTTCAATGTCCCTGACGTACAATATGATGGGACTCTTTTCCGATGTAGAGACCAACACCTGCAGATCAAATGTGACATTTCTAAGTTTAATTGTCCGTAGTTCAAACTCTATAACGACTACAGAGTTCGAAAAGAGTATTATCTTAATAAGGACTGATGAGAAAGAAAGCACTGAAATTCTAATACTCACCTTGTAAAGTGCTTGTAGAAACAGCTTCTCATCAAATGACCAAGCTGTTGGGCGCTTTACTGAAGCCAAAATTAATCAAAAGAACCACCAATCAGATTAAGAATACAAATTCAAAATTCAATTCATATTAAACACTATTATGTGCAAACTGAATAAAACAGGATCAAGCCAAATCAAAGTTATCTTGCTGAAAAACGTTTCTAGGTTTTTCTTTTGTGTTTAGAATTTGCTAGCAGAAGATTGATATAAAGACAAGACCTGAGTTTGCTGAAGAGGATTGAGAAGCAAGGCTACTCATATCAGTTGATGCTGAGGCATTTCTACGATGCTTGGGAGGGAAACTAGCACCGTCTCCAGACCTACACAAAAGTATAAGCTCAGAACTAACATACTAAAATAAAATAGCTGTACACTCTTTAATAATCCAACAACAACGTCAAAGGTATTATACCCGGATTTGATGACATCTGTAGTGCTAGCTTGTCTACGCAATGAGCCTGAAAGAAACAATCATGAGAACTACTGAAAAGAAAGCCAAGAAGGTAGCAAAAAATACTGGTATGCCAAAGCATATACTTTGTATTGGTTGACAAATGTAAAATTATAAGTTAGCTACTATCCTTCGAACTCACAAATGATATCTAAAAAGGATAACTGAAGCTATATACCTTTAGGCACATCCCTTGGAGGAAGAATAGAGAAGGAGCCTAGCATGCTGGACATACGCCCCAATGTTGCTTCTGATATGGACCTTGAAACTCGCTAAAGCAAAGAAAAAAAACGACAAGGTGAGCAAAGATAATCATGGAAACTTTCTTTTATTATACAGTAAACTATTTCTCTTGCATAAATATCAAGTGAATCAGCAAAAACACAAGTCAAACAAAAAATCTGAAAGATCAATTCTGCCTCAATAATGCTATTTGAAAGAAGCTTGGCATCTTTCAAATCCCTTTAAGAAAAGCATATCGCATGTGCAGATTAGCTGACACGGTATACAGAACCTAAAGGACTAGAATTTGTAATTGTGAAGGGAGAGCTTACATGTTCCTTTTTGTTGCAGCCATACTTGTTCTGCATCTGCAAGAACCAATATCAAATGAACATTAGTGCAAATTCAACAATTTATTAACAGGTCTATTCAATCTAGCTAAGGGATAGTCACCTTCATGGAGAAGTCAGCAACATCCAACAGCAACAACTTAGCATCGAAGTAGTTTGCCAACGCTTTAGCAAGCAATTGCTGGTAGAGTTCTGCAAGAGAAGTAAATAGAAAATCAAACATTTATCATAAGGTAACAACATAACAAAACATAAAATAACTTTAAGAAATAGAAAGATCCCATACCAGCTGGCCCTGATAGCAGAATTGCCCTGCTTCCAGGTGAAAGATTTCGAGTGAACTTGGAAACTTCGGCATGCTTCAGATGTACATATGCTGCGCTTGTCAATAGTGTTCGGGTTTGCTTACTGTCATCAACATCATAAACCAAAGGTTCTCAAAACCACTACATTAACATTAACAAGATCTTGAAAACAAAAGGCCACATCCTAAATCCTTAAACTTTTTAGTTTAGGAACCCCCAACAACCCAATATTGCTCTAGTATCATGAATCATCTTTATTCTTTATGTGGATTTAGATTTTTGTCCATGATTCTTACAAATCATTATTTGAAACTCGTGATTATGACAGTTCATATGAAATTATCTTATCACATCATTACTCAAGAATCGAACATATTCAGTATAACTTTTAAGTAATTTACTGAGTTGAGGTAAAAAAAAAAAAACTTGCAAATTTCACCAAAGATCGTTCCTAACTTATAACCAAAATTAAAGTTGTAACTTTACCAATTCATCAAATCTGGCACTGTGAAACACCATTAATCATCATTTTTGCAAAATGACTGCCACAATAATTAAATTACAGATTTACCCAGAAAACCATACAGTAGATTAAAACCCTCAGAAGTTAGGAAAGAATATACTAATACTCAAATTTAGTTGCATCTTTTCCAATAATATTTAGCTAATGACACAAAAACTATTCCTGGGATGATATTATTCCCAAAAAAAAAAGTTTTCACAGAAACTCATATAAAAATAGTATCTTTAAAAGCATATATTCACAAAATCTTAACATGTTCTAAAATTTGCATAACCCAGTTCAGCATCAAGATTTATGTCATGTAAGATTCAAAAAGATACAGATTCATACAACCCCATAAATAATCAAACCCATAAAAACCCAACAATCATCATAAAGTTACAACCTTTATTTATCCACAACTCTATCCAAAAATCAATATCTATCAAAAACAGGGGAAAATAACAAAAATCATGTCTTTTTTATTTTGGAAAAAAGGGGGGAAAATACTAAAATTAAATAATAAAATTACCTTAAATAATAGGGAAATTCATCAAATGAAACTTTAGTATCCTTGCCATCAACAAGAAGCCTGATTAACTCATTTTCAATTTGATCAGCAGAGATGCTATCCAAAGATTCATTAGAACCAATCCATTTACCAACAGTTTGGCCAGATGCCAATCCAAGCCCAACTCCAACACCAACACCAACACTCAATGCTGATAACAAAAAACTCTTTTGCTCCATTTTTTTCCCTTTATTTTACCAAAAAAGATTCAATCTTTTTCTTGAAATGTGAGCAAAATAATCATAGAAAGATGAAATTTTTAACCAAAAAACAGAGGATTCAATATTTTTGATGAAATGGGTTGTAATTTTAGGGGAAGAGAGAGAAAATGAAGACAAAAAAATGTGGGGAATAATTGCTTAATTGGGTGGGTTTGGTTTGGTGGGTGTGTTGGTTTTCAACAAGCAGGTTTGTATGAAGCTTTGTGATTGTTGTGTGATGTTGTATCTCATCCTATTTATAGAGGGTTTATTATGCATTTTGCTTAAAAGTAAATTAAAAAAAAAAAAAAAAGGAAAAATAAATGCTTTCTGTAAAATTATTACAGTAGTATTGTATTGATTGATCAATTGATTAATTAATTGATTAATAAAAATTAAAAAATCAAAAAGGAAGAAGAGAAAAAAGGCAATTGGGCACACAGTTGTGTAGTGAACTTTTTCTGACTTACAGACGAAGGAGAGTCCTCTTTTTTCCGACTCCAATTTTGATTTTATTGGAATTTTTTTTTAAAAATAATTTTTAGTTTTGTGATTGGTTGTTTTCTTTTTCCAGGGGAGATTTTTCTGACTCACCCCGCCTTTTTTGTTCTTTCCCATATAATTTGGTTGGTTAACGTGCCGCTATCGTATCATTTCACTCATAAATAAAGTCCGATCTCGCAGTCAGGTTACGATATAATGACACTTGACATTCCACTTTTTCGCCGAATGTCGAGCCACGTAGGCGACAAATAGTTATTATTGTGATTAGATTAGATTTGATAGATTTGTTTCGGATAAAAAAGTATATATATAGAATAATTTATAATTCTTTAGAAAAAAATTTATCTTTTTATTGACAATAAAATTTAACTTATAGCGACACACCACATATTATAATTAATATAAATATTCAATTAACAATAGAATTTTACTCTATACAGATAACCACGTAATTATAATTATTAAAATGGTCATGTATCATTAATTTTTTTTAATCTACCATTGATTTACCATCAAAGCTTTTGTATCAAGTATATTCTTCATATTCGATTGTAATATTTTTGTGTATGTTGTGATTTATATGTGGTTTGTAATAGTAAGACATTTTTTATAATATGTAACATGAATGTACGGAGTATCATATCATATTATATCACTAATAAATAAAAGCCGGCCCCGCAGCCAGGCTACGAGACAGTGACATTTGGCATTCCAGTTTTTCGCCAAGTGTCGTGTCACGTAGGCGATAAATAGGTATTATTGTGACACGTATAATGCTAAGTAAGCGATTTTTGGATGTATTTTTTAAGATAAAATTGTTGTATACAGTTTTATTATCGATAGAATTCTAATATTTCATATATACAAAATTAAACATAACTTTTTAATAAATATCATATAACTGGTTTTATTTCCATCATAAAATTCGTTTCAAAAAGTTCTTTAAAATGAAATCCATTTATAATATTTTTAATTTAGTTAAAAAAATAATAGAGAATTAGTAAAATAAGTTTTAATTAGTAAAAATTATATTGGTTTGGTAAAAATACTTTCAGTTTACTAAAAATAATTTAAGTTCAATAACAATAATTCCAAATCAATAATAACATAGATATCTATTTACAAACAAAACTACAAAAAATACACTATTATGTAAATAAGTAATAGGATATCGTATGTCTAAGCTAAATATCCTGCATTATCAAAAGGGATTACATGACCGTATTAATGAACATTCAAGCCAAAAAGTATATCCTATAATTTTATCAACAATCCAGGCATCGCCTGGGCACAAAACTAGTCACTAATATATAAAGTCGGTCTCGTAGTCAGGCTACGAGACAGCGACACTTAACATTTTAGTTTTTCGCCAAGTGTCACGCCACGTAGGCGACAAATAGGTATTATTATGACACATATGATGCTAAGTAAGCGATTTTTGGATATTATTTTTTAGGATAAAAATGTTGCATAGAGTTTTATTATCACTATACTTCTAATATTTCATATATACAAAATTAATCATAACTTTTAATAAATATCCTATAACTCAGTTTTATTTCCATCACCAAATTCTTTTCAAAAAGTTCTTTCAAATAAGATCCATTTATAATATATTTAATTTAGTTAAAATTAATAATAGAGAATCAGTAAAAATAAGTTTTAATCAGTAAAAATAATTTTGGTTTGATAAAAATACTTTCAGTTCACTAAAAAATAATTTAAATTTATTAATAACAATAATTTCAAGTCAACACAAATTCTTATTTGTGGCTGGCCACGCGGTGTGGCAGAGATTACTTCGTTAGTGTTATAGGGGTTACTCGCTTCGTGTTACATGGGTTACTTCGTCAGTGTTATTGGGGTTACTAGATCAGTGCTATAGGGGTTACTTGGTCAGTGTTATTGGGGTTACTAAATCAGTGCTATAGGGGTTACTTCGTCAATATTACAACAATTACTTTGTTATTTTACAAGCGGTCACATGGTGTGGCTAGCCACACACAAGACGGGCTGTCAAATTAATAATAACATAGATATATTATTTTATATTATTTGAATAATTCTTTTTAATAAATCAAACATATTTTTGTAAGAAAGTACACTATTATATAAATAAGCGATATGATATCGTATGTCTAAATATCCTGCATTTTCAAAAAGGATTATATAACCGTATTTAACATTCAAGCCAAAAAGTTTATACTAAAATTTTATCAACCATCTGGACATCGCCCGGACACAAAACTAGTATTTTAATTAAAGTATAAAAATAAAAAAATAAAAAAATAAAATTATATTCTCGACTTTTAATATTTGAGCAATATAAATCATTGTTTTTAGATGTCAACTAATTTTATGGTAGTTTGAAAGTATTGTATTATATGAAGAATTTGTGAGTTTGTGACAACTTTTTTCATTGATTGTAGGTAATTATCATAACAAAGTTTGTTTTAATATATGAATAGTGTAAAAGTTAGATGGTTGTAAGTACTTTTCCGATTTTCTTTTAATTGCAAAACTTCTCACTACATACTTGCTAATGCGTTAATATCCTTTATTATTAATATGTAAAATTAATAAAATTTTGATGTTAAAAAATGTATAAAACGAGACAAATTTAACAAAATGCCACATGATTAAGTTTTGTTAATATAAACGGATGTATTAAAGTCAGAGTGTTGCATTAAAAGAAAATGAGGAAGTATTGTAAATGAATAAGCTTGTTTAAATTATATTCGTTTACTTAGTAAATGAATAACATTTTTAATAAACGTGCTTGAACATATCAAACCATCACCATGCACAATGCCAATTAGGGTTGTACATTGGTTCAAGACCGGACCGGACAAGACCAAAAAATTAAATTTCAAGAACCGAAGACTGGATCGATTAAGCTAGGACCGAACTCAGACCAGACTGACTTGGACTGATTTTAGAATTTTTATAAAAAAAGTTTCCTAAATTTAAAATAATTTATGAAAAACTCAAAAAAATATAAAGGAAAAACAATATTTTAACTTTTTTTTATATGTTTAGTATAAAAAAGATCATACGACTAAAGTTTTCCAAACTTGTTAAGGATAATCTTAATTATTATTAAAGATTTTATGTATAATTTTAAGAAAATAATCGGTCCGATCCAAGATCGGTTTTTATAGGATTTTAGACCGGAAAAATAAATTTCTTGACCCGGAGACCGGACCGATTAATTTGGTCCGATCCGGTCCGGAGTTGCATTGGTCCGGTCCATTTTTTCGGTCCGGACCAATAAGCTATAATTAGATTCTTCCACCATGGCCATCAAACCATGCTAATACTCGATTCAACATGATTAACTTGTAAATCCGGCCTACTTAAACTTATAAGAAAGTTTTTTATCAATCAACTTGAGTTATTATAGTATTCGCAATAACCATACAAAGTACAATGTTATATTATATACTACCTCCGTTCCTGAAAGTTCGACTCACTTACTATTTATATGGTCAAAATAAAATAACTTTGACCACATTTTATGATTTATACAATCAAAATAAATTAACAAGTTTGATCTTATTAGATTTCCCTAATGATAAATTTTTCAAATATCAACTTTTTAAATTTTTTACTTATATATAGCCGAAGTTATTAATAGTCAAATATGTTCATTGGAGACCGTGTAAATACAAAGTGAATCAAACTTTCAAGAATGGAGGGAGTATATAGATCATCAAATAATTAAAGGGTGATAATAATTATGTTTGTAGAATGTTTTCCATGATATGTAAAATCAAATAGGTAAACGTTAAGAGTGTAACATATCATGTTGTTGACAATCAACGTCAAAGAATAGATTATTAAGGTCAAAGTACGTCTTCGCCATGCACAATGCCAATTGGCTTTAGATATAATTAGATTCCTCCAACATGGGAGATACACATAAATATAGCAATTATTGTAAGTTGCACCAAATTGCACTAACTTGTAGTAAAATCTTAACAAATTAAATGATCCCACTGCCATTGGCATGGTCCTCTAAACTATTTCACAGATCTCGAGGCTTATTCAACGGTTGATATTTGTCCAACTAATTTTTATTTTATACAATTCGTAATTTGTCAGCTGTTTGTTTATGGGAAGGGGGCCATTCTAATTAATTTATATGATTAATTATGTGATACAATTATTTAGCTAGCTAGTTTATGAATGTTTTAATTTATATAAAATGTGTAACGTCCAATTATAGTGTATATTACATGCTCTCTAGATCACGTTATTATGTAAATCATGGAATTATATGTTAGAGACTTAGAGTAAATTGTCTCAGGAGTTTTGTGGTTATGTCTTGGATTAAGCCTATCATAAGCGAGGAATGTGGGGTTTAATCCCACTTCATAATTTGCTTAGGTTGTTATATGATTAAGGCAATTTTATTTTTGAAAATTATTCTAGACCTCAAAGTTTACCTACTTTTATTCTTATTAATTAAATTGTAATGCTTATAAAATAATTTAGTCCATTTACACTCGGTCACATATTGATCAAGATAGGGAATAAAATCGACTTTATAACATTTTGTTGATAGATTGATCCCGAGACACCGTTTGTTCTTACAATCTTTTTCGAGTAAGAGTGTGCCTTAGAAGGCG
This sequence comes from Chenopodium quinoa, assembly GCF_001683475.1. Taxonomy (NCBI): domain Eukaryota; kingdom Viridiplantae; phylum Streptophyta; class Magnoliopsida; order Caryophyllales; family Amaranthaceae; genus Chenopodium; species Chenopodium quinoa. The sequence goes on from NW_018744167.1 coordinate 2,371,301, forward strand.
TATTTTTTTTTATTTCAATTTTTTAAAGAAATAAATTTTATCTATAAACAAAGGAAAATGAAAGGGCTATATAAGCTACAAAAGAAAAGATTAAGCGCGCCTAGATAAACATTAATCATACGATTATACAATTTACGTGTGTTTTTTTCATGAATTCTCAACTTTATTCCATATTAAAATGCCAATCTATTTAATTTGATGCTTATGAAGTATAAGATTAAGCGGGGCTAAATATATCATTATCCATAAAATTTGACTTTTATTTTATACCGGGATAACTTTTGATTATTTTTGGGTAATATTTATTGTAAACTCATATTAATAATTAAGAATTTTCTTAATGAAACATTGGAGTATTAGCATTTGGTAATCACCTTTTCCTTAATTTGTAGGTATTGAGTTTAATTAGAGGAAAATTATAATGGAGTACGTAGTATACATCGCATTTTGCATGTTTTACTTTCCATTTTCGACCTCATATGATGAGTGATATCACTATCCACGTTAAAAATATTAGGCACTTAGAAAAGGAATCATCGAACATGAACGTGTTTCAAAAGCCTTAATCACGGATAAATCAAATATCCCCAACTTCTAATGTTACTCGTTTTATTTCTATTTACTAAGTTATTATCCGTCTACTTAATATTGTCGTCGTCCCTACTTAATCTACTTTGCTTATTAAGGTGTTTCAAAAGCTGTTCTTTTACCCTCAAAAACCCCAATTGACCCATTTTATGGGTCACCATACTTACCCCCACTAAGTCACTAACTCCACAGTCCACACACCTTTTTTTTTTTTTTTTTTTTTTTTTTTAAAAAAAATTTAAAAATTATTTACTCTCTAATGCCTCATAAAATGATGGTGGATGTATGTTATTAACCATTTTACCTCTATGAAGTTTTTTTTTTTATAACTCAATTAAATTAATCTACGCTAATTTGAAGTTGTTTCAGTTTACTACGTATTTATTTGACCTTATCAAAACTTATTTTAGTTGTAAATTAAACTTGGATAAACTATTTTATAACTATTATTAAAAAATAAAAATAAAAAATTATCTCATGAATAACCCTTGTCAAAATAATCTTACATGCTCTTAATTTTCATGATTGAACTTAAACTATATGAACTTATCTGAAAGTATTAATCCTTATCTGAACTGTTTTTATAATAATTAAGTGAAAAGGGTGAATCTATCGAATCAATTCTTTTTACTTTAATTTTTATTTTCATTATCTTGTAACAGTAATTTTTTGACTTAGCCTTATATTTTAAATAGGAATAAAAACATTATAAGAAAATTATAACGTTGGATTCCATATGTTATAACTACAAAAATGATTGTAATTAAGATATGTTTATCAACACGATATAAGATTAGAAACATGTATCATGCATGAATTAGATGCATGCAGTTACGTACTCAAAGGAAAGAGAGTAATAAATGGGTGAAAAGTAGGGTCAAAATAGGATGGTTTGATAATAGGTTGACACACATATAATGTAATGTCTCTCTCTCTTTCCTTTGTTGGTAATTTGGTATGACACAAACCTTCTTTACTTGATGGGAAAAAAACTTTTGTGCATTTAATTTAAGTTAAAAAAAAAAAAGAGGTTAAGAATAATATCTTAGGAAACTTATTAGGTCAGTTGGTTTTCTCACGAAAAAAGGATTTTTTTTATAAGAATTTCAATTCTACTAACAATTGTCTCCTTTTTCTAGGAACTCGATTTTCTTACAATTCTGTTTAATTTTCTTTTATAAAACATAAATCTAATTGCACGCACTTCACTAGAGATTTTTACTCGTATAATGTCTTATCATCAATATAATGTGTATATATTTGCAGTAACTTTAAAATAAACCATAAAGTTCAGCAAAATTACTACTTTGTACTTCAGATCGACCTAAAGTGCACCAAAGCCATGTTCATGCCATTGCTAACTAGAAAAAAAATCGATAATATATTTGTTTGTCTAATATAAAATCGAATCACTACCTAATTAAATATTACAATAAAAGGATAGGCGAAGTACTTGACCCTACATATCAACTTGAAAGTTGAAACGGATCAGATTAAATTCAAGCATTTTTTTTATAGGGTTAATCAATTTTCGGATTAAATTCAAACTTACTTTTACAATTTTACATCAGTAAGCCCCTCTATTGTAACTTTGTAAGTTGTAAGTTGTCACCATTAAACCAACTGTGCGGCTTCGAAACGTCCCTGTAAAAAGCATGGCATAGCCCTTGTGTAAACCAACGACAAAATTAAGGCGGCTGGTATATATTTAGGAGTATAAATTAATCACTGCATAATTTTATATGTTATAAATTTTATTGCAAGTTTAGGAAGGAATCAATAATTACGACAAGTAGTTAAAACTTAAAACTCTTACTACTGAGTCACTGACTTTACATTATTATAGTATATAATCCCATTTGAGGGATTGATTAAAAATAATTGATCCTAAGTTAACCTTAATTTCTGCTTAAAGCCTATTAATTTGGCCATCTAGCTCATGTAGTTGCATATATAATATAGCTAAAAGTCATAGAATAAAAGTTAGGTTGCTAAAGTTTGTGACCAAGCAAAAAGTAAATTAACAGTAAATAAAATCAATCTCTCTAATCTTTAAACGAGTTCTTTGAGATTCATCCTTTAACTTAGCTTTATGTTTGGAAATCGGAAAACTAGTTAGTCAACTGATCTAACTTTTTTTTTTATGTTTTTATTCTAGATGTTATGCTCTACTTTAAAAATGGAATTATTCAGATAAAATTAGAGCGAAAATAATGATTATCAATTTGGTAAAAAGGTAAAATGTTAAGGATTAAATGATGAAGTATTAATAATAATATTATTATATGGTACTCCGTAGTAGTAAATATATAAAATGGGCGTTTCGTGTAACCCACAAATCATAATGTCTGTATGTGGAAATTGAATAATAAGTTGCATCATGTGATGCTGATCTGGAAAAGGATTTTGACGACTAGGAAAGATGCATTTGTTGCCCCCCAAGAATCTCTAGATCTATGGATTTTTAGCACTATTTACACCTTTTGTTTTACTTTTTAGATCAATCAGAAGTCAGAAATATTTTTGAGGGTTCAAACATTTGCCACAACAAAAGATAATAATGAGTTTAATCAGTTGAGGAAGGCCCGCCCTCACAGTCGGTGGTGGCCGTGTCAAGGTCGTGTTTGATAGAGTATAAAACCAATATAAAGAAAACATTATTAGTGCATGCATGTCATGCAAAATTTATATTAAAGAGTGTTCTTATATAAGAGACGTGATAGAATATAATAAGGGACGTGGTAGAATATGATTGGTTTTCATGACATATATACTCACTCTGTTAGTGGTTTTCATATGCCTATTGTTCATGTCAACAAGACAGCCTTGTTATGCTTTGAGACTAACTTGATCCAATGCAATCCTTAAACACATTCTTAATCCAGATAATTTTAAAAGCCAATTATTTTGAAGCGGCGGAAAATTAATTATGATTTGTTGAAAAGAAAGGATAAGTTTAGATAATAGTTACTCGTATAAGTATATTGGTAAATCTTCACAATCCAATGACGGCCCCACTTATCGCATGAGATGGATGTATAACAGATTAACAACCTAACGGGCATCCAAGACTGAAATGAAGGCTCCAAGCAATGAAACAAATTAAAGAGGAAAGATAAACTGTAGTACGGAACAACTACTAGCTCCTAATAAAAGCACATGTATCACAAACAAATAGAGGTAGATTACAAAGACTGCCAAAAAAGTGCCATCTCATTGTATTGTTGTCATCGTGCTTTTGTGGCAATGAGTCAATTAAGCAATACATGATATACCAACCCATTATTATTTGCGACATTTATATCATTTTAACCTTACACATACAAAAAAATAATAATCTTGATGATATAAAATAAAAGACACCATGAAAGACAAAACTTCCAATTATTGTTTTACATGAATATTGTTCATTGATAAAAAATTTTGGAAAATAAATCTACAAAGATAGTGTATGCTAAATGACAAAATGTTTCTCCATAATTAAGTGAGGAATAAGTTAGATTAATCTGTAAATAGTAATATGGTGTAATTTTCCTATTGTAAATAATAATCTTACATTGTAATTATTTTTTTTAAATAAGAAGAATAGAGTGGTCATCGTGATATCCCTACAATGCAATCTACATGCAAGATCAAGATCGATATTTTATATTGTGATAAGGGCGGGAGAAGACTGTTGGACATAGGGAAGCTAATTCAGTAGCCATTCCAGTTAGTTAGCTAACTTCGGTGTTTAGTAAAGTTGGAAATAGATTAATGTATAAGTGGTCCTGGAAGATTTTTGAATCGTTTTATTAGAGCAATTGGGTGATTTTAAATTGTGTGGTCGATGTCATATGATTTTGAGTTGGACTGATTGAGAAATACAGAGTTGTGTTTTGTAAAAGTAGTGCGGAGTAGTAGTCTTTCATTTTTATTTTTTATTTTATTTATTTTCCTTTAGTTTTCATTGTTTCGTCTTTTTTATGTCGGTTGATTCTTCTATATATTTTCCATTTGAATCCTTGTAGATTAAAACTTTCTCCTTTAAAAGTGCTTTAATAAAAAGATTGGTGATTTTAAAAAGGACGTTTTTATGGCTAGGTGTGGCTTAATAAGATGCTAGGCTTTTTAGTTGATGGAAATGAAATCTCAGTGCTAATGCATTCACAATACAGTTCTTCATAATCTCTACTTAATTAATTAATTCATAACTAATTAATATTATTCTCTTTGTTTCTCCTCCTCCACATAATTTAAATCATGTCATTGTCTCAAAACTTAAAAAGAAATTTGGATGCTGTCAATCTGTCATATGTCAACAACGTAAAACCTAACTTTTTGGCAAGAAAACTAAAAATGTACATTGACAACTTTATTATATACTATTATCATAATATAGTTATTGAACGTAAGTGCTTTTATATTTTTTGGGTGGTTCTTTAGTTTTATTAGTGGAAAAAGGGTTTTATTATTTATGCTTTATTGATATTGGATTAACTTTACAAATGTAAACAAGTTAAAAGACCTTAATTTACAAGATCTTTCAATTCCGAGTTGCCGGCTGTTTTGGCGATTATAACCCTTCACTTACCCATCAAGCAACTAACCTCTTTTTACAAGAAAAGAATGTGTAGTTGTGCAGTAAGTTTTGAAAGTTTGTGATTCGAGTTTTGATTTTATAAAATCAGTTTGCATCATTATTTAATTGTATGCAATATTTGGTATGTACTTTTTACCGCAGAGACTAAAGTTACAATTGACATATTGCAATAAAAAAATTTAACACTCAGTTACCATCCGCCTATATAGAAAAGGCTATAAATTTAAGATTACATAATCACATGTTAAATGTAACATATATCACATAGATGTTGCAAAATTATTGAAGTATGAGTATCCTAAAGAAGAGGGTAAAGCATTGTTGTAAAAAACTTTAATTTGTTCGTTCTTTAAAGGCTTAATTTCTTCTTCACCTTTCATAATACATAATTAAGAATTAAAGTGAAAATGAAAGATGAGAATTGTTAAAAGTAATATTCTAAATGTGAGTAAAATTATCGACCAACTTTCTAAGCAATTAAAGTGGTGAAGGAGCTAGAAAAGTTCCTTGCATGCCAAGTATTCATGTAACTTTATGCTTTTGAACTTAGGACTTGTCGCTACCTTAACGAGTTGGCATGTGAGTTGTGAGTGATGCTTTTGGAAATTTTGTACTCCATTCGTGGAGTTGTGGACCCATAATCAAGAAATTTCATGGTGCGTTCTAGTAAATAGTTACTCAACAACTTTTAAATTTGAATACAGTGTACAAAGTATATGTATTGATCACCCAGAAATATTTTTGTATAGTTTGATAGTTAGGGGTTTCACCTTGTGATCTGTCTCTTGACTTTCATCCATTATTCTTAGCTAAAGTGGTCAGGGACTGTTATTGAACATATTCATTTGCTGAAGCGTAAATAATACAAAGTAACGTATTATATATGGGACACATTGATAAGAGTAAACTCACATATAGATGCGAGTTATCCCACATGAAATAAGAAGACTATAATTAACATACCAAATATAAATTTAGCAGATTACTCATCGTGACATTATTAATATTAGGATGGAACATCATTTAGCTAGGTTTGTATGTGATACTCTATAACATGGTTGGACTCAGTTATTGACCCGAGTGCACGCATGCCCATTGGTGATTTAAAACACACTTTTCTCCTCCTTGGTGAGCATTGAACATTGTATTGCCTATTTATTCTCAACTACTACAAGATTATTGTACGTTATACTTCATATAGGCAGAGGAATTAACTTGTAAAAATAGCTTTACCTTAAATATTTTTTTTTTTTTTAAAAAAAAAATAAGACCTGCACACTGCATAATCATGTGATTAAGTGCTTAAGCATTGGTTCCAAAATTAAAATCATTATCCTAGAAAGTAATCAGGCATCTAACTAGCTCTGCATAATCATGTGATTTGCTTTGTAATTAAGCAAGATTAGTGAACTAACTAGCCTTTGGACGAACTGACAGTAACAGTTAGTCACGTGAGAATAACGATGCTACACATCCTCTGTTGTTGGAGAAGTGGGGTGGGGGTTGTTAGGGATTAAATTAAAACTATATAATATCAAAATATTTAACTCATTAAACCATATAATCATATCAAGAATTTCAAATTTTCAACTCATTAAATCATGCACGCATTCATAGTTTCCTTACCAACTAGTCAAATTAAGAATTCCATATGAAGAAGGAATTGAAAAATACATTAAAATTTTGCGAAAATAAAAAAAATGCTGTTGACTTGTAGAAAGTTGATACCAAGTGCATGCCATATTTTTATTGAATCCTTAAAGTTGAAGGCAAAGGAATGGACATGCATGTAATAAAGTTCTCATTTTTTCAACAAAGTAAAGAAGAAGTTGAGTTGCAAAATTCCATCTTCTTCCAATTTTCCTTAATATACTGGATTTTGCATGTTTGATGATGCATACAATAGTAGTAAATGTTCCCATGTGGGAATAGGAATAGAAATGGTAATTTCTTGATCGAGAGAAAAAAGATAAAATTTAGAAGTCTTTTTGATGATATATTTGGTAGTGGACAATGTTAAGAAATATATAATTTGTATAATCCAAGTGTGTTGAAATTACTGAATTACATCAAAGAAAAAGAGGGTGATTAACATATACGTCTAATGGGCTCACCACATATTATTAAGTGGTTTTTAAGATAAAATTCCGTTAGGCTTATATATGGTCAAGACTCTCCATTTATATATGTTTGGTTTAGTCTAATAAAGATGCATGTAGAAAGCGGACAACTAAACCGACCAAAATATGTTGTGCAGTGGTATTGGCAAGTGGAAAGTGTAAGTTCATCATATAAGCCTTTCTTTCTCACGTAATAAAGCCTATTCTAAAATAGTTAAAGAGTTGTATTGAGGGTCATGCCTAGCAATCTATAGCTAGCAACTTCACATCTAATGGAATGATTGCCACTATTTAGTGGACTTACTTTTGTAACAATTTCAAAGTTAAAATGGACATGAAATAACAAGAAGAATGAAGTTTTGATTGTTTGAAAACCATTATTTAGCTAGGCATATAACTAATTTAAGTAAAAGGATAACAGGGCAAGTTGAATTTACATCAATTATTCTTATAATCCTATATGATTTAATCCTATTTTTTTGGTATTTACTAAACTATAAAAGTGTATTTCAAACGATTTGAAACGAAAAGCATAAGAGAATTTTTAAAAATTAAGTTAGTAACATATTATTACCAATCTATATAATTTAATAAGAGATAATAGAGACCGAGAGAATATGACTCATTAAAATCAAATTTTCATAAAGAATTTTGAGCTTGCATTTGTAAATTATAAATAAGAAATATAATTGTATATTCTTTAAAAAAAGAATCAAATGGTATATATCCAGCACCATATTTTTGGCTTGTTTTAGGCCACACATGTTTGAGCACTCAATGTAGAAAGCATGAGACAACATAGGAGTTTTCCATTGGCTAAACTTTAAAAAAACTAAAATAAAAGTGGTTACATTGATGGTGAGCTAGTAGCATATACACATTCATTCATAATTGATTGAGTCAACTTCATGGAATTGTATTGAACAGTGGAAGGTTTGTTTTAGAGAGACATTGTTTATTCCATCATGTGTTAGGTCAATCACAAAGAGTGCATGCTAACATAATAATCACCTTTTTTTTCTTTCTATATATAAATGAAAAAAATATAAACCACTTAATTTGTATGCTAACATAATAATCACTTTTTTTTCTTTTTATATATATGAAAAAAATTTATAATTCTCATAATCTTTTATAGTGTAATTTAGCTATATTTTCCTCCACAACAATAAGATTTACAAAGTACATGACATGCATAAATATTATAAACTTTGTACTACTGAATGTTATTTTGACTAAGCTAGTTTAAATCTTACGATGTACTATGGTTGATTTTAGTCATTTTAGCACTATTTAATTGTGACTCTCTATAAACAAATAAAATAAAATAAAATAAATAATGTAACTAAAACTAAATTTCTTTTTTCTTTCTTTCAAAAAAAAAAAAAAAAAAACTAAATTTCTGTAATACTCGGTACATTTATTCTGTATTCCTTCTTTCATGAAGTAGTACTCGTAGTACTTATTGCTTCTGTCCTTTGATTATACAGGTATAAGTACATCATTATATATGCCGAAACACCAATAAGAAAACAAAAAAAGCAACACAATAGTATAACTCATCACTATAAATATATAGCTAAATTGCACCTAAACGTACTATACCTAAATCATTCACTTATGTTATATATAATCTCATAAAAACAAATGACAACCAATTGTATTATTTATAACAAACAGTATAATATAAAACTGATTAGACATACATGATTATGCAAATCAATTAGTTGGTCCACATCAATTTGTTGGCTACTAAAGCATTATTTGTCATACTATAGAGCTATATATAATGTCATAATGATAATAATAATAATATAAAACATTGATGGTCCAATATTGGGTTTAACAAGTTAGATCTAATGGTTTATACTTGTATACAAAACCAGGTTGGCTTAGAAAGAAATGGCCAAAATTAGTTTAGATGATTTACTTTGTGATAAGTGGGAGTGCTAGCAAAAAGCACTACCAATAAAGAAGAGAAGTCACATTCTAGCCGGCCAAAAGCAAGGCAAAACCGACAAAGACTTGACCACACTTGTATAAATTATATGATATATTGATATGATATGAAATATACTATCCATTTGCATGAATGAACAAATTCAAGTAGGTCTTTCATCATGTTCTTTCAAAAGCTTGCGTACGAAAACATGAAGGTTGTCATTGTTGTACGTCAATGGGCTAACTTGATTTGTTTCCTAGACCATTCGAGGCGATCCGATAGTGGTATCCTAAACTTAGGGTACTTCATGCATGTACTAGATATACATATCATTCTAGTTGAGGTTAGATTATTATTCCTTTTGCTTAGGTTATTTACAATACTTTCTTTTTTCAAGTTATTTGCTGCACTTCCTTACAGTATTTAACTAGGTTAGGTCCCGTGCCTTGCACGGTTATTCTTAATAACTATTTTTAAAATTAATAATGATTTTTTCTAAAATATTATACGGAGTAATGAATTTATTATAAATGAGCCTATAATGCATTTAATTATTATAAAAGAGTTTATTAAATAGATAGCTATTTTTAAAATGCATTTGACAATATGTGTTGTTCATATAATTTTCATCAATAAATTGATACAGTTTTCTTGTTGTTAACCAAATGAATTTCTTAAAACGTTGTACATTGCACTCTGTAGTCCATATGAATGTCACTAATTATGTAAAGAACTTGATTTTTTGCCTTAAATTTATAGTTGTTAATATTTATTTGTAGAAGGGTACATCAAATCTTTTATATTAACTACTTTTTTAATATTTGAAATTAAAATTACTTTATTAGTGGGTTTTAACATATAATTAAATAAAAAAAATATTGTTGTAATTTAATAGGTAGTACATAACATTCTGGCACACATTCTAGCACAATTATGTTAAAAATCCGATGTAATATTTATTTCTTTTTACTTAATTTTATATTTTTCTCAAAAAAAATATATAGTTGTCAATGTATATATTATGGAAGACCTATCAAACCTTTTATTTATGTATTATTTTGCTATCTTTTTCATTTATGTATAAGATTTGTCAAATATTTTATTTATGTATTATTTTGCTATCTTTTTATTTATGTATAAGATTTGTTTTCTAAAGATTATTTACAAAAAAAAAATTAAAATAAGGGACACACCAGAAAATGACACGTGTCATTGCTGGTGTGTCTTTTAGTATATAGTTATTGATTGATTGATTGCTCAAAATATTTATGCAATAACGTTAAATGTTCAATTTTTTTTCTAAATAATATGTTCAAGATATGAATGTCACTAATTATGTAAAGAACCTGACTTTTTTCCTTAAATTTATAGTTGTAATATTTATTTGTAGAAGGGTACATCAAATCTTTTATATTAACTACTTTTTTAATATTTGAAATTCAAATTACTTTATTAGAGGGTTTTAACATATAATTAAATAAACAAAAAATATTGTTGTAATAGGTAGTACATAACATTCTGGCACACATTCTAGCACAATTATGTTAAAAATCCGATGTAATATTTATTTCTTTTTACTTAATTTTATATTTTTCTCAAAAAAATATAGTTGTCAATGTATATATTATGGAAAGACATATTAAATCTTTTAATTATGTATTATTTTGCTATCTTTTTCATTTATGTATAAGATTTGTCAAATATTTTATTTATGTATTATTTTGCTATCTTTTTATTTATGTATAAGATTTGTTTTCTAAAGTTTATTTTAAAAAAAATTAAAATAAGGGACACACCAGAAAATGACACGTGTCATTGCTGGTGTGTCTTTTAATATATAGTTAAGTCATTGATTGATTGATAAGGATCTACTATTATTTCATTATTCCACTTGCTATGATATTTTTTCACTCCGTACTATTAATTTCTCTCTTTTACATACATTTAAATATACTCGGCCTCACTAAGGCGTTAACAAATAACAACTATACTACATATTATGAACTCTCCTACTTGATCTCCTCTCTAGAAATTTCCTTATACTATGTGCTTAAGGTGCTGTTGCAAATAGCTTTTATACTACCTCCGTTAAATGTTATTTGTAACTTTGAAATATTTTATATCTGACAAATAATACCCCAAAATTGCACATAATATTTAACGGAGGTAGTATTCGGTATAAGAGGTGTTAAATCAAATTTAAATCATGTCATTGTCTCAAAACTTAAAACGAAATTTGGATGTTGTCAATCTGTCATATGTCAACAATGTAAAACCTAACTTTTTGGCAAGAAAACTAAAAATGTACTTTGACATCTTCATTATATACTATTATCATTATATAGTTATTGAACATAAGTGCTTTTATATTTTTTGGGTTAGTTTTATCAGTGGTAAAAGGGTTTTATTATTTATGCTTTATTGATATTGGATTAACTTTACAAATGTAAACAAGTTAAAAGACCTTAATTTACAAGATCTTTTGTTATTTTAGATGAACTACTACAAGAGGGGGGGTGAATGGTAGTAGGTTCCAATCGCGAAACTTATGCGGAAATTAAAAACAAAACGTAAAGGAACTTAAAGCACAAAGCAAGTTTTACGAGGAAACCATCCAGTGCCTAACTGGAAGTAAAACCTCGGCCCTATTGGGACTTATAAACAAATTCCACTATAATAGGCAACTCTCCTAGTACAACCTATTACACAGACCTTTGCTTTGCAAGTTCCGCCACGGACACTTGACTCTATGATAGGACACTTCCTACCAGACCTAAGACACTTCTCAGGACCCTTTTTCTCCCTTTACCCAGGAAACTTCCTAGGTGACCCAAGACACTTCTCAGGTTCCTTTCACTCACTGTGCACTCACAGCTACCACTCGAATTTTACCAGATTTCAAACTCATACACAAGCGTGAATTTAAGAGAATTCACAATCTCACCCCAAAATACAAAACACTCAAAACCCTTTTTCCCATTACAAGATCTCATCGAATATCCCTAAATACATATCTATGAATAAAGAGATAAAACTAATATGTTGAACACTCAAGATCTGTCTGGAACTCACTAGACGTACTGTAACCAAAAACCTGATAGGAACTTTGACCAGGAGGACTGACTTAGCTTCGTGGTGAAGGATAAAACCATTAAGCACGACCACTACACTTCGTCAGCCTCAACTTTGAATGAATGCATATGAGCATATTTATAGTACACTCGAATTATTCATTTCATCTTGAAAAAGATAGATTTTCTGAAAAGATAAGTTTAAAAGATATTTTCTAAAAATCAGTTTTCCGAAAATATATCTTTTTGTTAAGAATAAAAACTGTCAATAATAATAAGATAAACTTAGCATAAAATCAGATTTTATTCAAAACTTATCTTTTTGTTTAAAATGCTTTTTAAACAATCTTATCTTTTTCCAAAAGGGATTTATTAGAAGATAAATATCTTTATTCAGTAAAACCAAATCCCTAAAAGATATGCACGTATAAGGTAAATATATATATCATTAAAACCGACTTTTAACGACGTTCATACTTAAGTTCCTATTAGGTTCCTGAACTCTGACAGTCTCTGAGTTCCTGACAAGTCAGTTACTCTAATTTCATTGACTGTTTGGAATTCACCTTGGTTCTATATAGACTTGTTCCAGACCGACTTTTATGTCCAACATACTTACATGAATCCTAGAGCAATATACTTCTATTTCTCTGTCTTCATGTTGCTTCTCTGAAACTCTTGTTCTGGAATCCTGTAGTCTTGATATATTCTGGATCTTAGGGTTTTCCCCAGCATTACACCGAAACCAGGTCGTTACAACCCGTTTTGAAGTTCCTGTTAAGAAACTTCTGGAAGTTCCATTTCTGGAACTCTTCTTCTAAATTTACTTGTATCCTCATGGATCCTCTAAAGTTCCTCTGTTTCAATTCCTACTTCAGCCCTCAACGCTTACTGAACCTGCAAACATCACAACACTAGAAAATCCTTATTAAATGGAAGTTTGCTCAATTCTTAACATCATCATCAAAACCTCATAAGGATCAACAAGTTGTCCCTTTTTGATGATGACGAACTGAGCAAACTTCTGAGAATAACAAAGTAAAACAGAAGGTTAGTTTTTTATTTATAAAAACAATAAAGAAAACTAAACTAAATTAAAAGACTCCTACACATACATAACCTATATATGTATAGGATACTTACCTTATGAAGCTAACATATGTAAACACATGTTTACATAGTTACCTTCATGGTCCCTTAGCCATCATCATGCTTATCAACCATAACACTTATCGTTGTTCTTGTTCCTCTATTGCTTATCCTATATTGCTCAAGTTCCTTACATATATACCTGTCATTACTCAGGTTCCTTGTATCCTGTTCCAAGCATAATTTGCTTTTTCTATGCACAACTTAACATACACGTTAGATAGATAATCATCATTAGTTTATAATCA